>NC_000083.6:16559076-16873540 GCF_000001635.26 Mus musculus | reverse complement strand
GTGCACTAGGACCCTGAAGCCGACAGTCCGGAGGCCAAGCAGCAAGCTGGCTTTCGCCAGCCGCTTTTTGCCTTTTTCTGGACTGAGTAGCTTGTTTTTTATCTTGCTGGCACCTTTCTCCCTTATAACGAACTGCTTCCTCCTCCAAGTCCATTTCTTCAGAGGAGCTAAGTCCTTCATCTGATTCTGAGCTACTAAGAGCTAGCCGCTTAAACTCATCTAGTGGCAGGTGTAAGTTCCTTCTCCTAGAAACCTCCGCTGATTGATCTTTTTTCTTTTCTTTTTCCTTCTCCTTCCTTCCAATCTCTCCCCAGGTATTCTTCCCTGACATTAACTTTTCCTCATGTTCAAGACCCATGGAAAGGCCTGTATGCTTAATTGGTGCACCATGTTTCCTCTTTGTCCTACTCTCTCTCCCCGCTTTACCTCTGATAGACTGTCTTGAATTTCGTCCAGAATTCTCTGCCCTGCCTTAACCACTTGTTGACATGTGAAAAGGAACAAAAAGGCTTCTAACACTGGAGAAAATTCAAGGCCAGACATACCTCGTAAAGCTGTAATGTCCCACAGTTCTGGTTCCGCCTCGCGAACGAGGGATCTCCCTTGCACCAGTGTGATGGTAGTTCCTGGGTTTCTCGGAGCCACTTATTGCCCATGCTTTTGTCCCCACCGGCAAGAACACACTCAGGACAACCGAAATCTTCTGCGGCAAAGCTTTTATTGCTTACTTATCAGGAGGGAAGATCCTGAACTGGGAAAATGGCACTGCTTATATAGCCCGCAGCGTGACATTTCAGCACCTGATGTGGCATGACAGCTCCTGATTCGTTGCTCGCCCATCACCCCATTACTACACCGCGAGATGGGCAGTGACTAGGCGTGAGTTCACTATTGCACTTGCGCATAAGGCTTGTTTACTAGTTAGGCGCAGTGGAAGCCAGCGCCATCTTATAATGGCGATTGTTCACAGCACACATGCGATTGCTCGCGGCACGGCTCTCCACATATTATGGGTATTCTGAGCTTCTTTTTGCCTAATATCCACTTATCAGTGAGTGCATACCGTGTGTGTTCTTTTGTGACTGAGTTTACCCACTCAGGATGATATTTTCAAGTTCTATCCATTTGCCTGTGAATTTCATGAAGTCATTGTTTTTAATAGCTGAGTAGTATTCCATTGTGTAAATGTACCACATTTTCTGTATCCATTCCTCTGTTGAGGGACATCTGAGTTGTTTCCAGCTTCTGGGTGTTATAAATATTGCTGTTATGAACATAGTGGAGCAAGTGTCTTTATTACATGTTGGATCATCTTCTGGGTATATGCCCAGGAGTGGTATAGCTGCGTTCTTAGGTAGTACTATGTCCAATTTTCTGAGGAACCAATAGACTGATTTCCAGAGTGGTTGTATCAGCTTGCAATCCCATCAGCAATGGGACAGTATTCCTCTTTCTCCACATCCTCTCCAGCATCTGGTGTCATCCATGTTTTTGATCTTAGCCATTCTGATTGGTGTGAGGTGGAATCATATGGTTGATTTGATTTGCATTTCCCTGATGATTAAGAATGTTGGACATTTCTTTAGGTGCTTCTCAGCCATTTGAGTTTCCTTAGTTGAGCATTCTCTTTTTAGCTCTGTTACCCATTTTTAATAGGGTTATTTGGTTTTCTGGCGTCTACCTTCTTGAGTTCTTTGTATATATTGAATATTAGCCCTCTATTAGATGTAGGATTAATAAAGATCTTTATCTAGTGTTGGCTGCTGTTTTTTCCTATTGACTGTGTCCTTTGCCTTATAGAAGCTTTGCAATTTTATGAGGTCTAATCTGTCGATTCTTTATCTTAGGGCATAAGACATTTGTGTTCTGTTCAGGAAATTTCCCCTGTGCCAATATGTCTGATGCTATTTCCCCCTTTCTTTTCTATTAGATTCATCATATCTGGTTTTATGTGGAGGTCCTTGATCCACTTGGACTTGAGTTTTGTACAAGGAGATCAGAATGGGTCAATTTGCATTCTTCTACATGCAGACCACCAGTTTAATAAGCACTATTTGTTGAAAATGCTGCCTTTTATCCACTGGATGGTTTTAGTTACTTTGTCAAAGATCAAGAGACCATAGGTGTGTGAGTTCATTTCTGGGTCTTCAATTCTATTCCATTGATTTACCTGCCTGCCAATGTCATGTGTTTTTATCACTATTGCTCTTGTAGTATAGCTTGAGGTCAGGGATGGTGATTCCCCTATAAGTTCTTTTATTGTTGTGAATGTTTTTTGATGTCCTTGTTTTTTTGTTATTCCAAAAGAGTTTGCAAATTGCTCTTTTTGTCTCTGTGAAGATTGAGTTGGAATTTTGATGGGGAATGCATTGGATCTGTAGATGGATTTAGGTAAGATGGCCATTTTTACTGTTAATCCTGTAGATCCAAGAGCATGGGACATCTTTCCATCTTCTAAGGTCTTCTTCAATTTCTTTCTACAAAGACTTGAAGTTCTTGTTATAGAGATCTTTCACTTGCTTGATTACCCTCTCATCAAGATATGTTGTATTATTTGTGACTATTGTAAAGGGTGTTATTTCCCTAATTTCTTTCTCAGCCCATCTATCCTTTGAATAGAGGAACGCTACTGATTTGAGTTAATTTTGTATCCAGCCATTTTCCTGAAGTTGTTTATCAGCTGCATGAGTTCTCTTTTGGATTTTTTTTGGGTCACTTATGTATACATATCATCTGCAAATAGTTATATCTTGAAACCCCCTTTCCAATTTGTGTCCCTTTGATGTCCTTTGTTGCCTAATTACTCTGGCTAAACTTCAAGTGCTATATTGAATAGATAGGGGGAGAATGGGTAGCCTTGTCTTGTCCCTGATTTTAGTGAGATTTCTTTAAGTTTCTCTCCATTTAGTTTGAGGTTGGCTATTGGCTTGCTGTATATTGCTTGTATTATATTTCAGTATTGACCTTGAATTCCTATTTTCTCCAATACTTTTAGCATGAATGGTTGTATTTTGTCAGAGGCCTTTCAGCATCTAATAAGATAATCATGTGTCTTTTTCTTTGAGTTTGTTTATATAGTGTATTACGTTGATGAATTTCTGTTTATTGAAACTTCACTGCATCCCTGGAATGAAGTCTACTTGATCATAGTGAATGATCATTCTGGATTCAGCTCACAAGAATTTTATTGAGTATTTTTGCATCAATATTCATGAGGAATGCCAGACAGTGGTGGCGAATGCCTTTAATTCTAACACTTGGGAGGCAGAGGCAGACAGATTTCTGAGTTTGAGGCCAGCCTGGTCTACAGAGTGAGTTCCAGGACAGCCAGGGCTATACAGAGAAACCCTATCTCAAAAAACCAAAACCAAAACCAAAACCAAAACCAAAATCAAATATTCATGAGGGAAATTAGTTCGACGTTCTCTTTTTTTGTAGGATCTTTGTGTTGTTTAGGTATTAGTGTAACTGTTGCTTCATAGAATGTATTAGGTAGTGTTCCTTCTGTTTCTATTTTATGATATATTTTGAGAAGTGTTGGTGTTAGGTCTTCTTTGAAGGTCTGATAGAATTCTGCACTAAAACCATCTGGTCCTGGGGATTTTTTGTTTGGGAGACTATTAATGACTGCTTCTATTTTCTTAGGGGTTATGGGACTGTTTAGACAGTTTATCTGATCCTGATTTAAATTTGATACTTGGTATCTGTCTAGAAAATCATCCATTTCATCTAGATTTTCTAATTTTGTTGAGTATAGGTTTTTGTAGTAGGATGCGATACTTTTTTGAATTTCTTCAGTTTCTGTTGTTATGTCTCCATTTTTATTTCTGATTGTGTTAACTTGTATACTGTCTCTGTGCCCTCTGGTTAGTCTGGCTAAGGGTTTGTCTATTTTCTTGATTTTCTCAAAGAAAAATTTCTGGTTTTGTTGATTCTTTGTATAGTTGTTCTCTTTGTTTTTACTTGGTTGATTTCACCCCTGAGTTTGAATATTTCCTGCTATCTATTTCTCTTGGGTGTATTTGCTTCATTTTGTTCTAGAGCTTTCAGATATGCTGTTAAGCTGCTAATGTAAGCTCTCTCCAATTTCTTTATGGAAGCACTCAGAGCCATGAGTTTTCTTCTTAGTACTGCTTTCATTGTGCCCCATAAGTTTGGGTATGTTGTGCCTTCATTAAATTCTAAGAAGTCTTTAATTTCTTTTTACTTCTTCCCTGACCAAGTTATCATTGAGCAGATAGTTTGTTCACCTTCCATGTATATGTGGACTTCCTGTTGTTTTTGTTGTTGTTGAAGACCAGCCTTAGTCCATGGGGATCTGATGCATGGAATTATTTCAATCTTCTTGTACTGGTTGAGCCTTGTAGTAGTCATTTCATGCATCAATGACATATATCAATGCTCCTGTGACCCTGAAGATCATTTGGTAGTAAAGAACTCCATCTGCCCAGGAAAATCCCAAATCTGGAAGTTCACAAAGGAGCTGTTGGAAATTTCATCTTTATAAATCTTGTTTGTACTTTCCAAAAAGAGAGTCTCATTGGATGACATCTAGTGAAACAACACCTTCTAAATGGAGGACTTGGCGCTGTGCTGTAGCCATATAACCAGAATCCTTGGCTTGGAGCTGTCAGCGCCCCTGCACGTCTGCCGCCACCCATTGCCTCCTCTTTCTTCTCCTCCGTGGCTTAGCCAAAGTCCTTCAGGAATTACTTGGCTGCACCATAACTGCTGGCCAGGGGTGTCTCCTCTGCCCCGTACTACAGAGAAATGGTCCTGGACACCAGTACCTGAACCCTGACAGGCTAGGTCAGGTTAGACAGCC
This sequence comes from Mus musculus, assembly GCF_000001635.26. NCBI lineage: Eukaryota > Metazoa > Chordata > Mammalia > Rodentia > Muridae > Mus > Mus musculus. Next base: position 16,868,715 of record NC_000083.6, on the reverse strand, counting down.
ACTTCCCTAGAAATATTCATTTCATAGGTAAAATATCTAAATCTTCAAATATAGAGAATCCTTATATTTTATTTATATCAAAACAAGAAGAAAATAATGGTTTCCATTTCAAAGTTTCTTTATAATAAAAAGGGAAATGTTTTTTTTTTCTATAGATGAAGATACTTCATTTGCAGGGAAGCAGGTATATAATCTAACAAGACAAACTCCAAATATAAAGATATAATAGAGATAGAGATACGTTGATAGAGTCACATGGCAACTTGAACTAGGAAATTTGTTGTAGATGTCATCAAAATATATTTTGTTTATATTTAAAATGTTCAAATAATAAATCAAATTATTATTTTTTAAAAGACAAAACCCATGTCATTGTCGAACTCCTAAGACTCCTCCTTCTCATCTCCATGTGTGACCTCAGTGGTGTCCAAAAGGGGAAATTTTTTTAAAAGAAAAAAAAAACAGTCTGCCCAACTTACAAACCTAATGTATTTCGACAAGAAAAGAGTAAAATGAATAGATACTAACATGTAAAATCTTAAGCGTTTAAAGGAGTCAAGTTTATTATTATACAATCTGCAACACCAAAGCCACATATTTAAAATAACATTTTTGGCAAGTAAAGTATCAACCCAATTAACAATGGATGCATGACACAATAGTGCCATAGTTGGGTTAGATTGCTTATGACTTTTAGTAGTCTATGAATACTGGCATTACAACTACGGCTCTTAAGTCATATTTGAGGAACAAATTATGCTTCCCTTTAGTTTGGTGTGTGTGTGTTAGTATATGCATTTGCACATATGTGTGCAGCTATACGTTCCTCTGAATGCATATGTGGACGTCAGAGATCAATTTCAGGTGCCTTTCTTTGCCACTCTGCTACCTTATTTTTTGAGACAAGATCTCTCCTTGATATCAAGCTTTTTATTTCCTCTAACCTAGCTAGCCAGTGGGCATACAGAATTGCCTGTCTCAGCTACACTCACCTAGCGACGGGATTACAAGTATACACCACCACAGCCAGCTTTTATGTGGGTGCTTGTGGGTGCTAGTGATTGAAAGTTAAGTCTCTATGCTTGTGCAGCACTGATTTCACCCACCTAGCCATCTCCTGAGCCTTAGATTTTAACTGGTTTATCTCACACCATCAACAATGGCTTTAAAATGGCATGTCTATAGTTTTGCTTACTTTGAACTTTATTTCTCCACAGAACTCATACAAGAATCTTACCCCAAAATTATTTCCTAATAGGATTAAGAGGTTGGAAACCTAGCCCACCTATAATTTTTTTTTTGTTTTTTAGAGGTGAATCCTATGGATATATTGGGGCAGGAAAAGCACTTCTGACTGCATCTTAGTGACTTCATAAGAAGAGGAAAGAGTCACACTTGTACTGTCTCTGACCACATGATAGTCTGACATTCTTTCATTTTCTGCTAGCAAGAACACTATCATCAGATGAATTCCTTATATCTGAGGTTCCAAAATTATGAGGTGAAGTAAATTTATATTTTCACAGGTAGAGTAAATTCATTGGCTAGTTCACTACAATAAAATTGGACTACCATAGGAACATATCTCAAATTGCACTGCCTTCACTGGCAGGGTGGTTCTGATAGTAGATTCTGAACATAGCCAGTTCAAACCTAAGCTGAAAAGTTCTAAGCAATTTCTAACCATGAATCAAAAATAAGTTTAACAAAATACTCTAAGTAACTAAGGTAACATCATCAAAATTTCTTATCTCTTTGTATGTCATTGTTTCATAAAATTTAGTATTACACATAAAAAATTGCCATATATTTAAATTTACTTTTTTATAAGGTGAAATACGTAATGGGAAAGTTTCATTTGCTGAAATTCATATAGGAATATTTCACTCTCTTCATTGATTATAAAGGTGTGTGCAAATGAAAGAAACAGCAATTCCAATACAATCCTTATACAGTTCCTAATATTCAGCTATACTCAGGAGCCTATTACTATTGCATATGTAATTATTTTGTTAAAATAATATAAAAATAAGAAATATGTAAACCCTATGGTAATTAACAATATGGAATTTTAGGCTCAGTATAAAAAGTAAATTATTATAAATAAAATGATTTTATGTCATCATTTGAACCACCAAAACAAGTCTTATGAACCATAACAGTATAAAACACCATCTAGACATTCTAAAACAGAATGTTTTATTTCCAATAAGAGTCAAGTTGTATTTATGCCTCATAAATCATTTTCATATAACATATCTTGACATTTATTCAGCTTTAGCATAGAAAACTGGCTGAAGAAGATAAATAGCTTCATTTCTTAAGTCTAAATTCAATCTGTGAATGAATTTAAATTAATCTTTAATCTAAATTTAGTTTTCCTGGCTCCTTGTAACTGATATTTAAAAAGTAAAAATTTCTAAAAATGCATTATTGACTTCTAAAATATAAACCATTATAATCAGTCAAGTTTCATTCTGGAGGAAATATACCATCTCAGATTCAATTTATTGAAAATCTGTGAGAATGAATTGAATATTTATCATTTGTCCTGAGACTTATCTGTATATCAACTAGAATTTTTTTTTCCATTACACTGGTCGTAAGACGCTGTCAAGGTAGAAGCAAGAACTTAGAACCATTCACAATCTGATTTGCCAGGAATAAAATTAACAGGAGAGATATAAAAATGCAAAGGGGGCAGCCCTACATCCCCTTTCCCTGTGTTAGTGGCTGTGGTCATAGGTCTTATGGTTATAGTTTCATTTGAAATTTCTGTTTATAAGCAGAGAGTGAGAGACCTTGGAAGACTCAATGGGATGTCTCCATCAAATCCCTCACCCTGGGGCTCATCTACAGAAAAGGAGAAAGAATGACTGTCAGATCCAGAGGGGATAGAGGACACCAAGGAAACTGTCTTTCAGAGACAACAGAACTGAGGCACATACAAACTGGCATTGACTGTGGAAGCATGCACAGGGCCTGCACAGGTCTAAGCCTCTTGGAGTCTCAGAGCTGAGAGGGAAGTAGACACAAACTCCCATCTCCAACCCCATGATATCTCCAATTGACAGGCACCAAGAAAAAACTAGCTGTCTCCAAGGGAGTCTCACTGGATATACAAAACACAGAGACAAACCACACTGAAGGGAAGGACCCACACCCATTAGTAGATGATCAACGTAAAACAAACTCAAAGGAATTATGGATGTTGTCGAATATTGCTTTGTTTGAACAAATAGTGAAGAACATTGTTTTACCTGGAAAAGGATGGATTCAGATTAAGTATAAAGTATTAATGATCCAGTTGTTTTTCAGGAATATGGATCTAGGTATCAAGAGACTACTGAAAGTCACAGCATTTACATCATTATAAATCAGCCTTACCATCCTCTCCACTTGATTTTAGATTTTGAAATGTGTTAGGAAGTAATATTTCAATCCAATATACTTGGTTCCAGTTTTAATTGTAAATGCTTTGAAGAGGACTGTCCAGCAGGATCACATTTATTTAGGATTAGCTGTACAAAAAAATTGTTTGAAAGATTATGATCTGAGTTCTGGAAAAGTGTCTCTATCTAAAGCAAAAGGAAACAGAGGAACTAGGGCAGAAAACAAAGAAACCTTAAAGCTCTAACTTTGAGAGAGTCTTGTGATGACCCAAACATCTGTTTCCACACAGGTTTTAATTTGTGTTTAATTTCTCAATTTATTTCATTTTTCCTCAGTGTATACTTTTAGCTCAGTACCTTAGTGTTAGGTAGCATACTAGACTCAGAAGTCACAAAGATCCATGAGAGAATTTTAAAAATCCATACAACTTATTACTAGCCAAGAAGGTGTATGCTCCACCTATACATATTTATCTCTATAACTCTCCCATCCACCTTACCCTTTCAGATGAGCAACAAAGCAGTTCAGTAATTTGTTCAAAGTCAGCCAGGTAGTTACTAGGAAAAGGAGGAATTAACTCAATGCAGTTTGTCTCTACAATAAACCTATGTTAATTCATTTCTGAGGACATAATTCCTGTCCTAAGAAAACTGGCCAGAATGTAAAAATGCATACATTAAGCTGAATAAAATTAACTCAATGAGGTAATGGATGATTAAGTTAAAATGAACAACTGTGGTAGTGGTAAGGAGACCAAATCCCTTCAAAATGTTTATTTTCCTTTTTAGTCAGGCTATTGTGATTTCTGAAACTCTATGTAAGTAGTTAAGAAATTGCCAGTGTTTAATTCTTTGTCTCTCTGTGACGTTCCTCAAAAATCAGTCATTGTGTCAAGAGTCATTCCATAGTCAATGCAGGGTCTGCCTCACAACTCAAATTTTCAAATGCATGTGGAACATATTTCAGAATCAGACAAAAGTACTCTTGGAAGAAAAAGATGTGGAGGAGAAGACCCACAAAGGCAAAAATTAAGTATCTTTATTCATGGGAGGCTGAGTTTTTATAAAAATAAAATAGCACTGAAGTTTAACTAAACGCTTTCTTAGTAACACCCACATATACAAATTGCGAAGGGGGAAAGATGGTTCTAGAAAAGAGCTTGCAAGTTCTTCTAGTACTATAAGTGCATTAGGGATGAGGAATTCACAGGCCTGCAGTTTCAGTTGCCCATACGTTCCAGGAAGACACTGAAAGGGAGGGTTTGTGTCCATGTGGAACCTGGATGTGCGGCTAGACAGAGCAGCCCCTTCATGAAAGGATTGCTGCTATAAGTGTCAGACAAGGCAACAGTCTTGATGTTGCAAGATCAATTTGTTTTAAAGTGTGTGTGGTGGGGGATAGAATAGTTAGTAAGAGGGTTTGTTTGTTTGATTATATTGGCTACTAATGGTTCTAACTGAATGCTGTCTAGGATAAATCTTGGCCCTTAACTTTTTTTTTTCTAATCACTAAATTTGGTCCTCAAATGATAATTTTTATTTACCATATAATTGCCCTAAAATACCAGGTTCTGGGAAACATTAAAATAATTGCTATTCTTAATCACATGAACATAAAACTATGGTGTGTCCTTTTAAATTTGGCAGTCCAAACATATTTATAATCCCGTGTGTTGTGAAACATACCTATAGTTCCTCATTGGCAAAGACACTTGTCAGAAATACATGACAATGAGGATGGTAGGTCCATCTCCCTTCCTTGTCTTCTCTGGTTATTTTTAGACCAGGTAAGGAAGCTGCTACATTCTCCCAGGAAATTCTGTTCTGTGAGCAATACATCTTTTCACTTCCTTTCTTATAAGAGTATGGGTCATCAGTCTCAATATGCATACCAATTTTTGAGTTAAAGGAAATTTTATTCTGTAAAATAACTTAAAATACTTATATAGTTCATGGAAATAGAGGCTTATGGTAGCATGAGTAGATAGACCTTTTCTCTATATATACTTCTTGGTTTTTTGGCTCGTTGGAACTTTTTGGTTTCTGAATACAGGTTTGAATTTCACATACTCACAGTCTGGCTTAATTTGCCACACTTGTGGCTATTCATGTGAGGAATGTTGATGCAGCCATGTGGAAGCTTCAGAATTTCCTTTCCCTGTTCAGGAAGGAAAACTAAAAACAATTTCCTCTGTCTAAGGAAGCTGAATCCATTAGTGTCACCATCAAAGACTTGAAAAGTTCAATGCTTTGATTTATACTGCTTTCTCATTTAAACTGCCTTCTTGGGTTATACAGATGGTCTGCTGATCTCAGAGAACAAAACTTAACCAGGTGGTAAGGGTGGGTGCAGCTGTTTGTTCTGTTTTAGTGTCTGGCTGGGGAGAAGTCAACAGAACTGGCACCTGTTGCACAGCTTAGCTACAAAAGATGCCTTTTCTCTCTACACATTTAAAAAATGTGGTTAGAGAGAACAGCTCACTCTCATGCAGAAGGAACATAACTAACTATACCTGAATGCTTACTTCAGTGAACTGTGTCAATTTTCTGCTCTCCTAATTCGGCCTGTGGAGCTTATTGCCCTGTGTTCCTACAGAAGATCTGGTCTATCATATGGAAGACATCATGTAGATTGGATCAAAGAAGTAAAACACGGTGAGTCTCTTTAGAAGACACATTTGTGTCATAAAATATAAAACACACCCATGAAAATGCACCTTTGCTATAAGGTGTATCTAGGAACTCAGTGGTCTAAAGCATCTCTGGAAAATCTTCTAAAGGCAAAAGAGCAGTTGTTACACCTTACACTGACTGTTGCTAAAACATGGATGTAAGGATTTGTTCTCATTTAATGTTCAAACGATATATGATCAGAGTCATGCTCCAATCCATCAACTGAGCAATTGAGAAAGCGGCTGAATCTTTGTGTGCTTAGAGGAAGGAAGGCTGTGTGACATCGGTGCTTTACAAACCGGTCTACCACTTGGGGCATATGCCAAAGAAAATTTAGTGGCACTGCCCGAGGTAAATAAAAACACTCTAGAGATTTTAGCATCCTGAATGGGGACGTTAAATGTGAACACTAAGATGTTCTAGAACAAAGCCATATCTCTTTCTGAAAAAAAGTTTGGTTCAAGATAGGCTTAATCAGTGTGTTCCAGAGAGGCACAACGTGACCATTGAGAATCTCTAGTTTCTTTTATTTGCAAAAAAGGTGACAGTTACATATTTTTATTCCATTCAGCAATGTTAATTTATAAACAGTATCTCCCAGACTTCTTTATTAGTAGACCTCTCCTTCACTTATCTCATTAGGACAATTTATGGAGATATTATGAAGTCTGAATCTCAGTCTTTTATATTTTACTCAGAATGGAAAATATTTTAATGCCAAATTTGGTACATGAAATTTACTGTTATCACTGTCTTCAAACTATAGATGGAAGGAGAAGGCAGTATGTGTATTATTTTTTATTTTTATGTGGTACATAATACTGAGTAATTTAACTCTAGGTGTAATGTGCTGTTTGCCAAACATATATGTGCTCATAAAATTAACTGGTTATTACAGGATCTGCATGCTTAAAACACAAATACTCTCTCTCTAATAAAAAATCTTTAAGATATGTATAATGTTAGAAATTCAATTTGACTTTCTATATTAGAAACTACTCAAATCTGTGCCAGCAATACACACACCCATGTGTTCACGCGTGCGAGCGCACACACACACGCACACACACACACACACACACACACACACACACAGAGAGAGAGAGAGAGAGAGAGAGAGAGAGAGAGAGAGGAAAAGAGAGGCAAAGATTCATATGTGAACTTTAAAACATAATCTTGCAACTTTTAGTCACTCAAGGTAATATATTTCTTTTTCTGTCAAAATTAGCAAATTGCTGAAGAATTCCCCAAGAGTCTGCTTACATATTATTGAATGATTGATTGTCCTGGTATGAAACAAAGACATCTGCAGCATGGCTGTCCTGGGGCTTAAGTGAGTTTTGGTGTTTTCCTTCTGGCATGCAGGTGTCTGTACTGCTTGATTTGATCCCAAAGGCACTCTTGTGAAAAACAAAGGTTAGGAAGAGATGTGGTAAACAGTAGGAGTGAAAGCAAAGCTAATTATTCAGGTGAAAGGCCACAGGAATATATTTTAGCACCTGCAAAAGTATGTGGGTATTTATGCAACCGTCTCTGGAGATTTGTGGGAGATGTCAATGTAAGATACACTACCTTTTCTCCAGTTGCTTCTTCCAGCCATCTGTGGGTAATATGTTCAGAGAGTGAATGATCTGACAAAGTAGAAAAGACAACAAATGGTAAGGATTGGAGCCTTGCATAACAAAATACAAAACAAAGATCAAAGTCCCAGAGCAAACTGGGTAATTGTTTGGTTTTCAAAAGAACAGCCCAAAGCAAGGAAAAAAGTTTCAACTTCTAAGCAACCAGATTATCAGCAAAACATAAACAAAAGTATGTTTATCTTATACCTACCACAGAATTTTCTTGTGTCCTTTTTCTGTTTAAGCCATTGGGCAGCTGCACATGCTACACTCTACATCCTGCTTTAATTTGCTTAGAGTAAGAGATTATTTTGAAATTCTGGTGGTACCTTTTATGTAGCCAAATCCAAGAAAAAACTCATGAGTGCAAATGTGTAAGTCTATGAAAACCCAAAATACAGTACAATGAAAATAAATTTCAGAAGGCAACAAAACATTCCAAGCAATTGAAATTCTATGCTGATAAAGGACTTTCTGTCTTTGAAGAGAAAAAGTTCACTCTAAAGACACTTTTGCTCCTCAGACTCTTTCCCTGAGCACACAGGAGAGAACAGAAGAGACACATATGTTTTTTTCTTACTACAACAAAAGTATCCACAGCCAGACATTAAAATACAAACTGCACAGTTGTTCTTCATGATTCCTTGAAGGTAAGCGAAAGTCATAAGAATAATCCTATATCTCTTATCAATTCATCACTCCAGCTTGCTAAAAGCTTGTTTCCATGGATTCTATAGGAACTTTGTAAGATTGCCTTGGTAGCCAGAGAATTGCATTCAAAGTGACTAACACAGTCAGCTCCTTAATCATACTAAGTTAATGCTTAATATTGTCTCCATATTGTGTTCCATATATTTAATATTGATGAATACAAAAAAGGCTGAGGCAGAAAACAACGTGTGTCTTAGAATTTAGCATAATGTTTTAAAACTTTATAACAGTTTATTATTGGTAGCCATAAATAAAAAGATGCTTTTGAACCCAATATCATTTTTAAATTCAAATGTATTTTTAAACTATCTTTCAACTTCTCGATTCTTTTCTATACACCGTCTAGCAAGAGCTTACATATCCTCACTATATATTTTTTTCTTTCTTTTGAGAAGTGGTGTTGTACATGCCTGACTGCCTTTAATTCTACTCTACAACTGAGAGGAGAATAGTTTTGAACTTCTGATCCTCCTGCTTTTGTGTCTCAAGTGTTGGGTTTACAAGTATGTACCATCACATTTGTTTTTATGTGGTGCTGAGGATCAAACCTAGGGTTTCCTGCATACCAGGCAGGCATTTTATCAATTGAGGTACATCTTCATCTATGACTTTTTTGTTTTTTTCTTAGTGTATGGTATGGAGAGTAGTAGGAGGGAGTCAGAGGACAATTTGTGGTGAGTTCTCTCCTTCTATCTTGCTCACCCCACCCAAATCTTTTGTCTTTAATAAACCAACTCCTAATATTTGTGAGATGTGAACTAAATATACAACAGAAATCAATATATTATTTTGCCTATATAGCTGAGTATGAATCAAGCTAATAAACTAATATATAAAATTTATGCTAACCTCCTAATTTGAGATATATACTTCTTTAATAATTTCAAAAGCCAAGTTTGAATTTAGAATTTGTGTTTTCCCAGAAATTCTACAACAGAATGGATAGCCAAGCATGTATTCATTACTAATCTTTATCCTATGATCCTATGGCCTAGTCTTTCTTTTATAATCAACACAGTAATGTGCCATGCTTAGGTATGTAAGCAGCATGCCCAAGTACTGTCATTTTCACCCAAGCACATAGCATCAGTCTGAGTTAGCTGCTGGGGGGAGCCTCTCAGAGGACAGCCACGTTAGACTCTTGGCTGCAAGCACAACCTAGCATTATTAATAGTGTGAGGAATTGGTGCCTGGCCATGGGATGGGTCTCAAAATGTCATGGCCCAGCCATTCCTTCACTCTCTGATCCATCTTTGTTCCCACATTTCTTTTAGATAGGACCAATTTTGGGTCAAAGTTTTGTAGGTGGGTTGCTATCCCCATCCCTCCAATGGGGGCACTGTGTGGCTACTGGACGTGGTCTCTTCAGGTTCCATATCTCAACTGTTGGGCATTTCTGCTAAGGTCACCTGCATTGACTTCTGGGAGCCTCTCTTATTCTGTTTCTCTAGAGAATCTTCTAATCCCTGATCCCTGACAGCTGCATATCTCCATTTATTCTTCTGGCCATCTGGGACTCTCTCATGTCTCTTCCCATGCCTGATCCTGCCTCCATATTCCCCTAGCTCTCCCCTCACTAACTTAGGTCTCTCCATTCCTATGCATAGACAGTTTCTTTCACCATGCCTGTAGTATCATCAAAAGTCCTTCATCTCTTCCGTTCTCTGATCTTTTACTTTTAACAAACTGGACTACATACCACTCTCAGAATAGACTGTTCCTTTTCACTTCATATTCATTATGGTATTTTATCTACCTGGTATGCCATGAACTTTCTCATTTTCTAAACCCTACCTAAAATTAAATTACTCATGTCTCACTTACCTTCAGCTTCATTGGATTGTATTTAACATAACATAGCATTTATGAAGTTAGCATAATTCATACTGAATTTAATTTACATTATCAGTCTCTTAGTTTAAATTCCTCCCAGAGGCACACCAGTGAAAAAGATTTATATGCAAATAATTCATTGGAGAAATACAGTAATCATAAATATAGAGTAGAAAGATGTGGCGTGAAAGAACTCAATCAGTTTAAATCAAACCAGATACTTTGTAGGCAAGTAGTTCAGGATATCTATTTCTTAAAAGCCACAAATCACTCAGCCTCAGCAGCAGCGGTCGCCATCCTGGTTCCGGGACTCCGTGGAACTTAGGAAATTAGTCTGAACAGGTGAGAGGGTGCGCCAGAGAACCGGACAGCTTCTGGGATAGGCGGAAGCACAGAGCCGCTGAGGCAGCACCCTTGGCGGGCCGCAGACAGCTGGCCACCGTCCGGACCAGAGGACAGGTGTCTGCCTGGCTTGGGAGGCGGCCTCAGCCTCAGGAGCAGCGGTCGCCATCTTGGTTCCGGGACTCCCTGGAACTTAGGAATTTAGTCTGCACAGGTGACAGTCTGCACCACAGAAGCTGACAGCTTCTGGGAACTGCCAAAGCAACACAGCTTCTGAGAAAGGCCCTGTTTTGGGCCTTCTTTTTCGGCCAGGAGGAGGTTCAAAAACAAGATATCTGCGCACCTTCCCTGTAAGAGAGCTTGCCAGTAGAGAGTGCTCTGAGCACTGAAACTCAGAGGAGAGAATCTGTCTCCCAGGTCTGCTGATAGACGGTAACAGAATCACCAGAAGAACAATCTCTAAACAGAGTCAACTATAACTACTAACTCCAGAGATTACCAGATGGCGAAAGGTAAACGTAGGAATCTTTCTAACAGGAACCAAGACCACTCACCATCATCAGAACCCAGCACTCCCACTTCGTCCAGTCCAGGACACCCCAACACACCCGAAAACCTAGACCTAGATTTAAAAGCATATCTCATGATGATGGTAGAGGACATCAAGAAGGACTTTAATAAATCACTTAAAGAAATACAGGAGAACACTGCTAAAGAGTTACAAGTCCTAAAAGAAAAACAGGAAAACACAATCAAACAGGTAGAAGTCCTTACAGAAAAAGAGGAAAAAACATACAAACAGGTGATGGAAATGAACAAAACTATACTAGACCTAAAAAGGGAAGTAGACACAATAAAGAAAACTCAAAGTGAGGCAACACTGGAGATAGAAATCCTAGAAAAGAAATCTGGAACCATAGATTTGAGCATCAGCAACAGAATACAAGAGATGGAAGAGAGAATCTCAGGTGCAGAAGATTCCATAGAGAACATCGGCACAACAATCAAAGAAAATGGAAAATGCAAAAAGATCCTAACTCAAAATATCCAGGAAATCCAGGACACAACGAGAAGACCAAACCTACGTATAATAGGAGTGGATGAGAATGAAGATTTTCAACTCAAAGGACCAGCAAACATCTTCAACAAAATTATTGAAGAAAACTTCCCAAATCTAAAGAAAGAGATGCCTATGAACATACAAGAAACCTACAGAACTCCAAATAGACTGGACCAGAAAAGAAATTCCTCCCGACACATAATAATCAGAACAACAAATGCACTAAATAAAGATAGAATACTAAAAGCAGTAAGGGAAAAAGGTCAAGTAACATATAAAGGCAAGCCTATCAGAATTACACCAGATTTTTCACCAGAGACTATGAAAGCCAGAAGAGCCTGGACAGATGTTATACAGACACTAAGAGAACACAAATTCCAGCCCAGGCTACTATACCCAGCCAAACTCTCAATTACCATAGATGGAGAAACCAAAGTATTCCACGACAAAACCAAATTCACACATTATCTCTCCGCGAATCCAGCCCTTCAAAGGATAATAACAGAAAAAAACCAATACAAGAACGGGAACAACGCCCTAGAAAAAACAGGAAGGTAATCCCTCAACAAAACTAAAAGAAGACAGCCACAAGAACAGAATGCCAACTTTAACAACAAAAATAACAGGAATCAACAAGTACTTTTCCTTAATATCTCTTAACATCAATGGTCTCAACTCCCCAATAAAAAGACATAGACTAACAAACTGGCTACACAAACAAGACCCAACATTTTGCTGCTTACAGGAAACACATCTCAGAGAAAAAGATAGACACTACCTCAGAATGAAAGGCTGGAAAACAATTTTCCAAGCAAATGGTATGAAGAAACAAGCTGGAGTAGCCATCCTAATATCTGATAAGATTGACTTCCAACCCAAAGTCATCAAAAAAGACAAGGAGGGGCACTTCGTTCTCATCAAAGGTAAAATCCTCCAAGAGGAAATCTCAATACTGAATATCTATGCTCCAAATACAAGGGCAGCCACATTCATTAAAGAAACTTTAGTAAAGCTCAAAGCACACATTGCACCTCACACAATAATAGTGGGAGACTTCAACACACCACTTTCACCAATGGACAGATCATGGAAACAGAAACTAAACAGGGACACACTGGAACTAACAGAAGTGATGAAACAAATGGATCTGACAGATATCTACAGAACATTTTATCCTAAAACAAAAGGATATACCTTCTTCTCAGCACCTCATGGTACCTTCTCCAAAATTGACCACATAATAGGTCACAAAACAGGCCTCAACAGATTCAAAAATATTGAAATTGTCCCATGTATCCTATCAGATCACCATGCACTAAGGCTGATCTTCAATAACAAAAAAAAAATAATAGAAAGCCAACACTCACGTGGAAACTCAACAACACTCTTCTCAATGATACCTTGGTCAAGGAAGGAATAAAGAAAGAAATTAAAGACTTTTTAGAGTTTAATGAAAATGAAGCCACAATGTACCCAAACCTTTGGGACACAATGAAAGCATTTCTAAGAGGGAAACTCATAGCTCTGAGTGCCTCCAAGAAGAAACGGGAGAGAGCACATACTATCAGCTTGACAACACATCTAAAAGCTCTAGAAAAAAAGGAAGCAAATTCACCCAAGAGGAGTAGACGGCAGGAAATAATCAAACTCAGGGGTGAAATCAACCAAGTGGAAACAAGAAGAACTATTCAAAGAATTAACGAAACGAGGAGTTGGTTCTTTGAGAAAATCAACAAGATAGATAAACCCTTAGCTAGACTCACTAGAGGGCACAGGGACAAAATCCTAATTAACAAAATCAGAAATGAAAAGGGAGACATAACAACAGATCCTGAAGAAATCCAAAACACCATCAGATCCTTCTACAAAAGGCTATACTCAACAAAACTGGAAAACATGGACGAAATGGACAAATTTCTGGACAGATACCAGGTACCAAAGTTGAATCAGGATCAAGTTGACCTTCTAAACAGTCCCATATCCCCTAAAGAAATAGAAGCAGTTATAAATAGTCTCCCAGCCAAAAAAAGCCCAGGACCAGACGGGTTTAGTGCAGAGTTCTATCAGACCTTCAAAGAAGATCTAATTCCAGTTCTGCACAAACTATTTCACAAGATAGAAGTAGAAGGTACTCTACCCAACTCATTTTATGAAGCCACTATTACTCTGATACCTAAACCACAGAAAGATCCAACAAAGATAGAGAACTTCAGACCAATTTCTCTTATGAATATCGATGCAAAAATCCTCAATAAAATTCTCGCTAACCGAATCCAAGAACACATTAAAGCAATCATCCATCCTGACCAAGTAGGTTTTATTCCAGGGATGCAGGGATGGTTTAATATATGAAAATCTATCAATGTAATCCATTATATAAACAAACTCAAAGACAAAAACCACATGATCATCTCGTTAGATGCAGAAAAAGCATTTGACAAGATCCAACACCCATTCATGATAAAAGTTCTGGAAAGATCAGGAATTCAAGGCCCATACCTAAACATGATAAAAGCAATCTACAGCAAACCAGTAGCCAACATCAAAGTAAATGGAGAGAAGCTGGAAGCAATCCCACTAAAATCAGGGACTAGACAAGGCTGCCCACTTTCTCCCTACCTTTTCAACATAGTACTTGAAGTATTAGCCAGAGCAATTCGACAACAAAAGGAGATCAAGGGGATACAAATTGGAAAAGAGGAAGTCAAAATATCACTTTTTGCAGATGATATGATAGTATATATAAGTGACCCCAAAAATTCCACCAGAGAACTCCTAAACCTGATAAACAGCTTCGGTGAAGTAGCTGGATATAAAATAAACTCAAACAAGTCAATGGCCTTTCTTTACACAAAGAATAAACAGGCTGAGAAAGAAATTAGGGAAACAACACCCTTCTCAATAGTCACAAATAATATAAAATATCTCGGCGTGACTCTAACTAAGGAAGTGAAAGATCTGTATGATAAAAACTTCAAGTCTCTGAAGAAAGAAATTAAAGAAGATCTCAGAAGATGGAAGGATCTCCCATGCTCATGGATTGGCAGGATCAACATTGTAAAAATGGCTATCTTGCCAAAAGCAATTTACAGATTCAATGCAATCCCCATCAAAATTCCAACTCAATTCTTCAACGAATTAGAAGGAGCAATTTGCAAATTCATCTGGAACAACAAAAAACCTAGGATAGCAAAAACTCTTCTCAAGGATAAAAGAACCTCTGGTGGAATCACCATGCCTGACCTAAAGCTTTACTACAGAGCAATTGTGATAAAAACTGCATGGTACTGGTATAGAGACAGAGAAGTAGACCAATGGAATAGAATTGAAGACCCAGAAATGAACCCACACACCTATGGTCACTTGATCTTCGACAAGGGAGCTAAAACCATCCAGTGGAAGAAAGACAGCATCTTCAACAATTGGTGCTGGCACAACTGGTTGTTATCATGTGGAAGAATGCGAATCGATCCATACTTATCTCCTTGTACTAAGGTCAAATCTAAGTGGATCAAGGAACTTCACTTAAAACCAGAGACACTGAAACTTATAGAGGAGAAAGTGGGGAAAAGCCTTGAAGATATGGGCACAGGGGAAAAATTCCTGAACAGAACAGCAATGGCTTGTGCTGTAAGATCGAGAATTGACAAATGGGACCCATGAAACTCCAAAGTTTCTGCAAGGCAAAAGACACCGTCAATAAGACAAAAAGACCACCAACAGATTGGGAAAGGATCTTTACCTATCCTAAATCAGATAGGGGTCTAATATCCAACATATATAAAGAACTCAAGAAGGTGGACTTCAGAAAATTAAATAACCCCATTAAAAAATGGGGCTCAGAACTGAACAAAGAATTCTCACCTGAGGAAAACCGAATGGCAGAGAAGCACCTGAAAAAATGTTCAACATCCTTAATCATCAGGGAAATGCAAATCAAAACAACCCTGAGATTCCACCTCACACCAGTCAGAATGGCTAAGATCAAAAATTCAGGTGACAGCAGATGCTGGTGTGTATGTGGAGAAAGAGGAACACTCCTCCATTGTTGGTGGGATTGCAGGCTTGTACAACCACTCTGGAAATCAGTCTGGCGGTTCCTCAGAAAATTGGACATAGTACTACCAGAGGATCCAGCAATACCTCTCCTGGGCATATATCCAGAAGATGCCCCAACTGGTAAGAAGGACACATGCTCCACTATGTTCATAGCAGCCCTATTTATAATAGCCAGAAGCTGGAAAGAACCCAGATGCCCCTCAATAGAGGAATGGATACAGAAAATGTGGTACATCTACACAATGGAGTACTACTCAGCTATTAAAAAGAATGAATTTATGAAATTCCTAGCCAAATGGATGGACCTGGAGGGCATCATCCTGAGTGAGGTAAAACATTCACAAAGGAACTCACACAATATGTTTTCACTGATAAGTGGATATTAGCCCAAAACCTAGTATACCCAAGATATAAGATACAATTTCCTAAACACATGAAACTCAAGAAAAATGAAGACTGAAGTGTGGACACTATGTCCCTCCTTAGAAGTGGGAACAAAACACCCTTGGAAGGAGTTACAGAGACAAAGTTTGGAGCTGAGATGAAAGGATGGACCATGTAGAGACTGCCATATCCAGGGATCCACCCCATAATCAGCATCCAAACGCTGACACCATTGCATACACTAGCAAGATTTTATCGAAAGGACCCAGATGTAGCTGTCTCTTGTGAGACTATGCCGGGGCCTAGCAAACACAGAAGTGGATGCTCACAGTCAGCTAATGGATGGATCACAGGGCTCCCAATGGAGGAGCTAGAGAAAGTACCCAAGGAGCTAAAGGGATCTGCAACCCTATAGGTGGAACAACATTATGAACTAACCAGTACCCCGGAGCTCTTGACTCTAGCTGCATATGTATCAAAAGATGGCCTAGTCGGCCATCACTGGAAAGAGAGGCCCATTGGACAAGCAAATTTTATATGCCCCAGTACAGGGGAACGCCAGGGCCAAAAAGGGGGAGTGGGTGGGTAGGGGAGTGGGGGTGGGTGGGTATGGGGGACTTTTGGTATAGCATTGGAAATGTAAATGAGCTAAATACCTAATAAAAAATTTTAAAAAAGCCACAAATCAAAAACTCTATATAAACAGAAATATCTAAGAAAAGCTAATTTTAAAAAAATTTCAATAGGAAAAAAATACGTATGCTGTAGGACAAAAATAGAATGTCCCAGTCAAAGCTCTGATGCATGTAATCATTTGTTATGTTCAAAATAAATAAAGGAAAGAGGCAAGGAAGAGATAGGAGAAAAGAAGAAAGTGAAGGATAAAAGAGATAAGGAAGGAAGGGAGAAGGGGGATTGTGAGAGACCAAACTGTGGGAAACTAGGTCCCATAGTTACTCTCACCGTAAAGATCTGGCTGACCCTTTGAAGGGAATTTTGTCACTTCCTCCTTCATTGTCATTTCCACAGCTTATGGAACCAAGAAGACTCCATTTTTGCAGCAAGGGTGGAGATCTGAAGGCTAGCAGCTGTCCTCTCTGCATCGTTGGATGAGAGGTTTTCAGCTGAGTCTCCGATGTCTAGTCGATGGTAGTGGACTGCAACTGTTTTGTTTAAGGCAGAATCAATCTGTAACTTAACAAAACTGGTTAATCTGTTGAAAGCCCAAGGGCCAAATGACAAAAGCATGAATGTCCACGAAGGGTCCCAAAAGGCTGGGAAGCAAGGTTGAGAGCCAGGGTTTGATTACACATGTCAAACAGGGGTGAGGGGGAAGATCTGGGGTCCTAAAAGACAGAGACCAATACCAGATATTTGGCCAAGAGTCAGTCCTTCTTTAGACTCCAGATATCATCTCAGAAAGGAAGTATCATTGGTGGCAATCACCTCTCCAAAAAGGGCTATTCCTTCATAAAAAGGAGGCTGGGACAAATAACAAATCCAAGAATCCCTAGCAAGGGTAAAATTGGCCTCATGAATGGCTTGTAGTGAGGCATTAATCATGGTAACAATAAGTTCTGCCATACATAACTATAATAAGAATTCTAAACTTACGTTGTTAAGCTTGCCCTGAGATTTCTAACTCTATGTAATGGATAGTAAAGCCTGGTTTCTTTTACTATCTCTCTTACAATACCAGAGGCAATTCTGAATGTCACTGAATAGGCAACATTCTTCTAATATCCGAAATTTCTTTCTTTGTAGCCTTAATATTTGCTATATCCTGCCCTATTGCTGAGACTACTACTTCCAAGACATTAACCTTTGCCTCCAATTTTTATCTTTAATAAGTTGCTCTGACAAATCTATGAAAATATTCTTATGCATATCATTAACAAAATGAGCGGTATGTAGCTGCTGATCTAAAGCTGTGGTAGATATTGAAGTTAAAATTGCAATTAAAGCAGTAAATCCTAAAATTGCTCATTTGACCTTTTCCAAGTTTGCATTCCTGGATTTTTTAAACCAAGGATCATTTCCGAACTCTACAGGCAGCAAAACATAAGCAGGTCTCTTTAACAGAATCATAACATCAGATTCTTTATCTATATTAGGATCTACACAATTAGTTAATTGACAAGAATAAAATGAATATGAAAAGACTTGTCAAGATTGGTGATCTTAACTCTTAAAATTATCTAACAGTATAGCATATAGGTAAGGTACACAAGCTTTCACAGCTATAGGGGAGTTGACCTGAATGGCCAAAAACAGTTTAGGCAATCGCATGGCATTAAAGGCTTGTAGGCAATGATCAGTTACATTTTTAGAGGCCTCTCCTGTATGCAGAGAAGCAAAAGGAAATCCTGAACAAGTGTCAATACAAACATGTATATATTTTAATTTTCCAGATTCCACATAGTGAGTTACATCCATTTGCCAAATATGATTAGGCATAAGACCTCATGGATTAACTCCTAAATGTGGCACTGGAGATAATGTAATACACTTAGGACATTGTTTTACAATATCTGGCTCTTTGCCAAAATAAGTTAGTGCCTGCTTCTTTCCAAGGATAACCGTCTGAGCTACTGCTTCATAATATGGCAAGATATTACATTTAGGAGAAATCCTGAATGTATCTACATTAGAGGAGACTTTTTCCATAACAATCCTGTAGGCATATGAATCATAATAAAAATTAACAGGTGTAAAGGCAAAGAGTAATCTATATAAGTGACAAATTGCTCTTCAATAGCTTTTTCCACTTGTTGTAAGGCCAGCAATCCTTCTGAGGTTAAAGATCTAGGGGAGGTTGGATCAGAACTCCATTTAAGACTATCAAACAAAGGTTTCAACTCCCTTGTAGTACGCTTTAAATAGGGGGAAACCCAATTAATAACACCTAACAATTTTTGAAAACCATTCAAAGTCCTTAAGTTGTCTCTGTGAATAACTATCTTCTAGGGAAAACCAGCTTGATTAGTAAGTCTAAAACCCAAATAATTATAAGGATCCTGAGTTTGTATCCTTTCAGGAGCTATCTGTAATTCTTATCAGTTAAAACTTTATGTAAACCTCTATAACACAAAGCAAATCCTGGGTGTCTTTTCCAGGCAACCCAGGACAATTTCTTAACTGTCCAAAAACAGTCTTCTTAAAGGAACAGTATTTTTTCTTATAAGTTGCATAAACAATTGCAAGCTTGAGAATTAATAGCATCTGAGGGATGAACAATGTTAAGCAATTGTAAACTCTGAGATATAATATTGACTATTAATATACAACTTAAAGTTTGATTGTTCAACATTTTAAAACACCATCTACAGCACTCAATTTAATTATCTGTGCTGAAACAGGAGGAAACTCAAAAGAATAAGTGTGTGATCCAATTCACATATACTTTTCTCCCATAGAAGGGCTGTTTTTAAACACAGTAAATGGGATGCATGCATGCATGAATTTATAGAAGGCACAGAAGCATGCATAAAAACAATTTTTAACTATCTTAGGATAATGATTATCAATTTTAGTTAAAATGATGGTATGCAATAGATCAAATAGTAATATTCTGTAATAACCAAATTAATGGCTGTTTGGAACAAGGAACAGACACTTAGTCAGGTTCTCTTTTTTTCCCCTTGGATGCAGACAAACTTTAATTGCAAAGCCTTTGTGTACAGCACATTGAGCAATGACCAAGCAGGAGACCTGCTCACATTCAGAGACATGAACATAAATGTCTTTCACAATCCAGACAGTCTAGAGTATTCTACGTGGGAACAAACCTCCTTATCTTTCTGAAGACTGCTTGACATTTTAATAAATGATTAGGCATACTTAGAAATTCAAAGCAGGTTGTACCTTGCAAGAAAAGAGTGTGAACACCTTTTCCCAAACATACATGGTGGTTCTGTTGGTGCAGGTAACCAAGGAAAAGTGAGTGTGAGTCTCTCAGTGCAGAGCAAGCTGGTCCCCATTTCACACAGGGAGACACATCAACCATAGCCCAAAACAACAGGCAGCCCAGGCAGCTCTTGCCCTCACTGTTGCCTGTTACCTTGGGGGGTCTTTATTTAGCCTAAAGAAAATCCTTGACCAGCAAATTCAGAGTATCATTGAATTTAGGGATAGTAGGGAAATTCTTATATCATATATGGAAGGGCTCCTAACTATCTAATTAGAGCAATTAATATTATTTGTATTATGTATACTGGAAAGATTTAAGTATCATCTAATTTTAATTTTATACTTTCAAAACAGTCAGAGGGAATGGAGAAGAAAAGTATGACTGCCCACCCAGCTCTGGGGCCAGTCAGGTATAAGCCAGACCAGGGACCAATGTCTATAGTTTTGAGAAAGACTCTGGGAACTCATCACACTACACTCCTACAGCCTCCCTAGTCAGTGCTTAGCTACAGGGCATGTGTCAACAGAGGCTTCAGCTTAACATCTAAATTGTAAAATATGGTTCAAAGAGTTCACCATGGAAGTGAAACCACAGGATAATTTATGCAGCTAAGGGCTCAAACTGATGCTCTCAGCTCTTCAGCACCAGGTTCAGGCAGACAAGTAAGGTGGTGGTGGCTACTTGGCAGTGCTAGGCACAGCAGTAGCATCATCGTACGGAGGCAGTAGCACTGTGGTATCATTGCTGGTAACGTAAACCAGGACATCGGAGGAGTTCCTGCCATTGATGTACCTGTAGCAGCTCCAAAATGCAGCTAATCAAGTAGCCCTTAAGTGTCAAAAGAATGCCGATAAACAGAAGAATAATAAGGACCAAATAGGTAGGATTCACGGACATTATATCATCTCTGTAGGGAAAGCTAGGAGCCAGCTGTCGTATGTATTCCTGAATGGAGTTTGGATAGATAAGCACGGTGATTGCAACCAAAGTATTCAGGGCAAAATCAAAGATCTGGTAACAGAAGAATGGGATGATCCAGGCAGCATGTTGCTTGTATGCACCGTAATTAGCCATGGCACATATCAGGATCATGAGGAGAGAGATTGCTATAGCAATGCACATGTTGGCATCATCCATGAACTCAAACTCCCCTCCTAGTTCAGAGCCTGAAAAGTGATACTGATCGGGATCTGCCAGGGCACTCAGCAGGATCAGCAGGACCACAGCATTGATGATCAGGTACCAGACGCTTAGCAGGATGGTGCCGGTGTGGACATGGCAGCACAAACAGCAGCTGTGGGAGTAGAACCGAGTCCAGGGAGCGACCATGTTCATAGCTCCAGCGATCGTGGAAGTTTGTGAGAGCATCACTCGCTTCATCTAGGGTCCGCTGCTCCTGTCCCTTGGCCACCCCAACCCTCAGACTGCTTGCCCGACCCTTGGCTCTGCACTGTACCAAGAGCTCCGAGTGGCTGCTGCGGTGGGACACTGGGCTCGAAGACCACAGCCAGTCAGGTTCTTAAGACACAATTTTTGTTATAGTTTTTCTAAAATATATGAATTTATCTTACAATTCTTTATTAGCACTACAGTGGCCTAATAGGGTGTTAAAACTTTACTTTGAGGTGAAGAACAGTGGTTTTACAACAATGTTTTCTCTTGCCAAAGAGCTGTTGTGAGCACATAAATAAAATGAGCAGGTAATATTTAATTACCATTGATAATAATTGATAACAATTGATCACAGAAGTTTCCTCTGCTTTCTGTGAAACCTTTTTGTTTCTCACCAGTAATTTTCAATCTCACTAGGTAGCACCTAACAAAGGTTTAAGTCGCTTTAAGGCCTCAAGGTGAGGTCTTAGCCAATTAACATCTGGAAGCTTTTGAAAATAAAATTTTGAAGTAAATCAATTTTTCCTTCTTAGATTTTCTGTACCACGATTTTCTAATATAGCTAAAAAACCCTAATTATTAAAAGATATTGCCTCTGAATCTTATCTGGAGCAACAGCTACTCCCCAGAACTTAAAAGCTCATTGTGTGAGAGCAAGGACTTAAAAGCATTAGTTACTAAAATACTTTTCACTTAGGAAACAATATACATATAAGCAAACTTTGTACACTATAACTTTATATAAAGTAGGCAAGACAAATCACAATGTCCTGATAAATTCCACAGCCTGATTGACCTCTTATAAACTTTGAACTTAAACTTTATTTAGAACAACATCTGGCTAGGTCTGCAACAAGGCTCTTTTAGCTAAAAGGAAGGGAGGGAGAGGTGAGGTCCCAGGAACTTTCCTAGTCACGGTTTGCGAAACAAAGAAATGCCACACAAGCCTTGCTGAGGCTGCTCTGAGCTGAGCTCTGAGCTGAGCTCTGCATCAACCCAAAAGCAAACATTTCTCAATCTGAGCACTCTGCCAGAGTCCTGGCCCAAAGGTTATCCCTATTTTGAAGTATCTTTAAAGACCTGCTTTCCTGGGTTCATTCATGCCACATGTTGTTTAGAATGACTCCAATCCTGAGTTCCCAATTTTAAGCTAACTTTCTGTTACAAGCAAAAGGCTGCCTGCCCCTTTAAGAGCTCCTGTGTAGATAATCAGCCTCTAGCAGGGCTTTTCCAGCTGTACTTGACTCCCAGCCACAGTGCAGTGTAACTTATCAGTTTCTGCTGTGCAGATTGAGAGTGCCTTTTAAACAAGTTAAACTGAATCAAAGGATGGACAGCCAGCAGATAAAGTTTTAACCATTTTTTTCAACATGAAACACAGAACAACAATCATACAAACAACAAAACAAAAACAAACATAAATAGACAGACATGTGGACAAATGGTGCACCAAGGACAAACAATAGACAGAGAGGGAATAGAACTTGATGTCTCAAAGGGACCCAGATATCCTAATCAGAACTAAGAATATCTCCATAGGAGCCAGAGAGGAAGCAGGACGTCTCCCAATTTCCTTCTGTCCCTAGGAGAGCTCTGAAATAGCTTATTTTCATTTTCCCTCTTTTTTGCTAAAAGGTCCCAAAGAGGGGATAACTGCTTTTCTGAAACGTATTCTCTCTCTTTCTCTCTCTCTCTCATGTTCAAATTTTAATTCTTTATCTCCTTCTTCTGGGAATTCTGCCAGAGAAGGGAGAGGAGGCACAGTGGTAGCTTCTGATAGTTACTCCCCAATAAGAAAAGATGGTTGTAGGGACCGAATCAGGAACCTCATTAGTTTATCATTTAAATCTCTGCCTACCTTTTGCCATTTTTTACGGTGTATCTCTGCCCCGTCAATGATAAACTAGGGGCATGCTTGATCTATAAAAATAAAGAAGTTTATCAAATCTTTTTTCTTAACTCGAACTCCCCTTTTCCTGAGTGAAGCTTTCAGGTCTCTGATGAAGACTGCTTCCTTCGACAGTTTCTTAGTGGAGACAATTACTCATCGAGAACGGCTTCTCCTATGAGCGGTAGGAGCACTCCTCAAATAGCTTATTCTTCTAGTTGAGACGACTTCTCCTGGAGCTAATTTCCGTGGTCTCCGCAGGGCGAAGGTCCGTGTCTCGAGCCCCACGTTGAAGGTGCCACTTGTCCCGTCCAGCAGGACTTAGTTATTCCGTGGGTCAGGGAGGACTGGGGCCTGCAAGAGAAATGAGCAGAGAAAGGGGAGTGAGACCAAGCAGACAATTGTCAAGGTCTGTTTAATGAAGGCTAAGAGCCAGGTTATAAGCACACAATGAGAAAAAATTGGGGAGGGGCCAAGGGGGTATAATAAAACACAGAGAAAGGGATGGAGATCTTGGGCGGTTGCTGATTACAGGCTTTTTGCAGCTTATCTTAGAATGTCGGCCCTAAAACTGTCCCAGGAGGCCTTCAAACATTCTGCAGTTTATCTTGGAGTGCCAGCCCTGACCTAACAGTTCTAGGAAGCCATCAAACATCTTGTAGCTATCTTGGAGTGCCATAAACAGTCCCAGGCACCAAACGGAGACATGGAGGAGGAGGTGAAGCTGCCTTAATCTAAGCAGTTCTAGGCGCCAAGTGAAGGAGGGAGTGAAGCTGGCAGTCTCAGGCACCAGGTGGAGGCAATGAAGGAGGAGGCGACATAATTCCCTTCAAAGGGTCAGCCAGATCTTTAGGGTGAGAGTAAGTGCGGGACCTAGTTTCCCACGGTTTGGTCTGTCACAGGGGATTTAATCTGTGGTGATATGATAGGATACAGGGTTTAATTCAGTTTTCTTGTGTCTGTTGAGACTTGCTCTGTGGTTGAGTAAGTGGTCAATTTTGGAGAAAGTTCCATGAAGTGTTGAAAAAAAGATGTTTTATTTTGTGTTTATGTGAAATGTTTGGTAAATATCTGTTAGGTCCATTTAATTTATGACATCTGTTAACTCCAGTATTTCTCTGTTTAGTTTTGCCTGGATGATCTATTCATTGGTGAGAGGGGGATATTGAAGTCTTCTACTATTAGTGTGTAAGAGTCGATATGTGATTTAAGTTTTAGTAGTGTTTCTTTGACAAAATGTGGATGCCCTTGTGTTTTGGACATAGATGTTAAGAATTGAAATTCCATTTTAGTGGATTATTCCTTTGATGAGTATGCAGTGTCCTTTCCCATATCTTTTGATTAGGTTTGGTTTGAAGTCTATTTTGTTAGATTTTTAAATGGTTACACCAATTTGCTTAATTTGCTTTCTATTTCACTGTACTTAGAATATCCTTTTCCAAACTTTTACCTTGAGGTTCTATCTTTGATGTTGAGGTGTGTTAATTGGATGCAGCAGAAGGATTGGTCCTGTTTTCATATCCATTCTGTAGGTCTCTCTTTTTAGTTGAGAAATGAGACAAATGGCATTGGGATACTTCAAGGACTAATGATTGTTGAACCCTGTTATTTTGGAGATGATCGTGGTAGTAGCAAGTGTGTGTGCTTCTCTTCTTTTGGTTTTGTTGGAGTGAAATTATTTTTTCTCCTGGATATAGCTAATATCCTTGGGTTGGAGTTTTTCTTCTGTAGGGTTAAATTTATAAATAAATCTTGTTTAAATTTGACTTTATCATGAAATTTTTTTATCAACCCTAGGATGGTGGTTAACATTGTCAACTTGTCAAGATTTACAATCACAAAAGAAACACATTTCTGGGAATGTCATTGAAGAGTTATCTACATTAGGTTAATTAAAGTAGGAAGAACCTTTCTTAATGTGACTAACATGATCTCCAGGCTGAGCTCAGATTGCATTTAACAAAAGAGAAAACAGACTGAGCACCAATACTTGTCTGTCTGTGTGTCCTGACAGTGGATGCACTGTTACTAGCTGCCTGCCACCTTTTATAGGATCTTTTCCATGAAAAATTAAAACTCATTACAATATTGAATTTTTTGGCTTATTCTTCACCTGGATGAATTCACATTACCACAATAAAGAGCATATTCTACCAGTGGAATAATGAGCATATTCTACTAGTGGAAAAATGAGCATATTCTACCAGTGGAATAATGAGATCCATTATCTTTTTTTCATCTTTTTAAAAATTATCTCATGCTTTCATTATATTTTCATCAGAAGAATTATTTCATATCTTCAAGATCTTCCAGTCCCTTAATCTAATTTTTCACAATTATGGCACATATTTTTTATTTTGTCCACTGAGCAGTCTAAGTTATATCCTTTTTGTTTTTTTTTAAATTACTGCCTTAAATTATATACTAATTCTGAGTAAATTTGGTGATTTGTGTCCTAAAACCCACCCAGTGAGGTTCCTGACTACTACAGAGTAAGAATCATATAACTGTGATTTGTTTTGTTTCAAGGGCAGTACCTCTAAAAACATCCTGGTCATTATCCAAGGACAGTATACTCCATAGCTGGGTCAGATACTCCTCTCAGTTTCCTGTGATTATTGAAAATATTGTACAGTGTATCAGAGTCCAATAATGTCAGACTCTTACCACTGACCATATTCAGAACTTTAAATTTAATATTTTTTAATACTCCTAGTTTATAATCTGTTTCCTTTATTTACTCTTCTATGCATCAGAATGCTCAAAACTGAACCTTCACCTTCCTCCCAGGACAGTGGTTCACTGTCTCCCTCTCTTCTTCATCTTCTACTTTCCTAATCTACCTCCTGCTCAAATCTCTACCATCTGACAAGACTTTTGACTTACTTGTCGGTGCCACACATCCTTTTATTTTGAGTTAACATTTCACCTCTCCATCATCCTTTAGTTTTTCAACTAATGGATTTTGGCTAATATATAAAAACATAAAATTTTAGTCATAATTGTGAACTATTACATTTCTTGTGTAAACAAGTCATAAATCCACTAAGTAGTGATTTCCCATTTTTCTTCTCAGTCCATTCTTTTTACTTTAAGCAATGAGCTTGGAACCCAAGCTTTGCTTATGCTAGGCAAATGCTTATTTGCTGAGTTGCACCCTTCATTCTCAGACTATTATTTAACATTGTCTTTCCAAGGTTCTATTTCTTTCATCCAAACCTCTGTTTCTGTGCCCTTTGGCTCTAACTTTATTATTCTTTTTATATTAGATAGTCAAATGTAACTGATTTTGTTCACATCATGGAAATCAACTGGTACATAAATGCTGATGGCTACCAATCTTTATAATTATATAGCAACAGATTCCTACTATTATACTGCCTAAAGACAAACAAACAAAGGTCCAGATGGCTAATAATATTTATGAGGAATTCACTTCGTGAAAACTATTTAGAGTAGGCACTACTCTAAACAAGTATTTGAATTTTCTGTTTAATAGCATTTCTGTGAAGCAAGTGCTATCATTCTCCTCACTCAGCAGATGACTGAGCTGGAGTATGACTACTTGCCCTGGGGCACATTGCTTAGAAAGCAATTTTTAAACAATATATTAAATAATCTCTTTAGAAGTTTTGTAAAGAACTGAAGCTAGAGACATGGAAATCCTCAGAACCATCTCTGCTTCCCTCCACAGAGTGATATTTCTCTTCTGTTCCTTTCCCTGCCTAATGTCAAACAGAACATTAAAATAATGTATTTAAATTCATTTTGTGTTTGGTTCATTTAAAAATTGTTAGTTAAACGCCTCCTGAGATAGTTTTCTTCCAGCTATAAATTTCGTTTTAGCAATATGAAAGCACTTATTACAAAACATTTATAATCTTAACAGTGTTTTAGGATTCAAAATGAGCAACAGTATGTGTTTAGATTGAAAAACAATGTTTCAAAGCACACATATATATATGCGTAGTCTTTTTATTGCATAGTTTATTTATTTACATTTCAAATGTTATCTTCTTTCTCTATCCCCGCCTCCAGAATCCCCCTATCCTATCATACCTCCCCCTGCTTCTATGAGGGTGTGCCCGCACCCACCCACCCACTCCTGCCTCCCCACACTCATATTCTTCTACACTGGGGCATCGAGTCTTCACAAGACCAAGGGCCTCTTCTCCCATTGATGCCCAACAAGGCCATTCTGTGATACGTATGTGGTTGGAGCCATGGGTCCCTCCATGTGTACTCCCTGGTTGGTTGTTTTAAATTAATTTCTTTCGTTCTGAGCTCCATATTTTGTAAGCCATCCAGGGATTTGCTTTATGTATTGAATAACAGGATTTTTCTTCCCAAGTTACTATTTTGTTGAATGCCCTAGCCAGGCTCTGTCATGACAGTCCTGAGGCCTTCAGAAGGGCATTAACTTTTGTCTTTTTTTTTCCTTCAGTAATCTTCATCTTGAGAAAATCCATTTAGGTTGCCAAAATTCCTTTATGTAAGGGGTCTGAGTGGCTACAGGTGATATTATTTCCTCTGATAAGTAAGTTCCAGACCTGTGACCTCATTACTACTTTACCTTACTGTGACCTAAGATGAACAGCATATACTACCTTGATACTATTAAAGTCCCCCTAATCCTGGGTTCTTTCTCTACTCTTTCAGTCTTTCTTGCCTACTGCCATTAGAATGAACCTTTAACACTAAAGTTATGGGTCAGTGACATTGTTTATCAGAAAACGATGCTTGCTGCACAATCCTGCCTCCCTGAATTCTATCCTACATAGTGGAAAAAAGATATCAGGCTCCTGCATTTAATCCTCTGGATCTACAATTGGACATACAACACACACACACACACACACACACACACACACACACACACACACACACACAAAGTAAATAAATGGATACCTAAATAAATGCTTTAAATCTACCATTCTGATCATTATTTGAAACTGTGAGCCTACAGTGGCTCATCACTGTCTTAGATTAAAAGTCCAACACTTTATGACACTATAGAATCTGGTCCTGACCTTATTTCCTACTTCCATGCTCTAGGCACTCTCAGTTTCTGAGCTGGACATGCTGTTTCTTGTCTCTTTTGTTAGTTTTCCTTGGAATAGTTTTCTCCCCCTTATCACATAATTGACTGGCTTTCACCTCTCCATATGCCCTTGGGTAAACCTTCTCTGGCGATCCTCCAACACCTGAAGGAATGGGGTGCCTCACTTCTAAGTTTTCAAAGCACCTTGGGCACAGATCAATCATGGCAGTTTTCCAACTGCAATACAAATGTAAATTTATACTCCTATCTCTGCAACTAATCTTGAACTTTCTAACAAGATGAGGCCACTTTCATCTCTGCATCAACAGCCTAGTAACTGAAAGTGAAGAAATGATTGTAAATGAGTAAATGAAAAAATGAAAACATTAGAAGTGCTTTCATCTTTTTATTAAATTTGTTGAGAATTTCATACATGTGTGTAATGGGTTCTGATTAATGTCACCTTCCCACTCATCTTCCCACCCTGATTATTTACCTGTTCATCCCAACAAGTCCCCTTTCCACATTTGTGTCTTTTTGTTCCATACAGTAGAATTTCTATAGAGCAAATACATAAAATTATAATTAGTATATGAATAAGCAACAGAGAAAAGGTTCTTTTACACAGACCTCACAGATAGCAGAAACATGTACAACCTTGTGTCTGTGGAGAAGAAAAGGAAAATATGAATGAGGATTGTTTTTCAAATATGCTTTACAGTGAACTTCACCTGCATTTTGAATGCCTCACTCCCTTTGATGGTATCATAATCCTCAACATAAAAATGTTCAGGTTTGTGTGTGTGTGAAATTCCTGTTCAAGCCAAACATTCAATCAAAAGAAGACTAAGTGTTCGTCATCACTTCAGTCTGTGGCTAACTGCCACAGAAAGCCTTCCTCTGACCTTTTCAGTGACCTTTTCAAATACCAATTAGTTGTTTTAATGGTCTATGAATACAAATCCTTGTTTGTCATTGGCCTTCCAATGATACATTATAAGGCATTAGCAAAGCAAAATAAATTTGATAGTGAAGGTTTAATTGCACAGCTTGCGCACACACTTCAATAGGCGACACAAACCCTTCTCAGCAGGTGCACTATGAAATGAAGTGATTTTCATGAATAATTCATTTTTATTACCAAAAAGGCACTTCTGGTATGATACAATTTGCAATAATGTTTTCCAAGATAGATCAGTGGAAATCTGAAGCTGTCATTGTCAATTTGTTTTCGTTCAGATTCGAAAGGTCACTTGGCCTTTGCGCCATGGGAGTGAGAACTGCCTTTTCTCTTTCTCCAAGGCAGCATGCTACGTTCCTTATTTTTCTTTTTAAGATATTTTTAAAACCACAACAGTAAAGAATTTTGTATTACCTAGTAAAAGTTGTATGCTACCTCAAGCAAAATAGAAATGTATAAAACTTCCTCAATATGTTATGTTTAATACAAAAGTAAAAATCCTCTTAAGTACCTTCTATAGAATAACCAGGAGCTTGGATATAAAGATGCATCTGCCTCTCCTATGGGCCAGGTAGCAATGATTGAAATCATGGTCATGGCATGCCACCTTTAAGAATGCTGTGACTTTATGCATGCTTAAAATCCCAGCACTCAGGTTGAGGCAGAAAGTTTACAAATTCATTGCCAGATTGACACTACACAATAAGACCTTGTCTCAAAACAAAATACAAACAAAAGAGTCTTATAGGGATTTATTTTTCTGAACATAGTAACCTTCCCTAAGAAGGTTATTTATTTATTTTTTTTAAGGACAACATTTAATTGGGGCTGGCTTACAGGTTCAGAGGTTTAGTCCCTCATCATCAAGGTGGGAACATGGCAGCATCCAGGCAGGCATGGGCCAGGCAGGCATGGGCCAGGCAGGGCTGGGAGCTCTACATCTTCACCTGGAGACTGCTAGGAAACTGGCTTCCAGGCAGCTAGGGTGAGGGTCTTAAGCCCGTGCCCAAAGTGACACAATTCCTCCAACAAAGCCACGCCTCCAAATAGTGCCACTCTCTGGGCCAAGCATATGCAAACCATAACAAGTACACTACAAGATATCTCTCAAAAGGTCCTATAGAAAGTCACCTAGCCTCTTGAATAGGGGGAGTCTATCACATAGAGAAAAATGTTCTCACTGCTTCTAAAGGAAGCCAGGGTCAGTGAGGTCTTGACTAATGTCACATAGATGGGGAAAAAAAGGCTAAGGGAGCCTTCTTCTGCTCCCAGGTGACATCTACTGGCCTTGACAGTAAAAACAAGTGGAAAAAAATAGATCACTTTGGTCCCCTATTTGAAACACTAATTTATTCTACAATCAGGTTCCTTTAAAGAGTTCTTTGTATCTCATGACAGTCTTCATACAGTCTTCATACAGTATTTTTTTTAAACAATCTAAGAGATCATACCCCAAAAGCAAGCTGTGAAGAATGGCTGTTCTGAAACCAACAGGGCACAGCTTTTCTGGCTCCTGTCCTTTCTGAGGTTGTCGACTGGCATAATGTAATCATGTCACCCTGACTTGTACCTTATACAATAATCTTATCCAATTTATGTCTCGTAAAATCTCTAACGAGTTCAAAGTATACTCCCTCTGACACAGGGTTTCAAGCGAGCCCCTGTGACTGGAAATTCAAAGCCTCCAATAAATAAAATAAGGAGAGAGCTGGGTGTGGTGACGCTCACCCTTGGTCCCAGCACTCAGGAGGCAGAGGCAGGAGGATCTTGGCGAGCTTCAGGCTAGCCTGATCTACAAAGTGAATTCCAGGACAGCCAGGGTTGGGTTAGTGTGGGTTAGGATTAGGTTAGGTGTGGTTACCCACCACACCTGCCTGTCCATTCTCAACTATTTATGTTAACTTCTGACTCACAGATCACACAGTAAACATGTCCATCTATCTATACACATACATGTGGTTTTCAGAATGAATACAAGTCAAAAAGGCTGCAGCAGAACTCAGAAGGTTCCAGAAGCAGGCGATGAGAGAACCTCCTCTGATGAGATAATGAACCCGCCCAGAGGGAGCTGCTGGGTCAGGCTTTGAGAGCCAATCTGTAGAGTCTGATAGGACGGAAAAGGCTGAACTGAAGCTGACAGCAGGAAGCGACAGATTCAGGTCTGTGAGCGAACAGGTGAGTCAGCAGACAGTCCAGTTGGCTGCATCAATGGCAGGGAGCCAAGTTAAGCTGAAGTTCCAGGGACAGTGGGGAGGTCACTGCTTGCCATACACACCAGGTGTCAGATGGTAGATAAGTGTGAAGCCAGGCCATATCAATACCGGGTGACCATCACCTCATGGGGTTCAGGTAAGGGACTCTTAAGATTTCCTTGATCCAGTTTGTCTGGTGTCCGTGCAGAAAACATCTCCCTACTCAAAGGGAACTCATAGTCTTTTTAGTCCTTCCAATTGGTAGAAGACAGGATTTTTGTCAAGTTGGTACATTGGAGAGGTTTTTAATCTGTGTATCAAGATGTAAATCTGGCACTGGCACTGGCACTGGCACATGGTTCTTTCTGGAGTCAAAGGTATCCCGAGAGAAATTGTACACAGGCTCCTAGACCTGGAACTAACTGTGGAGTTCCAAGTACTCCACAGTCATTGAAGTTAGTTATAGACACAGCTTCTTTTCAGGAATTCTCATTCATACTGCTAAGTTCTTAGGCCTGATTTCCCTGATGCGATTTCAACACACCCAAGTGTTCCTTCTGTCTCAGCATACCCCCATGGGGCCACAGGGTCACAGAGCTGTGGAGCCACAGAGTTGTGGGGCCAGGGAGCTCATGTCTTAATTAGGGTTTTACTGCTGTGAGCAGACACCATGACCAAGGCAAGTCTTGTAAGGACAACATTAACTGGGGCTGGTTCAGAGGTTCCGTCCTGTGTCATCAAGGCAGGGGCATGGCAGCATCCAGGCAGGCATGGTGCAGGAGGAGCTGAGAGTTCTACATCTTCATCCGAAGGCTGCTAGTGGAAGACTGACTCAGAAGGTTATTTTTTCACACACAAATGTAACCACCTTAGTTACTGTTTAAAGAAGGCAGGGGAAATAGTAGTGTAATTGTGAAGATGAGGCTACTAACAGCATAAAGATTCTGCATGTAGAGCTTACACTGAGCAAAGCGCTAAAGTCAAGAACTGTATGTGAAATGCCTTCACTAAGTGCTGGCGGTTGACACAGACATCACACAGACTATACTGTCAGGTTTCCTTTCCTACAAAATACATTTGAATTGCAGGTAATAGATTCCATGCTATGTGCCTAATATAATAAGATGTTGCATTTAGGGAACAAAATGAAGTATACGATATTGTCTAAAGACATTCTCTGAATTTTTACTCCTGGATAGGAGGTACTGTGCTTATCTCTCAGTACTCATTATCGAATACAAAATCATTGTCTTAGAAAAGTTTAAGTACTTTTAATCTCAGCTACAACTTAATAACAACATGAAAAAGTGAAGTTTTAATAATTCCAAGCATAATGGATTAGATTTAAACTTTTAAAAGGCAAAGAATTATTTCCAGGATATCAAAACAGGGAAAGATATGACCTTTGTTTTCTGTCAAGCAATGAGTTTAAAACAGTCTCAGATTACAACATTCATTTCAGCCTTCACTGTTGTGGTTGCTGACGCTGCCATGGTTAGTTTGAACAAAGACCCTCAGTTAAGGTATTGCTTGTATCAGACTGGTCTATGGCAAGGTCTATAAGGCACTGGTTTGATTGATGTTTGATACTGGAGGAACAGCCTACTGTGTGAAGCACCATCCCTAGGCAGCTAGACCTGAGCTGTGTAAAAATGGAGCTAAGCACAAACCCGGGACCAAGACAGAGAGCAAGTTGTCAGTCAACAAGTCAATATGCAGCACGTTAGTAAGTAAACAGCATAGTTCCATAGTTTCTGCTTCAGGTATTGCTTGAAATCCTGCCATGATGTCTCTCAATGGCAGGTTGTAACCTAGAATTGTAAGGTGAAATAAATCTTTTCCTTTATGAATTGTTCCTTGAATTTATCACAGCAACAGAATGAAACAAAGACACTGACTCAGGCAGAAACAGCTAAGATGATATCCTTTGTTTGGATGCCATACTGTGAACTAGTTTTTCAATTACTAGCTCTACCATATGATGGCAAGGATGGTAACCATCAATGTCTCCAGAAAGAATTTTCTCTTTTCCTTCTAATTCTAGGACCTTTATGTGATTGCCTTGGTTCATGGTCACATTTATGATGCTTGTCCAACACTGATCGCAGTTCTTCCTGTTTCACTTCAAGGGCTTCATCTCAAGAACCATAACAACTGTGATTTTGAAGCAGGATTTGGAAATGTGTCCCTTGTTTGCCAATGTTTTGAATTCTGCTCCTTCACTATATCCTACTATATCAAGTTCTAATGGCACATGCCTTTAATCCCAGCACTTGGGAAGCAGAGACAGGCAGATTTCTGAGTTTGAGGCCAGCCTAGTCTGCAGAGTGAGTTCGAGGTCTGTCAGAGCTATACAAAGAAACCTTGTCTTGAAAAAAAAAGAAAGAAAGAAAGAAAGAAAGGAAGAAAGAAAGAAAGAAAGAAAGAAAGAAAGAAAGAAAGAAAGAAAGAAAGAAAAAGAAACATAGAAGCAAAGACAAACAATGAAGTATTTTGTGTGGCTTCTGTTCTATTTGTAGTTAATTCCCTTTTGACCCTTCATGTGTTCTGGCTTGGAAAATAGATCTCTTTTTAAAATAATTTTTATTGAAAATGAACTTTTTCACACAGTATATTATGAACAGGTTTTCTGTCCTACAACTTTCTCCCCATTTTTCTACTCACCCAACTCTAGGCCCCACCTCTTTCTAATAAATAAATATGCAAAAATGCAAAAGAAGAAAAATTAAGGAATAATAACAACAAAGAGAAAACACAAGAAACACACACATATATAATATCTATGTTTATATACAAATATAAATATTTGTATATAAAACAAATCAAAAAATACAAAATCATAAACCATAATATTCAAGCAAAGACTAGCAAGACAAAAACTCCCCCAAAAGCTGTATGAGACAAAAAGTCTACAAAAGTATTGTTGAGTTTATTTTGTATTGCTCATTTATTGCTAGTGTTGGGGCCTGCTTTGAAGTGTAGTCAACATCCCCACTGAGCTCTGCTGTAGAAAACCATTTTTTTTCCTTTTCTGAGGATATGTCAATTGGTGATAGCTTCTTGGTGAGGAGTAGTAGCTATTTCCCTCTCTCTGCCCTTGGTTACAATCTGACTTGAACATGTACAGGCCCTGTGGATACTGCTACAGGCTCTGTGAGTTCATATGGGTACCAGCGCTGTTGTGTCTGAAAGGACTTGATGTCATCTATCACCTCTGGCTCTTAGAATCATTGTGCCTTCTCTTTTGCTTAGGTCTGTGAGCCATGAGGGGAAGGGTTTGATGAAGATATCCCATTTAGTACTGAATATCCAATCTCTGTACATTGGGTATGTTGGCAGGCCAGTCAATGACATCTGAATTGTCCAGTCATTCTTTATATTACTTCTTTGAGCCTTGGTCTCTCAATAAACGTGACATTTCCTGTTTTGTTCTGTCCAGTAGTCTTTGCATCTCCTGTCCACTATCAGGTAGCACTCCCACTCTTATTTATTTCAACAAATTGATAAACAATACAGCTATTTTAAAAATAAGTGTTAGATTTCTTCACTTTCCCTGCATAGAGTTATTTCCCTGGGAGATTTGGGTTTGTCTTATTGGCTCCACCATGAACATGCACAGAATCCTAAAGTGCATCCCTCTGCTAAGATGGTTTTTGCTAACTATATTGTGGGCATGGCTTTGTTTCAGGATAGATTCCCCCTCATAGTTGTGCAGAGTGCTGCATTTCAGAAATGTCACAGCACGTCATTTCACCAGCTTTCTTCTGACTGATATTGAGGAAGTTTAATATCACATGAACTATAATAGGTTGAAAAGTTCCTGGGTAGTGACCAAAAGTCACTGTCTTCCTCTGATGCTACCAAGGAACCAGTGTAGGTATAGTGAGGGGACCAAGAGAGTCAACATGGGGCTTGCTGGAGGCTTTTCTTAGGAATCTCTTTCTTGGGAATTTGGTGTTGTGTTGTCCAGGTTATCTGTGCAGAGCTTGTAACTTCCTTATAGGACCAGCAAGTATCTGCATAAGAAAAGTTTCTGAAGAGGAGTTAATTACAGGTGAGGGCCACAAAGGCTGCCTGAGTCTAAGAGCCTTATACACATACACATCAGAGGTCCCAGTAGCTGCTCATGGAACAGGAAATGTGCTAGGCGACAGTAACATTTCATTGATTTGTGTTTGTGTGTCTCTGTGTGTGTATTGTGTGTGGTGTGTATGTTTGTGTGTCTCTGTGTGTGTTGTATGTGGTGTGTGTGTTTGTCTGTGTGTGTTTGGACCACCTGTGGCTGAGCTTGTTTATACTAAAGTTGTGTGTTTGTGTAATACTAGGTAATTTTGTGTTTGTGATATGGGTGCTTGTATATACAAGTGTGTGTGTGCGTGATTGTGCAGAAATGCAGTTGTGTGTGTCTCTAGAGGCCAAGTTTAATAAGAAATGCACTCTGGGGTTTTAGTTTGCACCTATGAAATATCAAATACAGCAGTCCAATTATTCTGCATCCTCACCTAACTCCCAAGAAAAAAAGGACACAAAAATTTTTGTAGGGTCAGATTTTTAACTGACTAGAGACAAAACAATTGATTCTCATTGAAATCTTTAGAGCAAATGTAAGGGATATGGTATACGGAGGTAAGGAGGAGGTTGCTGTATAAAATCCATATGTTTATGTCCCTTTTCTGCTCTTGGTGAATTGTGAAGGACCACTGGAAGGTCAGGTGGCTCACTGTGTCTTCTAAGCATTCCAGGTTGTTTTCCTCATTGCCTGCCACCATTACATTTCCTGCTACCTTTGCTCGGTAAAGCTTTGCCTTGTAGTTTGTCTTGGATTTTACTCATTGAGAGATTGAGTTGCTTGGAGCTGAACTTGCATCCAGCAGAATTCCCATAGCTATGGAGCAAAACCAGGCCTGTTTCAGGAGCCCATTGAGGGTCTTGATAATCTAACGTACTCACACTATCTTATCTGTGTAGCACTCTGCATGAATGTTCTTCAAAATTGTTTTCTCAGAGTTAAAATCAGCTTCAGTGGGGGTTGGGAGAAATGAGGACCTTCAGACAGTTCTGGTAGTATAAAATCGGGTATGTCTGTTAGAAGCCATGTTCAGAAAGTGGAAAAGAAGTCCTCTTTGACCCAGTGATTCCAGAACAAGGAGGAGTTATCCACAGAGTCTAGGGCGCTCAGGGTGGTAGTGGTCCTCAGAGCAGCCCTGAAGGAGAAGCTATCCTGATGTCCATCTGCTGAAGAATGAAAAGGTCCTGTGTGGTGCAGCCCTTCCATGAACTCAGTGTGAGATAATCCATGCAAGCGTTTGTCCTTCAACTAGTCAGTCTTATCCTACTCAAAATAGCCCTGGCACAATCACATTCTGGGGAGAAAATGGTTCCTTTGGGTCCTAGTTATAGACAGTTCCTATTACTCTGGGCTCATACCTTTGGACACCAAGTCAGTCAGGTGATGGAAAAGGGAGATCCTATTGGAAGAAACTGTTTACTTTGGAACAAGTCTGAAACAGTGAGCAAGAACAAGAGGCTGGTCCACCACCAACATGTGACCTTAGGCTGGGAAACAAACCTATTCTACACAGCCTTGGGAACTTGCTAAGCCAGATTGGATAATAGCACAAGAACCCTGATTCCCAGACCGGTTTATGAGTGGAAAGCATATCACTGACTGAGCTGCCTATATGCTATGCCCACTAAGTACCTTTCCCTTTCAAGATTTGTTTTTTTTATGCCTCCAAAGTATCCCGAGAGATTTTTATATTAGTATTAACTAAACAGGTCATTGCAATACAATATGCTTGTATTGAGTAAACACAAATATTATGTGTGTTTGAGAGTGTGCCCTACAATAGTCATAGAAGTACAGGGATGTTGTTCTGTTTCTTCATGACCATCACTTTTAAGGTTCATTACCCAGCCTTGGGAATATTTTTATTTTCCAGATTCTAGGACCTATGCAGTACCCATGGGTTTTGTGTTGTATCATTTCTCTTGTTATTTGCTGATAGAGGGATTGACAAGAGGAACCCTGTGAGGTTCCTGCACTGGAGAAATAATCATAGCCTTCACTTCAGTTCAGGGCATGCACCCCATAAGGAATCCACATGGTTTTCTAGGTTTTCTCTCTTGAACTCACATTCAGACATTGCTACAATGCTATTACTCAATATAATATACCCACACAACTGGGGAAATGTGGTGTTTTTTTAAACTCCAGTATAATGTGTAGTTGACAGTTCAGTTTCTAGCAGTTTTTAAAAGGTGAGAAACAATTCCAAGCTCAGGTGCTCTATGACACTTGGGGATGCACAGAATGACCTCAGCTGATAGGTCATGTTGGATTGTCCAGCTGAATAGAACTGTTTTGGGAGGGACAGCTGAGTTGACAAATGCTTACCTGGCCTTTGTCTCTTCCTTCCCTAAAAACCGGAACATGGCACAGACCACAACATGATCTCCCTCGGAGAGAAGTGCTGGAGGAGGAGCACTGAGTGTGCACAGGAAATACACCACTATTGCCTCTCATCACTAATAACAATGGCTGTAATGAACTGTATGTTCTTTCTTTATTTTGGTTTCTTTGGTATGAACAGGCCTTAATTTCATCTAGCCTCTGGCCCAGGAAGAATGCACATTTAAAGGGACTCAGAGAAGTGCTGAGACACACCAAGAGCTGCTGGGCATCCAGGAAGATTCTGAGAGTATAAATTTATCTTTTCCTGATGGATCATCATGAATAATTACATGGAGATCAGTCAACAAAATTGTAAAAACTTGGATCCAAGTCTACAACATGTGTTCTTCTTTGACTTGGGAGGCCATATCCTTCAGACCCACACTCTAAAAGAAGAGTGTTTCTTACATTTCTTCTGCAAAGATTGTTACCTCCAGTAACTGCTTTTCTACTAAGTTGCCAAGGACAGCCTCAGGCTGGAAGTCTGTGCTACAAGATGAGCAGACAAAGAATTTTGCGTTGCACAATTTTTGTGGTTTGATTTTGGTTTGAGTTTTGATTAGTTTAGTTATTTGGTTTTTCTTGTTTTCATTCGAAGTTTTGTTATTTATTGGTTGTTTATTTGTTCTTGTAATTAATTTGATATTTTGATAAGGCTATACACAGTACATATTGATTGTCAGCTTTCAGTTACAATTGAGTACATTGCATTTATTCTTATGAATAACACAGTGATTTCCAACTCTTCACTCTTAAGAACCTTGTTATTTCAGGCGTGATGTCACCATCATGAAATCCCACAGATATCAGACCCAGATGGATCTCTGTATTCTTCATGGAACTTGGGCTCCATAAGTTCTTCCCAGTCAGACTGAACTACAAAGTCCATCATACATTCAGTCTGGACAGTGTGTCCAACTCTCTGGATAGGAACTTAGTGTTGGAAAACTTACCCATGCTGCATCCTTGTTGTCAAATATTTAGCTACTGTGAAAATACTATGGATGATAGTGTCGAACACATTAATGTCAAATACATCAGTATTTCTGTAATAGCTCTCATTAAATAAAAGCATAGTCTAAGGGAATAAAAAGCTGTCAGAAAACAGCAGTGTATGCTTCTGCTTTCCTTCAAATATACAATCACTGGTAACTGCAAGTAGAGATAATAAATTCCAAAATTTTGAGGGGGATAGGTTTCTGTGGGGGTCCTTCAATGTTCATTTTATTACTTTATGATTCACCTGTGTCTGCCAAAAGACATCATTCAAAAACAATGAAGATTGTAATTAGGTATCATCATAACATATGCCTTTTTTTATTTGATATTTTCTTTACTTACATTTCAAATGTTATCCCCTTTCCTAGCTTCCCCTCTGAAGATCTCCTTTTTCCTACCCCCAACCCCTGCTCCCCAACCCACCCACTCCCTCTTCCTGGCCCTGACATTCCCCTATACTGGGGCATAGAACCTTCACAGGACCAAGGACTCTCCTCCCAGTGATGACCGACTAGGCCATCCTCTGCTACATATTTAGCTAGAGCCATGAGTTCCACCATGGGTTTTCTTTGCTTGGTGGTTTAGTCCCAGAGATCTCTGGAGGTACTGGTTAGTTCATATTGTTGTTCCTCCTATGGGGCTGGAAAACCTTCAGCTCCATAGGTCCTTTCTCTATCTCCTTCATTGGGGACCCTGTGCTCTGACCAATGGATGGCTGTGAGCATGCACTTCTGTATTTGTCAGGCACTTGGCAGGGCCTCTCAGGAGATAGTTATATCAGGCTCCTGTCAGCAAGCACTTGTTGGCATCCACAATAGTGTCTGGTTTTGTTGGTTGTTTATAGGATGGATCCCCAGGCAGGGCAGTCTCTGGATGGTCATTCCTTCCGTCTCTGCTTCACACTTTGCCTCTTGTCTCAGTCAGGGTTTCTATTCCTGCACAAACATCATGACCAAGAAACAGTTGGGGAGGAAAGGGTTTATTCAGCTTACACTTCCACATTGCTATTGATCACCAAAGGATGTCAGGACTGGAATTCAAGCAGGTCAGGAAACAGGAGCTGATGCAGAAGCAAGCCATGGAGGGATGTTACTTACTGGCTTGCTTCCCCTGGCTCGCTCAGCTTGCTTTCCTATAGAACCCAATACTCCCAGCCTAGAGATGGTACCACCCACAAGGGGACCTCCCCCCTTGATCACTAGTTGAGAAAATGCCTTACAGCTGGATCTCATAGAGGCATTTCCTCAATTAAAGCTCCTTTCTCTGTGATAACTCCAACTTGTGTCAAGTTGACACAAAACTAGCCAGTACACCTCTGTAACTCCTTTCATGGGTATTTTGTTCCCCCTTCTAAGAAGGATGGAAGTATCCACACTTTGGTCTTCCTTCTTGAGTTTCATGTGTTTTTGGAATTGTATCTTGGGTATTTCAAGCTTCTGGGCTAATATCCCCTTATCAGTGAGTGAATATCATGTGCGTTCTTTTGTGATTGGGTTACCTCATTTAGGATGATATTCTCCAGATGCATCCATTTGTCTAAGAATTTCATAAATTCGTTGTTTTTAGTAGTTGTGTCGTATTCCATTGTGTAAATGCTCCACATTTTCTGTATCCATTCTGATGATGCACTTTTCATGCTATGTCTTTTTCTTAATTTGAAAGTTAATGGTTTTAGCATATACTTTGTGAATTTTCTCCCCCCTTAATGGTTTTGCATATTTAATTCAAACCCAAATATCCAACAACTAAAAGACAGGGGAGTAGCCTGCTTTGCCATTAGCATGTGTCTTTTGTCATGCTGTTCATGACAACTCTTCCACAACTAAACATGTTAGTATCTTGGCTTCTTTCACAATCTTTTTATAAAATAATCAAGTCATTATGGAATCTCCAGATGTTAACCTTTATCTCTGTCTTTGATGATTGAAAGTACATATAGACTATACTGAGTCCTTTAAAACATAGGGCATACAGGAACAGTGTTAATTATCAATTTATTTCTTTCTGCTTACAATGAGAGAAAGTAACACTTTTAGAACAAAAAAGGTTTTTCTGTGACTGTTATTTTCTTGGATCACAGACTTGAGGCAGTTTTGGAGCCATCTCACTCAACATTGGCAGATGAGGATGCTCAAATGTCATGTGTTATGTTAGCAGTGCACTGTTATTTTAGAAAACAGTATATTCTCTTTGGCATCTGATTGGCCTTTTTATGGTATAATTTTTATGATATACTTTTAATGCTTTTTTAAAAATAAGATGACAAATTGAAATCATCTATGCTCCCTTATTCATAAAATTGGTCATACATTTCTAATCTTTTTTTTCCAGAGGACGCCTTATCGAACAGTTAAAAATTTCTGAGCTTTGTTTTAATTTGTACTGTGAACTACAGACAGGATACTACTGTCCAGTCAAGAAACAGAATCACCCCACTCCCTGTAAGCTGTAGATATTATTTTTCTCTCCTGTAAACCCCCACACAGAAGCTTCAGAGACGGTAATTATGAACGAATAGTCCTGGCAATAAAACACAATCTATACTGTGCAGATCCAACATTCAGGTGGAACCATGGTTTGGCCAGAGAATCAAAAGCACAAAAGGACCAGTTTTACTTGTTTAAGCCAAGACAATGCTACATCGAACTCCATCTTCCCAACTGTTCTGTGAGTCAGTGAAT
The DNA here is from genome assembly GCF_000001635.26 of Mus musculus. Taxonomy (NCBI): domain Eukaryota; kingdom Metazoa; phylum Chordata; class Mammalia; order Rodentia; family Muridae; genus Mus; species Mus musculus. The sequence goes on along the minus strand of NC_000083.6, from coordinate 16,827,121 downwards.
ATGATCAGACAGCCATTTGTCTTCCTGTAATAACCTGATGTCTCAGGAATTACATTTCTTTTCTGCAATCAATCACTTTTCAGAGTATATCTGGAGATCAATGACCAAAATTTGACTTTATTGTCCCTTCTCTCTAGTGAGAAAAAAACCCCTCTCAAATGGCTGCATTATAAGAGCCTGTGAACAATGTATCTATACTCTTTCTAGTCAGTTCTTAAAATATAGTATTTATTTTGCCACACTGTAACGTACTTAGATCTTAAAACCTTATTCTTTGTTTATTAATTTGTGCTTTTGTACCTTCTGACACCGGGTCATTCCTTGCTTATTTACCACTTCTAAGAAAATGTTTTTGCATTCGTGTGTGTTTTTGTGTGTGTGTGTGTGTGTGTGTGTGTGTGCACGCGCTCACGTGTGTGCTATAGCACACATGGAAAGCAGAGGACTGCTTTCTAGAGTTTGTTCTCTCCTTTTATTATGTGGGGCTTAAGGATTAATCTCAGGTTGTCAGACCTGGTGGTAAGTGCCTTTACCCATTGAACCTTCTCACCAGCGCCGAACATTCCTAATTCTGGTTGGCATGTCATGTTGCCTGAATTGCAAATAGATTCAAAGAGCTAAGAAATCTATAACTACCATTCAAGTCTCACCATCTCTGTCTTGGAAATTTGCATTGGGAGATTTGTAAAGTGGGATACACTTACCGCTCACTTCCTAGCCAGATAAATAACATGCATAGCCAAGTTACTATGGTTACTTAGTTTTATTTCTATTTATTGCAGAATTAGAACTTCTTTTTTTAAAAAATTAGGTATTTATTTCATTTACATTTCCAATGCTATCCCAAAAGTGCCCCACACCCTCCCACACCCACTCCCCCACCCACCCATTCCCACTTCTTGGCCCTGGCATTCCCCTGTACTGGGGCATATAAAGTTTGCAAGACCAATGGGCCTCTCTTTCCACTGATGGCCGACTAGGCCATCTTTTGATACATATGCAGCTAGAGACACGATCTCCAGGGGATACTGGTTAGTTCATATTGTTGTTGCACCTATAGGGTTGCAGATCCCTTTAGCTCCTTGGGTACTTTCTCTAGCTCCTCCATTGGGGGCCCTGTGATCCATCCAATAGCTGACTGTGAGTATCCACTTGTGTGTTTGCTAGGCCTCACAAGAGACAGCTATATCTGGGTCCTTTCAGCAAAATCTTGCTAGTGTATGCAGTGGTGTCTTTAAAAAATAAAATAAAAACTTCTTTAAATGACAGAGTAATTATTATTTTTATCCAGTTAACATTGCCAAAGCTTCTTTCAAAAATCTTTTTACTTTCTTTCAAACCTTAACTTTTAAAACTGTGTCAGCAAAGTGTAAGTAAGTCTTATACTTTTTAGAATGCTTGCTGCTTTAAGATGAATTTTACAGTTTGCCACTAATGGAAGCTGGCTGTTACAGGCTCTCTATAGCATGGAGTAATGATATTTGGGTGTAATTTACTCTGTTATTTATATTTATGTAAATAGATCAGGCCTCCAAGCACACAGCAACCTGGAATTTGTAGAACTGATCCAAAGTGCATCAGTGTCAGGATGTTTTTGGTTTATTTTCAGTTGATTTTCTCATATATTTGTTTTTGTTAATTTTTCTTCATACAATGTATTTTGATCATGTTTTCCTCCTCCTAGGTCCTCCCTCCTTCATTCCCTTACCGACTTGATGTTCGCACTCTCTTTGCAATAAAGCAAATTCCCACAAAACCACAAAAACAAGAATCAAAGCAAACGACAAGACTGGTAAGTAAACAAATGCCTAAATATCACTTCACTAGCAAGGAATAGCTATCCAGGATCCCAGTACCATGCATGGTAGGCCTCTTTCTTGTTGAGGTACTCTTATGTGCAAGTAGAGAGCTGTTGGTGACTGCTCAAGTATATGTGTCAACACTGCACCTGTAGGGTTATTGTGCCATGCTGATTGTTGATGTGATTCATAGGCATCATAGCTGTCTAGGACTGTTGGTTGCCCATGTTCTTTGGAAATTAGCATGAAAGCAGTGAGGGGGCTTTCAAGTTAGTTCCAGATCAGGTGTTTCTGGTCCCTGTTTCTGAAGTACATATGTCTTCAGCAATAGGGACTTATCTTCTACTTCCAGGGAAAAACCAAGTACAATAATAGGCTGTATGCTTTAGGAGTCTTTTAGACAGAATTGTCCGAAAACCCAGAAGAGTGTTTCTCATGTCTGGTATTGGGTTTGATTGTTTGTTTGTTTTGTTTTTAGATGGTCTTTGGCTCTCAGTGGGAACACCACTACCCCAGATCAGAAATGTTCATCAAAATGATGTCTATATATTTATATACTGAATGATGTGTTATGCTAATGAAATCATGTTTATTGAAGGAGAGTGTACAACCACTAATTTACTAAATAAACAAATCCCTAACAGAAATTTAAAACCATTTGTCCTTATACCCACACTGTGTAGTCCTCACCCCTCTTACAGGAAACACTTCTTTGCAACACATGGAGACCACTACAGAAAAAAACACAACTGAAACTCAAAAAGACAAATCTTTCCTTACTTTACAGATGGACAAAGTATCAGTGAACTGCATACTTCACTTCCATTTTCTCCCTGCCAATGTATATGAACACATACACCATAGAATATGAATGTTATATGACAACTAAAATACAATATATAAAATAGTAGACTAAGCCATGGAGAAAGCATGCTTTATTTATTGTTGGAAAGGATTTCTTCAAAATATAAAGCTCTAAAGAAACCATTGCTCAATTGAAGCACATACAAATTAAAATGTTCACTTGACAAAACTGGCTCAAGTAGATTCAAAAGATTAATCCCATCAGTAAGAATTATTCGTAAGCCATATTATAAAAAGGTTTGATATCAGTACCACCAGAAAAAGGTTGATGAGAGAGAAACAATCACTCTATAAAATAATAATAAGAAAAAAAAACCATACATGCTGACTGTTCACCAGAAAAAAGGAATAGAAATGCCTTAAAACTAGAAAATAGCCTCTGACTATGACTGAGGTTGAAAGTTTGCTGAGATTTGTGTCCAGCCTGTGCTTTCAAGAAAGAACCTGTCTCAAAAAATACTATTTCAACTGTCAGTATGATTTTCCACTGGGTGAAGATCTGTGCTGCCAATTCTGACTAAGTTAGATCCCTAGGTCCCACGCTGTAGGAAGAGAGAACTGACCCCAGTAGGACTCCTCTTACATACTCATGTATTTTGTAGCACGCATGGCTGCCACTCATAAATAAATAGCATAAAATAAATAAAATCATTCCTTCTAACAAAAGATAACTATGCAGAAGTGAAAGAACATCTTTTCATGTGTATCATAGTTGAAATCATAAAATTTTGTTAAGGTCATGTGAAGGAGCAATCAATAAAACCACTGTTGGAATATTAAAAGATTGGGTACCAGCCACATATGGTGGCTGAGTATATTGATCAAAGTGACTACCTTGAACATGGTGTCATGTACCAGTACATGTTATCTAAAGTCTGAGATGGGGGAATCATATGAGTCCAGAAGTTCAAGATTAGTCTGTGTCACACAGTCTAACGCACAATCTTAAGAAACGTTTCTAATCCACATTTTGTCACTTGCTATTTAGTTTCTGGAAATGTGTCTGTCTGTAGAATCTGTTCTCCAAAAAGGTTGCCTTGTCTGGCCTCAGTGGGAGAGGATGCACCTAACCCTGCGGAGACTTGATGACAGGAACCTGATATAGCTGTCTCCTGAGAGGCTCTGCCATAGCCTGACCAATACAGATGGTGATGCTCACAGCTAACCACTGAACTGAGTACAGGGACCCCAATGGAGGAGTTAGGGGGAGGACTGAAGGAGCTGAAAGGGTTTGCAACCCCATAGGAAAAACAACAATATCAACCAACTAGACCCCCTAGAGCTCCCAGGGACTAAACCACCAACCAAAGAAAGAGTACACATGGAGGGACCCACAACGCCAGATGCATATGTAGAAGAGGATGGCCTTATTTGGCATCAATGAGAAGGGAGGCCCATGGTCCTGTGAAGGCTTGATGCCCCAACATTTGGGAATGCTAGGGCTGTGAGACTGGAGTGGGAAGGTGGGTTGGGGAGCACCCTCATAGAGGCAGGGGGACAGGAGGTGGGATAGGGGGTTTGCAGAGGGGAAACCTGGAAGGGGGATAACATTTGAAATGTAAATAAATAAAATAAACAATAAAAAAATTTTAAAAAAAGAAAATGTGTGTGTATCTGTGTGTGTGTGTTGTACCAGATCACTGAAAGAATGTCAGTGATAAAAACTGAAATATACTGCTGGATTCATATGGAAACTGAGGGAGCTAGAGCTCAGAAGAAAATTCCATTTCATATTATAAATGTATATAAAGTGTTTTTTAATTTTTAAATTGAAAATAGATTCTTCTTTCATACAGTACATCCTGACCACCGTTTTCCCTTCCTCCACTCCTTCTATCTCCCATCCCCCAGATCTACTCTCTCTCCATTTCCTCTTTAGAAAAGAGTAGGCATCCGAGAGACAACAGCCAAACACAACAAAACAAGATACAAAAGGCAAGGCCAACATCCTCATATTGAGGTGCACAAGGCAACCTGATAGGAAGAAAAGAGTCCCAAGATCAGGCAAGAGTCAGAGATACACCCATTACCACTGCTAGGAGTCCCACAAAAACACTAGGCTAACAGCCATAACATACATGCAGAGGATCTGGTGTAGACCCATGCAAGCCCTGCCCTGTAGTTTCTGTGAGCCCATGAATTCCCTTCTTAGTTGATTCAGTGGGCCATGTTCTCCTGATGTCTTCCATCCCCTCTGATTCCAACAATCTTTCCTTCTTGTCTTTGGGAGGATCTGCCTAAGACTGTCTCAACGCATTGTCTAGCTGTGGGTCTCTGCACCCATATAGTGTGTTTCTTATTAAAAAGTTAAATCATGACTGTGCAGTTTACAAAACGCTGGAAAGAGGATTTCTTCATCATCAAAAATAAAGTGTTTTTATTTATCTATTCTTACAGATATTAAAAGAGCAAGTATTTATCTCTTCTTACAGATGCTAAGAGACTTCTAAAAAAACCTACCTCACTCGTTTAACAGTAAGATTTAAGGCTGAGGTTACACACTGAGCTAAAGATAAGAATGGTTTAGGAAAGCAATTTGGGGATGAAGAGATGGCTCCATCAGTCGTTTGCTTGACTTGAGAATGTGGGGATCTCAAGTTCATCCCTAGCACCTGTGTAAAAGCTGAGATGATGATACACACCTGTAATCGTAGTGTTGGGAGGACAGAGATAGGAGGATCCTTGGGTTTTCTGTCAAACCAGTCTAGCTGATATCAAGTAGCTTCAGGTTCAGTGAGAGATCTTTTCTCTCAAAACAGGGCAGAGATAGAGAGATTGTGGTAGACACCCAACTCCCCCCACACCCCCCTCCCCACACACACATGCATACACGCAATTACAACAAATACCTAGACAGAGTGGTATAAAAGAGCTTTTGGAGGTAGTTTATGTGCTCAAGTGGTTTCTGTGACAAGGATGAGAAAAGAAGATCAGAATTCAGAAAATAATTTCATTCCTCCTTTCTTTGCATGCAGCTGATTAATGGTGGACACTTTATAAATGTGTAAGTAATTGCTACCTGTGGCTTATGTTTGGAGCATGTAGGTATTTCTATGGATTATACAAGCTGTAGTGTTCATTGCTTCAAGTTTCTGTCTGATGGAGGCTTAAATCTTTCAGGATTTGTTAAAGAGCCTTGGAGAAATGATGAATAAAGTGGAAACATAGTGTTCTTTGGAAAGTCAGTTGTGTCGGGTAGTGTTTTGCTGGGGTAAACGTGGGAAGGAATATTTTTTGCTGAAGTGCACAGAGGCGAAAGGATGTTTCGCTAAGGCAGACTAGAGAAGGAAGGTTTTACTGAAGCAGTCACAGATAAAAGGATGTTTTGCTAAAGCAAGCACATAAAAGTACGCGTGATGAAGGATTCTTTGCTAATGACACACATGTATTGTGTAGTTGAACTCCATTTGTCGGGACTGCATAGAGAGAAATGCACCAAAAAACTTCTCGTCCTATGCTGGTGGCTTCTTGCGACTTCAGTGGACTTGGGATAATTGGCAGAGTGGTATCAGCTGGTACAGACTCACCTGGAGTTTTTCTAAGACAGACTCACATGCCCAGGTAAGGTGCAGTTGCTTGCTATCCCAACACTATTGAACTAGACTGCTGGTATATCTGTGAAGTGTTTGTGAGCTGATTAAGCTGCTGCTGCTGACCTTTGAACTGTATTGCTGATTTCCTGACAACACAGGAAGGATTTGCTGCAAAGAATCATTTCTAAAGAGTTCCACTTCCCCCCTATCCTATTAACCTTTCTTTTCTAATACCTCTGGATTTTTACAATCCTTCCTCCCATGTCTTCTGCAGGATTCCCTGAACTCCACTGAATGTTTGACTCTGAGTTTCTGAATCTGCTCCCATTAATTTCAGGATGAAGCCTCTCTGATAACAATTATGTTAATTTCCAGTCTATAAGTTTAGCAGAATGTCACTAGGAATCATTTCACTGGCTTTTGTTTGTTTGTTTGTTTTTTGTTTGTTTGTTTGTTTGTTTTTTGCCTGTCGTTTGGTCATATCCTAGGGCTGTTGGCTATCTAGCCTCTGGTTCCTGGTTCTCGAGGAAGTGTCTGGGCTGGGTTACCCCTCATGGCATTGTATCAGGGTGCATGAGTTATTGATTGGCCACTCCCACAAGTATCACCTTTACCCTAGCATATCTTGCAGTCATGACAAATTGTAAGTTGAAGTATTTGTGGCTGTATTGGTGTCCCAATCCCTCTATTGGACATCTTGCCTGTTTACAGGAGATGGCTGTGAAAGGAAATAAAACTGTGATTCATGTAATGTAGGTCAAATAGCCCAAAGAGTTGTTTGTGAGCTTTGAAACCTGGGGCTGACAACATAGCAGAACAGACCAGGACATGCCCAGGCAGGCCCATCGCCTCCCTATCTCCCACCCCTCTGACCTAAGTTAAATGTTACAGGCTGCTGATGTTTAAATGGACCAATCATGTGAAACCGCGCCAATTCCTCCCCCAGCCCCACTCCTTTTCTATAAAATCCCCTAGCTTCCAAGCCTCGTGGGCGAATCCACTGTCTCCTGTGTGAGATACGTTTCGACCCAGAGCTCCGCCATTAAAATACCTTGTGTTGTTACATCAAGGTGTTGTGTTCTATTCGTGATTCTTGGGTGCATGCCGAATCGGGAGCTGAATGGGGGTTTCCCCACTAGGTTCTTTCAGCTGGTTCAGGCTTTTCATCCCTTATTACTATGAGTCTTATCTATGGTCACCCTCACAGATTCCATTGAAATTTCCATTGTCCTAGGTTTCTACTTTGCTCCCCAATGCCCCCTACTTCCAGTCATCTTTCTCAGTACATGTACTCTCCATTCTCCTCAAATTGATCCCTCCTGTTTCAGTCCCCACCCTCCCTGAGTCCACCTGTGATATCTATTCCATTTCCCTTACCCAGAAAGAAATTATCTGTCCCCTTTAGCCTTACTTGTTACTTAGCCTGTCTGGGTCTGTGAATTGTAATATGATGATCCTTTACTTTATGGCTAATATCCTCTTATTAGTGAATACATAGCATGTTTATCGTTCTGGGGCTGAGTTACATCACTAAGGATGATAGTTTTCTAGTTTCATCTATTTGCCTATACATTTCATGATGTTAATTTTCAACAGCAGAGTAATACTGCCTTGTGTAAAATGAACCACATTTTCTTTATCCATTTTCTGGTTGAGGGAGATCCAGATTGCTTCCAGTTCTGGCTTTTGAAATGAAGCTCCTGTGAAGACAATTGAGTAAGTGTCCTTGTGGGAGGATGCAGTGTCCTTTGAGTGTAGATACCATGATAGCTGGGCCTTAAGGTTTTGAGTCCCATTTTATTTTTTACTTTTTAAAACAAGTTGTTTTAATTTTCCTTCCTTCCTTCCTTCCTTCCTTCCTTCCTTCCTTCCTTCCTTCCTTCCTCCCTCCCCTCCCTCCCTCCCTCCCTCCCTCCCTTCCTTCCTTCCTTCCTTCCTTCCTTCCTTCCTTCTTTTTTGTGATGCTAGGGATTGAACACAGGGCATCATACATTACCACTGAGCCACACACCCACCCCTGTGTCAGTTTCTATAAAGTGTGACTTTTCATACATTGAAAATTTTCATATCATTTCATTTTATTATTTATTTATTCATTCATTCATTTTGCTTACATTTTTGCATAGAAACAATTCTCGTCGAATGAGTAAGAAGGGCCAAGTCAAATGTTTTAGCTAGCTGGTTGTGTAATTGTTAGAGCTTTGAGCAGGAGGAGGAGGGGGGAGCTTTCCCTAAGGAAGTGTTTCAGGTCTCAGGGGAAAAACCTTCCCCAGGCTTTACAGCTCAGTGGGGAAAGGCTTCCCAAGTGGAGGCATCACAGTTCTGAAAGGGAAGGTTTTTCAGATGGAAATTTTACAGCTCTGTGGGGGAAGGTATCCTGGCTATTGTGAAGGAAGTTGTTTCTCTGATTTCTTTCTCAGCCTGTTGGCTTGTTGTTTGTACATAGAAACGCTACCAATTTTTTTAAAACTTAATTTTGTGTACACCCACAGCCATATTTGTTGAATGTGTTTATTAGTTGTAGGAATTCCCTGATAGAATTTTTGTGATTGCTTATATACTTTATTATATTATCTGTAAATAAATAATGAAACTTTGACTTCTCCCTTTCTTGTCTGTAGTCCTCTGCTCTCTCTTGTCTGTAGTCTCTCTTACTTATCTTATTGCTCTTTCGAGGACTTTAAGTACTACATTGAATAGATAGGGAGAGAGTGGAAAGCCTTGTCTTGTTCCTGATTTAAGTGGAATTGCTTTGAGTCCAGGGCCCATAGGGACTCACAGAGATTGAACCAACAATTAGTGGGTTTTTATGAATCTGACCTAGGACTTCTACATATGTATTATGGTTGTGTACCGTTGTCTTCTTGTGTGACTCTTAACAGTGGGAGTGAGGCCTGTCTCTAACCTTTTTGTCCGCTTTTGAGACCCGTTTCCTCCTACTGGGTTGTCATATCCAGCCTTAATATTTGGGGTGGTGTCTAGTCTTTTTGCAATTTGATATCCCTGGGATGTCTTCCCTTTTTTATTTGAAAGGAAATGGAGGAGTGGATCTGGGAAAGTGGAGAGGTGGTAGGGAAGTGGCAGAGGGGAGAAGAAAGGGAAGCTATGGTTGGAATATAATATATGAGAGAATAAAACCAAAATGAAATAAAGCTGCTTCCCAGGCGAAGCGTTTCTAATTCAAATAAAAGGTATATTTTAAGCAATGTTTTAAAAACTCTGGATGGCTCTTTATTGTTGCCTCCCAAGCAACAATAAAATTAAAATTAAAATTTTAAAATAAAAATAAAATTAAAATTAAAATTTGTTAAAATTCTTTTAACAAGAATCTGTGAAGTTTGTGTTTATAACTTGATTTCAGGTGCCAGCCAATTTCCTACAATAAATCAAACTTTAAAAACAGTTTAATTTTGTAAAACTGCTTTTACCAATTCTTGTTTATGGTGCATGTTCATGGAAATCCTTTTAAACAAGTCATGGAGTTAGCTTCGCATCTGAATTTAAAGTCTCCCTTTGTCTGCTGGATGCCAGAAGTAGCATTTCTTCCCTTGTGCCTATTCCAGCAGCAGGTTGTAAAGGGTCACTGTCTTTCCAAATTGAATATCCCCTTCTCAACACTGATGCAAGAACAATATTTGAATGTTAGGAACAGATTTGCTTCCTCTTTCCCACCCTCATTCTCTGTCTGTGCAATGTACTTTTTGGTTGATTGACCCTAAAAAAGCATAAGATTAAAGATCTTTCTCTGTTCCCCACTCTGAATTTTTTAGCTAAGAGCAATTGAATCCATTAGTAGCCTTTCTCTAGAGCATGAAGTTGGCTTTGCCACTGGGGTCTCTGGTCTACTGGTGCTACTTAGATCCAACGTTACCTTTTCTTTGAATGTCAACCATTGCTTTTTCGAACATACACACAAACACACACACAGGCATACACACACACCTTACTTAAAATTAATTTATAGGATTTTATGATTAAAAATATAACCAGAAAAGGTTTTATTTGCAAATCATTACTTTATCTTGGTTAATTAAGATTTGGTTTTCTTCAGAATGATTGTTTACCATATGCCTCCTCCATAGAACGTGGGTGGTGGGTGACAGTACAGAGTTCTACTTAGCCCACAAGAAAGTAATTATTGATTCTTATACTTTCTGCAGTTTGCATATCACTTATAATCCTCAAGGTTAAAGTAAGCAAAATTTGAAATTCAAACAAGTTAAAAATGAGGATTTTAAAAAAATGTAATAGAAGTTTAGAAGCAAGGAAGGCTCTAGACATTGTGAAATTAGTATTTAAATAACTCCATTTTAGGATCTTCACTCTGCCATCTCTGAGATTCACTGTCTATTATGGTGAACTCACTCCTGCAAGTTAGTTGCTAGTAGTCATTGAGTCTTGGAGCTTTCTCACTGTGGTCCAGCAGAACAGAAAAGAACATCATCCAGGAGACCTACAAAGCCATCCTCATACATGCTGTTAGCTCCAGATTATTGTGGTTCCGCATTTGAGTTAGAAGAACTAGAAGATGGTGGGAAGCCATCTATTCTCCTCTAGTAGAGAGAAATAGAAATGGGTCATTTAATCAAGAGCTCACTAAAAGTCGAGGAATAACAGCAGCAAATATACTTAGGTCACAAGTTTTATGATTTTCCTTAATAAACTTTAGTATGAAGTATCCTGAAAGGATTCTTCCCTGAATAGGTCTCATTTTTTAACACAAGGGACTTTTTCACTTTGAACAAATTGAAACCAACAAAACCCAAGACTGAACTAGATTTTCAGCTGATAGTAATATGAAATGCAAGCTCTAGTTGCCTCTCTGTATATCCTATTGGCTTTGACTTTATTAAGTAAGCCAGACTGCTCACTTTCAAGTTCCAGGGATATCTGGATATTTGTATGTGTATACAAACAACTGCACAGGGAAGTACAGAGAAAAGAAGACAAAGGAAGATCACTGTCACCTTCTAATTTCTCATGCTAATATCAAAGTGCAAATTTAATTCTTTATTTTAACGTTGGAAAATAAAAGGATACATTGAAAATATCCTAAGGGTAGGTCTAAAGTATTTTTTACAATAAATAATGTATGATATAAAAATATATTATATGCTGGGCAGTGGTGGCGCATGCCTTTAATCTCAGCACTTGGGAGGCAGAGGCAGACAGATTTCTGAGTTTGAGGCCAGCCTGGTCTACAGAGTGAGTTCCAGAACAGCCAGGGCTACACAGAGAAACCCTGTCTAGGAAAAAAAACCCACAAATTTTGTATATATATATATATATATATATATATATAAAATGTTTTCATACTAGAAAAATTTGAGGTTAATTCATAACCTTGAAACATTGCATTCATTTCATAAAAATAAATCTGTCAACATGATGAAACATCCAATGAAATAGAGTCACAGAGAAAACACTAAGGACTTCTCAATTAGTTCAATGGAAAAGCCATACAAAAAATTTCAGAATAACTTTAATGCTTAAACACCTTTAATTTTATTAGTGTACTTCAAATTAAGATTTATACTAATTTGAACAATAGCTAATATGCAAACATATAACTTTTGTGATAATCATTAATTTTATAAATGCCAAAATATCTAGTTAGACAATGAGCTACTAATTATTTTAGGCCCTACTTTAAGTGACAAACAAGTGTGTTCTAAATGTTTTACCTAACTCATTGAAAAAATACTTCCCCTATATCGATTTCATATTTCTATAAAGTTGTCCATAAAATATTTTGGTTATTGTTACAAGACAAAGTTCAGGGGAACAGAGCAAAATAGTAGGAATATTCTTCTGGAGAAATAACCATATATATGAAATTTCCTTGCAATAAGTTTTATAAACAATACTTATAAAAAATTATATACATACCTACTAGGTTGTATTTAGGAACACACACACATTCATGTAAAACAATTAACGAAAGAAGAGGCACTTAATTTGAAAGAAAATAATGAAGAGTATATGGAAGAGTTTGAAGAGACAAAAGGTAAGAGAAAAATTGTGTAATCCTATCGTAACCTCAAAAATAAAAGAATAAAACAGAAAAGAAGCATGGAGTTCAGAAGGCATAAGTGCATCGCTCTGTATCATATGGGAAAGAACAGAAATAAAAACTAAGCACACACAACCTATATGTATGTATATAGTATTTTTACACATATTTCATACATATACATATATTTCCAAAACTATTTTCTTCGTTTTATAAAAGGAATTGTATACTTATAATTATGTCAGGTGCTAGTTGGGGTTCCGGGATAGAAGACATCAGATAACCCCCCTTTGAGGTGAAAAATAATATCTAAAGGTCACATACACTTCTTTATTAACGATAATCTCATATTAAGGAAAATATAACAAAGCTGGGAACCATCTCCTCTTGGGGACTGGTTCCAATGCTTTGAATTAATCTGGCCCCCCAAATTGCGAATCTGTGTGTCCAAACACTGAGGATCCTTGTCCCCAGTTGGTTTTTGGTCAATCAATAAAGAGCCACTGGCCACTGGCCAATGGCTGGGCAGGTAAATTGAGGTGGGACCTTTGGATTTGCGCAGCCTGGGAACTGGAAGAAAGGAGGGGAAATACCACTACTCAGGAGAGAAAGCCAACCAGCTTTGTAAGAATTTGGGTTATTAGCCACTGGCCACTTCCCTGATTGGGCCCGGGTAGCAGGGGAAGGTTTAAGAGTCTCAGGAGGGGAGCGTTTACTAGTAGGGAAAGGTTTAGGAGTGCTCATCCCTTGAGCTAGTCACGGGCATATTAAAAATTAACTGGTGTGTGTGTGTGTGTGTGTGTGTGTGTGTGTGTGTATTTCACTCCCAAGTCCAGATATCTCCTGTGTAGGTGTTTGTGCCACCCTCAGGGAGCAAAGACGGTATAGTTAAATTTGCCGCTACAATCTCCAACTGATATCCAGAAAGATGTAGATGTCTGTCTTAAAATTTCATGCCACCATGATCTAATGGTATAAGTCCAGGCTAACTGATCCCTTGAAATTTTGTAGAACTCTATACAGAAAGTCAGCTTTAGGCTCACTAGACCCAGCTTCTGACATAGGGAAACTATGACATAATAATTGGACAGCTTCCTTCTACGTCACCCATATGTCACTGTTCTTTGTTTCATTTGTTTGTTTGTTTGTTTATATTAAAACCTTCTGGATTAGTTTGCTGTATGTACGGACATCAGATTCTAGCTAAACATAGGCTATTAGGAAGGGCTCTTACCATCTTTTACTTCAGTAGAGTCTCCTGGGAGCTGCAGTTACCTTATTACCAGCTATACTAGATGGATCTTAACTGGAATCTTTGCCATGTCTGCTTCTGAACACCTCACAGAGTAGATAATTTTTACTCAAGAGCAGAAGAATACGCTCTGGGTGTGGGCTGAATGACCAAATGCTGCCTATTCTCTTCTTTCCATTTGTCAGTCACCAACAGTGGCGTAAGGGTTTTTAGTAGACAATGTGAGTATCTATCAGCATCCTTTCCTGAGACATCACTGAAAGCCAAGTGTTGATACCTGTACCAAGGAACAACTGCCTTCACCAGAACAAATGTGCACCAAAGCATCAAAAGGTGAAAGTTGTCTGACATTCTTTTCTTCTACTCTGAAGAGTACATGAGAGCGCCATCGCTCTTGAGGGACCCTGGCAGATGTCGCTTCATTTGGCAGAAGTATTCTAACATGTTTATGCAATTGATTGTCCACTTTCTTACATTACTAACCTCAATATCTGGCCGATTTGGCACAGAATAGGCATTATTTAAGATTTTAGATGACTGGATTTTAGATACCTGGAACTTTAGGCTCACTAGGCCCAGCTTCTGACACAGTGAAACTGAAATAATAAATGGACAACCTCCTCCAAGGTCACCATATGTGAGTGTGAATGTCGATGACACCATTGTCTTTTCTGATCTATCTTCAGACAGGGATGTTGAAATGGGAGGCAGCAATCAGATACAGGCAGTTCTTAACGCCACACAAATATTTCTCATTTTAGTGGTGGTATAAATGTGATGTCTTTCTGTAAGAAATATTAACCAAGGAAATTACTTTAGTAATATCTAGGATAATAAGATATCACAGACACGGATATTTTCATTTCTGAATACTAAAAGTCACTATTTTGTGGCTGTCATTGTAGCTCCCATGTGCACAGTCTTAGATTTTTGACACCTAGTACCACATACACAGAAGTTCCCATACATCATCATTCTAGAATCACTTTAGCCCAAACTTAGTGAAGTCTGGATGGCACAAGTGAGAGATTAAAGTAAGCAAGTCCCTTCTTAGGCTAAGTTGTCTCCCTTCTCCTTTGGTCAAACTGATAGTGCATCGAGGTAAACATGAAGGCCCAGCAAGCTGTAATTTTCAAATCTTTTTTTTTTTTAAGTGAATCGAAGTCATAAAGTATTTTATGACAAAAATTGAATTGAGTAGAATTTGAGGAGAAAAACTGTAATTTTCTTTTTTAATTTTTAAATCAAGGTTGGAGTGTGTGGCCTTCCATTATATGTGTCTTTTGATGATTGACAGAAGCCCATAGTCCTTTGCATGGAATTGCTGAAAGAGCCAAGCAAGCCTATCAGAATATCAGGTTGTAGAAAATGACAGGCCTTGCCACAAGCCTCTGGTAGGTGAAGGGCCTTAATCCTTAATTCTCAAACTACTATGGTACTCAGGTACCATAGAAATGCATAAAAGCATTTCAACTTTAAGACATGTTCAAGTTAATCACTCCATAAGTAATTATTACATAATTTACAAAAAGAAATCTAAATTCTGTTGGCTTAGAGAGAATAATTCTTAGGACTTATTTGCTGCACTCATTCATTGCTTTCAGATGTTAATGGCTGTTTGCCCACTGTTCACTCTGAATTGTATCTTAACAAGATTACTCTCCTTTTCCTAATTTATTGAACAAGCATGGAATATATTTATACAAAAATTAGCTGCTTAAATACTTCCTTGATGAAAAACATAGCTGTTGTAATTTTATTATAAATTTTAATCAGGGAGAAAAATGACCTTTGAAATTTTCTTCTACCTCATTTTCTATTTGTGTGTGCACGCTTTTTCTTTATATGATTAGAAATCTTTATGACTTAATTAAATTTTGTATTGAAAACATGTGACTAGACAGTAACAGTTTGTTTAGAAAGAAAAACCTTAAGGAAACAGTTATTAAGTGAATATGACTAACAGGAGACCTGTTGTCTTTGAAAATACTAAGTCTTCCAGCACTGTGCATCTCTTATACAAGAAAAATACACTCTGTCTTGCTTTGGGTTGAGAAAATATCCTCTGAAGCTGATCCAAAAATTTTCTAGTCTCCATTTCTTTTGATGCAAGGTACAAGCCTTTTGGGCACCCACTGTAATTGTTGCCTGTCTCCCTTCACCTATGTAACATATCCCAAATAACAGCTCCTGAAGATACTGAACCAAATTTTTGTCTCATTACTGTTAGAAGATGAGAGAGGCGGGTGTGTGTGTGTGTGTGTGTGTGTGTGTGTGTGTGTTGTAGACTATAAGGCTCTAAGAAAGCTTAAAATACATTGTCAGTCTTTAAAAACTTTAATGTGTGAAACAGTTTGCCTAGGAGTCTTGCCAAATATTTAATTTGCAAGCTTTAACCCAACTTAAAGATTATTATCTTCAGACTGGGGCTTGAAAACAAACTTTTGCCATCACTTCTGTGTTGAGTATTTTCTTCATTAAAATTTTCATGCTGATTAACCTAAGAGCTCACTAAGAAGGTCAAGAAGATCTTAATTTAATTACTCATGTCAAGATGAAAACCATCTCAGGTCTTTTCTATGTAGGAGTACAGAAGGAGATCTTCCATCCCCTATCCATGCTAAAGGATCAAAGGGCAGATTAACAAAAGAAAATCACAACAAATTATAATTTTTAAACTTTATATTTGCTTTGAGAAACAGGAGTTTGGATTTTTATGACTCATTTTAGGTAACAAAAAGATAAGTTGGGGACAGGAGGATAGAAGTTTGGAGAAAGACCACTTTTTGGGAATGCATCTTGGAGCACTGTTTTCTGAGCACCAACACCTAGGAACAGACACTTCAGGTCAGGGTGTTAAGTTTCAGACTTCCTCACTGAATGATAAGAGCAGTAAACAGAAACTAGGTAGGCAGTTTTAGGCTAGGGACTCAAAAGGAAAACAGTTTTGATACCTTATTTTCAACTAGAAGCCAGAAATGTGTTCAGTTCTCTGAATAGTTTTGCCCTTGCTAGAAGTCAAAGTGGTTTGAAAGTAGGCCTGGTTTGTTAATTTTCCCCCCAAATTAGCACACCTGCCTAAAATTATTTGTGATAAACAAGTTTAGCCAAGAGGCACCTGGATCCACCCCTTCTGAGCCATCCAAGAGCATTGTCAACACATCCCCACTCCCTGTACTCACTGTAGTTTCTACCATAAGTACCACGAAAAGATGCTAGAACGACAGTTCAGTGGCACCCACATTCAAGGACCCACTCCTGTGCTCCCCCTTTGTTCTTAGACTATCACCTATAATCCTACATAAAGCTTCTTAATCACACTCGTCCTTTTGTGGTCCTTGAATTCTGTTCTTCAAATTTGAGAAACAGGAATCTGGAGAACAATGGACTTGAGTGGATTTGATGGCTACTGTTTTTCCAGCATTACAGATTCCCAAGCTACAGCTTGCATGAGACTAGAGAGCCTCCATTGTCCTCAAGTTTATTTGAGTTCACAAATGGTAACTGCTGGCAGAGAATCAAAATATGAAATAAAAAGAAAAAAACTAAGGGAGATATACAAGGTACAATCTAAAAAAGTATTTATTTATAGAATACAGTGGTAGAAAGATTCCTTGGATTAACAAATCTAAATAATTCACTTTTGTATTGCTGTTAGAGTTTCAAGACATTTGACCTCAGATTATGTTTGAGAAATGTTAATAATTGCAGAAGTTAATATGTATGTATATATGAGAAGATGGGGGAAAATATGTTCATATATACATGTATATGCACATATGCTATATTTCTCAGAATGTATCTTATGCAGCCAAGGTTGACTTTGAACTTTGGATCTCCGATTCTGTTTAAAGCAACTCTACAGATATTAGTAAACTGGGAGATCACCAAAGGTGGCTCCTCCCTCATAATCAGCTTTGGACACTTCTGTGGTAACACTGGAAAGAGAAAATCATCTTTCCTTTCTACTGAGGAGTAAGATTTAAAATACTACATGAAAAAGAAGAGACACAGGAGCTTTATTGAGTCCATTAAAGGAAAGTGTCTGTTTCCTGATCAAAAGAATAAAATCTGAGTTTCACTTCTGGCCTTGGATGACATTTGAACCTGCCTGAAACACTACATATTACTGTCTTCTCCCTTAAATGTTAATCCAACAAGGCCTGTCAATCACCTGGGCAAAGACTATTCTTCAAGAAAGCCAATTCACCTGAGCATATGCTAAGGAGATGGGAGGAATAATTATCCGCTTAATGAGATTATGTATTTGTACTCTCCAGAGCTCCCTCCATCCTGCTGCTGTTTACAGAGTCTCAGCTTGTTGACTCAGCTGCTCAACCTTCCTGCTGTTTGGCCCCTAACTCAAAAAGACAAGTTTTTCTCTCTTCCTTTTTTCCCCTTCATTCCAGCTACTAACAAAATTTACTGTTTAACTTCTCTGTCATTTTTTTCTACCAAACTCCAGTAAAGTGATTCAGGAGTTTCCTTCTAGGTCTATTTAAAAATTACAGTATCAACCCAACTAAGAACCCACAAAAGGGAAATGCTGTCTTAGGAATGATTTCTCTTCTCTTTTCCTTATAAGAACTCCTGGCAGATCCCTGGACAGCCTGGTCCTCCTGTAGAGTACTTGGGAGACTGATCACATATGTGTAGTGGGCAAGATCCAAGCCTTGACTAGGATTTGAATCACCCAGGGAGAAAGGTTGGAGACCTCACTGTGTCTACATGGAAGCATAGACGTGAGTCAGATCTAGAATCTGCTCAAATTTCTGGGTCAAGAGAGAGGAACAATCATGTTATTGCTTATCAGGGGAATTGTTGGTATAGGAGGTGTGTTGGTATAGGAGGTGTGTTGGTATAGGAGGTGTGTTGGTTTAGGAGGTGTGTTGGTATAGGAGGTGTGTTGGTATAGGAAGTGTGTTGGTATAGGGGTGTGGAATAGCTGGGTTAGGGATCCCTTCAAGGTCATATGTGTGGTGCACCAGTACCTCTGTAGCCTTGGGGTCAGGCTCCAAAATCTCAAACTCAGAAGGCTTTAGTTAAGATCCCCTGTAGCTGTTGGGTGCTCTTGCATCCCAAGAGAGTGTGTGGGTGGACATATTGGTAGCATCTTCACATCCCTCCTTATTGCTGGGATTAGAGCTATCGTCCATACCCAGTTTTTACTATCCTGAGTATTGACTCCAGAATTTGATGTATATCTGGCATGTACTCTACCAACTAAGCTACACCCTCAGTCAAAAAATTAGTTGGTCACAAACATTTCCAACTCAAATCATTTCACCATGCAATTACTCTCCACAATCACTAATCACTTTTTAGTTTTTAAACCTTAAACCTTCTCATTATATTTTTATTAGGGGATAGAATATCATGCCATTTCTTTTTTTTTTTTTCTTTGTCAAGAGACAAATTTGAAAGTTAGAATCAAAAGAAACTGGATTAATGCCATGTTTAGCATAGAATTTTGCAGAGGTCTGAAGTAACTAATTTTGTTGGAAAGCTCAGAGCCTGGAACATATTTTTGCGCTAATTATTTTTATGGGATTCAATCCCAAAGAAAAGGGCAGAGAAGGAAGAATGTATTTCCTAGAAAGCAAACCCTTGATAGCAAGTTCAGAAACACCATGGAAACGAAGGCATTTCAAGTGAACCTGTTCAAACGTAGGAGAAGATAAGATATTGCCTTTCATAGGTTTGCTCCAAATTTCTTGCATTTAAAGAAAACTCAGTACTCAAAAATATTCTTGCAAAGTAGACTTCATGCCAGGGATACAGGGATGGTTCAACATAATCCACTATATTAACAAACTCAAAGAATAAAGTTACACGATTAGATTAGAGGTTGAAAAAGTCTTTGACAAAACACAAAACCCCTTCATGTTAAAAATCTTGGAAAGATCAGAATTTCAAGGCACATACCTAAAAATAATAAAAGCAATATACAGCAAACTAATTGCCAACATTAAACTAAATGGAGAGAAACTTGAAACAATCCCACTAAAATCAAAGATAAGACAAGTCTGCCTACTCTATCCCTATCTACTCAATATAGTACTTGAAGTTCTAACTAGAGCAATTAGACAGCAAAAAAAGATCGAATGGATACAAATTGGAAAGGAAGAAGTCAAGGTATCACTATTTGCAGATGATATGATAGTATACATAAGAGACCCCAAAAATTTTACTGTAGAAGTCCTAGAGTGGATGAACAACTTTAGCAAGGCAGCTGAATATAAAATTAAATCTAACAAATCAGTAGCCTTCCTCTGCTCAAAGGATAAATGGGCTGAGAAAGAAATTAGGGAAATAATATCAAATGTCTTGGTGTAACCTTAACCAAAGAAATGAAAGATCTCTATAACTTCAAGTTTCTGAAGAAAGCAATCAAAAAATTCAGAAGATAGAAAGATCTCCCTTGCTCATGGACTGGTAGGATTAATATAATGAAAATGGCCATTTTACCAAAGGCAATCTTCAGATTCAATACAATCTCCATTAAAAGTCTTACTCAATTCTTCACAGAGATAGAAAAAGCAATTCTCAAATTCATCTGGAATAATAACAACAACAACAAAAAAAAAAAAACCCAGGAGAGTGAAAACTGTTCTCAAAAATTAAAAGAAAGTCTGGGAGAATCACCATCCTTGACCTCAGGCTATACTACAGAGAAATAGTGATAAAGACTACGTGGTATTGGTACAGAGACAGAGAGGTAGATCAATAGAATAGAATTAAAGACCCAGAAAGGAGCCCACACACCTATGGTCACTTGATCTATGACAAATACATCAAACCATCCAGTGGAAAAAAGGTATCATTTTCAACAAATTGTGCTGGTCTAACAGGAGGTGTGCATGTAGAAGAACACAAATGGATCCATTTTTATCCCCTGTACAAAGCTTAAGTCCAAGTGGATCAAGGACCTCAACATAAAACCAAATATGCTGAAACTAATAGAATAGAAAGTGGAAAAGAGCCTCGAACACATCAGCACAGGAAAAAATTTTCTGAACAGAATACAAATGGCTCAAGTTCTAAGATCAGCAATTGACAAATGGGACCTCGTGAAACTGAAAAGTTCTTGCAAAGCAAGGGACACAGTCAATAGGACAAAACAGCAACCTAAGGATTGGGAAGAAATCTTTACCATGCCTACATCCAATAGAGAGTTAATATCCAAAATATACAAAGAACTCATTCAAGAAGTAAGACTCCAGAAAACCAAAGAACCCTAATAAAAATGTGGTATGGAGCTAAACAAAGAATCCTCAACTGAGGAATCCCAAATAGCCAAGAAGCACCCAGAGAAATGTTCAACATCCTTAGTCATCAGAGAAATGCAAACTAAAATGACTCTGAGATTCCACCTTACACCAATCAGAATGGCTAAGATAAAAAACTCAGGTGACAGTAGATGCTGGCAAGGATGTAAAGAAAGAGGAACACTCCTCCATTTTTGGTTGAATTACAAGCTGATAAAACTATCTGTTTCTCAGAAAAGTGGAAAGAGTTCAAACCCAAAGACCCAGCTATGCCACCACTGGGTATATACTCAAAAGATGCTCCAACATATAACAAGGACATACGCTCCACTATGTTTATAGCAGCCTTATTTATAATATCCAGAATCTGGAAACAATCCAGATGTCCCTCAATGGAAGAATGCATATATAAAATGTGATACATTTATACAATGGAATATTACTCAGTTATTAAAACAAGGACTTCATGAAATTTGTAGGCAAATGGATAAACTAGAGAATATCATCCTGAGTGAGATAACCCAGACCCAAAGGGGCATACATGATATGTACTCACTGATAAGTGGATATTAGCTCAAAAGTTCAGAATACCCATGATACAACTTACAGACTATATGAAGCTTAACAAGAAGGAAGACCAAAGTGTGGATGCTTCAGTCCTACTTAGAAGGGGGAACAAAATAATCTAGAGAGGTATAGGGAAGGAGGGACCTGGGCTGGAGAGAGGAGGGCGAAGGAAAGAAAGGGGGGGGGGGGAGGCAGGACCAGATATGGGAAGAGACAGGAGAGAAGTCCAAAGGGTCAGGAGAATGAATAGAAATATGTAGCATTGGAGCATAGGAAATGTGGGAGGGTGGTACTAGAAAGTCCTAGAAGCCAGATAAGCAAGAGGTTCTCAGGATCCAGTGGCAATTACACTAGCCAAAATTCCTAACAGAGAGGAGATAGAACCTTTAGAGACCACCCCCAGTAGATAGGCATGGCCCCCAGTTGAGGGATGGGGCCACACACTCATCTCAAAAATTTTAACCTAAAAGTGTTTCTGTCTAAAGGAAATGCTGGGGTGGGGTGGGGTGGGGGAAGAGCAGAGACGGAAGGAAAGACCATTCAGAGACTGCCACACCTTGGGATCAATCTTATCTGCAAACACCAAAT
Source organism: Mus musculus (assembly GCF_000001635.26). Classification (NCBI taxonomy): domain Eukaryota; kingdom Metazoa; phylum Chordata; class Mammalia; order Rodentia; family Muridae; genus Mus; species Mus musculus. Next base: position 16,805,237 of record NC_000083.6, on the reverse strand, counting down.
GCTGACACTCTTGCTAATGAGCCTGCTAACACTGTCCTCTGAAAGGCTCTGCCAACACCTGATTAATACAGATCCCAGGGACTAAACAACCAACCAAGAGTATACATGAGTTGTTCCATGGCTCCTGCTACAAACGTAGGAGAGGACTGCCTTATCTGGCATCAATGGGAGGGAAGGGCCTCAGTCCTGTGGAGGCTTAATGCTACAGCATAGGGGAATGCTAGAGGATTGAGGCACGAATGGGTGGGTGAGGGAGAACTGTCTTAGAGGCAAAGAGGTGGGGGGAGCTGGTGAGGAGCTTGTGGAGGGGAGACCAGGGAGGAGGGCAACATTTAAAATGTAATAAAATGAAATAACTAATCAAAATAAATAAAATCCACCTGTATATGCATAAGCATACATATGAATTTAAAAACGAGAGTCATATCTTGTTATGTAACAAACCATATACCTAAGAACTTATTAAGTGTTTTATGTATATAATACATTCAATGTGAGAATGAATATCGATGCTATCAAAATCACCTTTATTTCCTTTGCTTTCTAGTATTTTAAAGTGTAAATTCTGTAGATTAAAAATATCAATGAAAATGTATAGATGTTGTTTTCAGAAGACTGACATTGACTAAAATGTTTATGGGATCAAGATGGCTAGTAAGGGAGAATATAAAAGCATGCGCACAAAGTGACTATGAGTAAGTAAAGAAGGTTTTGAACAGAGAGATAGACAAAAAATGCATTGCCATATTCAGTCAGGATATACATTTGGGATATATGGGTAATTTTTTTCTTTTATAGCTTATGATTTTAGTACAATAATCAATACTATCTTTATTATTAAAAAGTTAGTTAAAGACCTTGCATTGGTATACTGTTCTGCTTGCTTCTATAATGGAATAGTTGCAGTCAAATATGAGGACAGTTTTTGTTCTTTGCCCTCTCCTCACAACCCACACTGCTTTCTTTTCTTTCTTCCTTTCTTCCTTTCTTCCTTTCTTCCTTTCTTCCTTTCTTCCTTTCTTCCTTCCTTCCTTCCTTCCTTCCTTCCTTCCTTCCTTCCTTCCTTCCTTCTTCCCTCCCTCCCTCCCTCCCTCCTCCCTCCCTCCCTCCCTCCCTCCCCCCCTCTCTCTTTCTTTCTTTTTTTTTGGGTAAAGTTTAAAGCTGGTTGATTTCTCACTTCCTCTCTTTTTCTTTTTACACCAATCCCATTTTAAAAATCTTCAATAAATCTGCTTTTGCTACTTTATTTCTGTTCTTCTATTTCACCCAGGGGTGGTGGTTCTGAGGTGGAATTCCTTCTCCTGCAATATGTGCATTAAAATAGCAGGAAAGGAGTTGTCTAGGTTGCAATAGGAAACTCAGAACTTCATCAAGGCAGTGGCTCTTATATCGATATCTACAAAGGGCTTTCTGTATGAAGGAAATCAACTAACAAAAGAAACAAAGATGAGGGCTGTGTCATCCCAGAGAAGAAAAACAGGAGGCATGCCTGTTAGGTTCTAGCAGGAGGAAGATGCAGCTCTGAGCCATCAAACTATATTAGGTCCTCAAGGAAATCTGTAAAATTAAGTCTATAAAATCTGACCCAGCTGGTTAATTAGCACACTGTACACCAGATTATGTTTTATAGCTGGATTTTTATATTCTAAACTACAGCCTAATAAGTCAAACCAATTACATTACCAAGGACTTGATGACTTTTCTCGTATGAGCTCACCAGGCTGCTAACTTGCATTTATAGACAGGCAGGATGACTGTTGTTCCATGCCTGATTTCTCAGACCTCCATGTTAAAGCCCCCACAGAGAACTGCTTCCATAGCTTCTAACACAGAGAAGGTTGTGCTTGTTCTAGCTACTACCAGCCAAAGGAAGTGATTCATTTATGAAGGTTGTAATTGCAGGCTATGAAACAGCTGGTTATGGGCTCTTTCTCCTGGCCTGAGCTCCTTTATAGCATCTATGAGTATGAGCAGACTCAAGCACTTACATTCTATTAAAGATACCCTCCTACACAAGAAAAATGTTCCATTTCAAAGGTCTAGAGAAGTGCCACCAGAACAATAAATAAGCAAGAGAAGAAAAATGGTAAAGGTCACTTAATATACTGAAGACTTGCTACAACTATTCTTTTGTTGTTGTTATTGTTGTAACAACTATTCTTAGTTCAACAAAACTGTTTTGCACGTCACCCTAAAAAAGGAAGTTTCTACTGAATTTAACAATACTCCAAGTATATAAAGAAGAGAATGGACTTAAGTTGCTTTGGCTATTTATGTTTATTCATTATAGAACAAGGATTTTATATTCTCTTTATCTGTGTGTCCCTGTCTTTCTGTATGTGTGTGTGTGTGTGTGTGTCTGTCTGTCTCTTTCTCTCTCTGTCTTTTTCTCTCACACAAAAACATACACACACACACACACACACACACACACACACACACACACACACACTCAAAGGGTAATTTTTTAAAAAGAGGTATGCATGTGCACCTTGGATCCTCTGGACCTGAAGTTACAGGCAGTTGGAAGCCACCATGTAAGTCTAGCAACTGAACACATCCTCTGCCATAGCAGCTAGTACTCCTAACTGCTGTAGCATCTCTTCTTTCATAGTATTTTCCATTTTCCCATATATATATATTTTAAATATACTTGTGTTTCTCCATGGCATTTGATTGGCTAAAACTATTATATCCTTTTACCATGTCAACTTCTCTTTTCAAAATCTTTTTCATCATATTTCTAAAACTCAAACAAACTTCTTTCACAAATTCTGTCTTGCCTGTTTCCAACGAGACATTCTCAAAATATGAACCCTGCATTACGTAGTTGTCAAGAAATTTCACTGGGTCCACGAGAATTCCTAAATTCTAATATCAGGTTCTCCACATATTTATTGCATGACCTTAGGTATTTAATTACTCTTTGCCTCCTGTTCCCTTCTGTAATTTCAGGTGCTTGTATATCTGCCCACGAAAGGTATGCAGACTAAATTAAGACATTGTGAAGCACCTTCAAAACTATTTCTTGCATCGATAAAAGTGTTCCTTACGCCAAGTTCCACCTCTCCTGTCAGAAAGGATAGTCTCTTCCTGGCTGAAATGACCTTTTCTTTTTCGACTTGTGAGGAGTGGTTTCATTTTTAAAAAATCATTTATTTCCTCTAATCTCACACTCAGCACTAGTCACATTATTTACACTGTATTATGGTACCTGCCTCTTAGTATTTCTTTCTTTCCTAATTCAACTACAGCTGATAGAATGGCTATTCAGTGAGCCATCTTAAAAATCCAAAGCCAAACTCTGCATGAAATACCTTTAGCTAATAGCCCATTGCTTTTTGTTAGGTTCTCCAGGAAATTTTATTTTAGTTTTTACTGATTCCCCCTATTGTAGCATTATTAGCACTGTCTTTTTTTTTTTTTAAAGTTCTTATACTGTTTATTGGGTATTTTTACATCCATGTTCATTTCTTTTCTTTTTTTGGTTATTTTTTTTAATTTACTCATTTTTTCTTTTATTGGATATTTTCTTTATTTACATTTCAAATGCTATCTCAAAAGTTCCCTGTACCCTTCCCACCTGCCCAGATCCCCTACCCACCCACTCCCACTTCTTGGCCCTGGCGTTCCCCTGTACTGGGGCATATAAAGTTTGTAAGACCAAGGGGCCTCTCTTCCTGATGATGGCGGACTAGGCCATCTTCTTATTAGCACTGTCTTATCTAGTTCCCTATTAGGTAAGTTATATAGGAAGGTGGCTAAATTGCACTTCTACTGTCTCCTGTTTTTGATATGAATTGATGGGACAGCATTAATGGGAGATAAAACATGGAACCAACCACTGTATAAGCACAGAAACTGTGCATGTGTGTTAAATTGTCTAATAGAAATCCATGTATATGGCAAAAATGCTATATTAATATTTTGTGAAGATTAATTTCAAGACCCTATGGTATTCCTCAACCATAGAAATGTTTAGCTTAGCTAAATGTCAAAAAATATGTAAGCCAACTTGCTGCTTTGTGCTGTAGTCTTTATTCTTGTTTTTGAGAGGTGCTACATGCCTCAATTCCAACAAGACAACATATTGCTAATAATGTGATTATCAGAAGGGACAAAGAATAAATACTCAAATACAAGCATACTAGAGCCATTGGGATGGCTCAGCAGGTTAAGGCATCTGATGATCTGAGTTTGATCCCTGGAACTTGCACTGTGAAATAAGAGAATTAACTTTCATAAATTGTCCTCTGAGACACACACACACACACACACACACACACACACACACACACAGAGTGGGTGGTAATTAAATACTTAATTTTATAAGGAATAAAAGTGTTAGGTTCCAAGCTACTCCTTCCACAAACATCTGACCGTTTTGCATATTTACACATGTACCATACCTTTGTATGCATAAATTCTCTCTTCTGCAAAGTTAAAGACTTAGCAAAATTAAATTAGCCCTAAAGTTATTTAGGTGCTATTTCCAAATCAGTCAATGAATGAGCAAGGAAAGGTAATATCAAGCTTTTTAAAGAATGTAATTCCATAGTAATTTGCACTAAACAGCACAATTAAGAACATAGTAAAATTCCAGCTATTTTTGTCAGTTTATCAATAAAATAAGAAAAATAGAAAGCATCTGTTATTTACCATATAATTACTATTAAGATTGAAAAAAAATGGTAGACATTTTCTATTTGTATGTGGAGGCAGGTAGGTATGGTGTACGTGTGACAGTATGTATTTATATGTACATGTAGAGGACAGAAGGTAATCTTGTGTGCTGCCATTCACTTTATTTTTTTGAGTCAGGATTTCTCATTTTCCTGGAGCTTGCCAAGTAGGGTAGGCTGGCTGGCCAGTGAGCTCCAGAGATCACGTATCTGCCTGGCTTTCCAACTTGAGTTCTAGAGGATTCAACTCAGACTTGCATGCTTGCAAACCAAGCACTTTACCTATCTCCACAGCCTTATTAAATATTTTCTTGAATATTATATCCTAGGATTTTGAGGAAAGCATTTGTATAAAACTAAAATGTGAAATGTGTGTTAGCTTCCTGTGTTGGCTACTGGCAGGTAGCGGCTATGCAAAAGGCTATTTTTATTAATCTCTAAAGCACAAAACTACCTCTGTACACAAGCAATTATATGTAGGAAAATAGTTTCAGTATTTGTGGAAAGCTAAAATCATAATTAATCATGTATTTATGGATAATCTCCTCTGAATAGAGCTAATAAACACATGTGCTGATTCCTTCAAGAGCTGCCAACCTTGACAATAAATATTCATCTTCATGTTCATGAAACAAGAAGATAATACAGTTCCTTGGGTGACTTAGAATATGCATGATTCCTTTCATTGTTTTGGTCACCCTTTGTTTAATCCCATAGTTAGGGATTCCCGAAAGTATTTCTCTTCACAGTCTTGGGGTGTAATATTTTTTTCAACGATCTCTGTTTTTAACTAATTTATTTTTTACACTCCATATTCCATTCCCCCACCTCCCATCCACCCTCCAACTGCTCCACATTCCACACCTCCTCTTCAAGTCCCCTTTCTCCACCCCCCCCCCACCTGACCTTTAAACACCTGGGGCCTCTAGTCTCTTGAGGGTTAGGTGCATCATCTCTGAATGAACACACACCAGGCAGTCCTCTGTTGTATGTGTGTTGTGGGGGCTCATATCAGCTGGTGTATGTTGTCTGTTTGGTGGTCCAGTGTTTGAGAGATATCCAGGGTCCAGATTAATTGAGACTGCTGGGTACTTCTACAGGATCACCCTTCTTCTCAGCTTCTTTTAGCTTTTTCCTAATTCAACAATAGGAGTCAGCTGCTTCTGTCCATTGGTTGAGTGCAAAGATCTGCATCTGACCCTTTCAGCTGTTTGTTGGGTCTTTCGAAGGGCAGTCATGATAGGTCCCTTTTTGCGAGTACTCCATAGCCTCAGTAATAGTGTCAGGCCTTGGGACCAACCCTTTTGTTGGATCCCACTTTAGGCCTGTCAGTGGACCTTCTTTTCCTTAGGCTCCTCTCCATTTCCATCCCTGTAATTCTTTCAGACAAGAACAATTATGGGTCAGAGATGTGACTGTGGGATGGCAACCCCATCTCTCACTTGATGCCCTGTCTTCCTGCTGGAGGTGGGTTCTACATGGTCCCTCTCCCTACTGTTGGGCATTTCATCTAAGGTTCCTCCTTCTGATTCCTGAGAGTCTCTTACCTCCCAGGTCTCTGGTACATTCTGGAGGGTTCCTTGGGGTATAATCTTTAAAAATATACTTATATGCAAATTTTTCAGTCCAGACATTGGTCAGACGGCAGGTAATACAATGTAAGAATTAAATCAGACTTATATAGCATCATTGAGGAAAATTAGTAGTCATTACTGGTGTTGTACAAACAAAAATATTTTAAGGATCTTTAAAGAGATTTGTGTGTTGAGAAGGATCCAAAATGAGTTTTAAGAATTGGACTTTGACCTGAATAAATTTTGCAAGAATAATAAGCAAAAGCTATGTCAGATAATTTCACATGAAAAGCGAAGTTGAGAATTTTGTTCAGAGTTTCGTTATAGGACTGGATTGCGAGGGAGAGTGAATCACTTCATCTTTGGAGATCAATAAACCACTTTAAGCTTTAGGACGAGGTTCCTCTTTCAAGCCGTGAAAATAATGAGATGACACAGCAAATTGCCCAAGGAAGAAGACAGCACCAAGAAAAGGAAAGTCATCTCAATGAATGTCAATGTCATTAACATTTGTTAGGGACAAAAAGAGTCACCATAGCAACCTTGTGAGAGTATTTAATAAATAGATTCTTAGATATTCTGGCCATCCAAGTACTCTATACTAAAAGATAAAGGGGTTACAGAGTACAAAAGGATCAAACAATAGTGATTTTGGAAAATGTGTTATTACTTACACATATTTTGGAAAATTTATTTTCTACCAAGTTCTGATAAATATTTGCAATATTCTAGATTTAATGTATGTGCTATTTTAAATTATATGCTTTACTTTGCCACATCCTATAGATGAGAATAAGTGTTCAAGTGTTGTTTTATTGCTTAGGTGAAGTTAAGGTCAATACAGAGATACAGAATTAGCAAGTTGATTTTTTTAATAGAAAATTTGAAATGTTATTGTATCTATAGTAAATTGGATATTACCTTATAATATCCCCCACCCCTCCAGGACAGAATTGAATGGCTAACCAGTTGTAAAAACAGATTATCCTGATTGGGCCGAATGGATGGAACTGAAATGTTTCATCTGTCAGACTCCTTGCAACATATGACTGTCTTTTACCTTTGTGATGGCCACACCCAATGAAGGTGAACTGAGCAGGCAATGCCTATCTATGAAAGACACTTGATGGTTATTTTATGATCATAGAGTTCAATCTATGTAAAATGGAACCCACTCAGGTATTTTCCATTGATATTCCTGTTAATTTATATTTTAGTTTGAAGTAGTCATGGCCAAATCACCAGGCTTCAGATAAGGCTTCTGAAAGCTGTTAATAACTACTTACTTCTAAGTATATTTTATGTAATGACCTTTATCTGATCCTTCAAATTCATCATAGAAATGGATGAACATTGGATATATATAATTGGCCTGGTAGTAAGGCATCATTTTAAATGAGAAGACATAATTTATTGCACAATATAAAATCACCTTGATCCTGTTTATAATGTTAAGATGTATGTTGTCTACGACTGCTGGAAGGTGTTTGGATCTTTTTTTCTTTTTCTTTCTTTTCTTTTTTTTTTTTTTCCATTTTTTATTAGGTATTTAACTCATTTACATTTCCAATGCTATACCAAAAGTCCCCCATATCCACCCACCCCCACTCCCCTGCCCACCCACTCCCCCTTTTTGGCCCTGGTGTTCCCCTGTACTGGGGCATATAAAGTTTGCAAGTCCAATGGGCCTCTCTTTCCAGTGATGGCCGACTAGGCCATCTTTTGATATATATGCAGCTAGAGTCAAGAGCTCCGGGGTACTGGTTAGCTCATAATGTTGTTCCACCTATAGGGTTGCAGATCCCTTTAGCTCCTTGGCTACTTTCTCTAGCTCCTCCATTGGGAGCCCTATGATCCATCCATTAGCTGACTGTGAGCATCCACTTCTGTGTTTGCTGGGCCCCGGCATAGTCTCACAAGAGACAGCTACATCTGCGTCCTTTCAATAAAATCTTGCTAGTGTATGCAATGGTGTCAGCGTTTGGATGCTGATTATGGGGTGGATCCCTGGATATGGCAGTCTCTACATGGTCCATCCTTTCATCTCAGCTCCAAACTCCGTCTCTGTAACTCCTTCCATGGGTGTTTTGTTCCCAAATCTAAGGAGGGGCATAGTGTCCACACTTCAGTCTTCATTCTTCTTGAGTTTCATGTGTTTAGCAAATTATATCTTATATCTTGGGTATCCTAGGTTTGGGGCTAATATCCACTTATCAGTGAATACATATTGTGTGAGTTTCTTTGTGAATGTGTTACCTCACTCAGGATGATGCCCTCCAGGTCCATCCATTTGGCTAGGAATTTCATAAATTCATTCTTTTTAATAGCTGAGTAGTACTCCATTGTGTAGATGTACCACATTTTCTGTATCCATTCCTCTGTTGAGGGGCATCTAGGTTCTTTCCAGCTTCTGGCTATTATAAATAAGGCTGCTATGAACATAGTGGAGCATGTGTCCTTCTTACCTGTTGGGGCATCTTCTGGATATATGCCCAGGAGAGGTATTGCTGGATCCTCCGGTAGTACTATGTCCAGTTTTCTGAGGAACCGCCAGACTGATTTCCAGAGTGGTTGTACAAGCCTGCACTCCCACCAACAATGGAGGAGTGTTCCTCTTTCTCCACATCCTCGCCAGCATCTGCTGTCACCTGAATTTTTGATCTTAGCCATTCTGACTGGTGTGAGGTGGAATCTCAGGGTTGTTTTGATTTGCACTTCCCTGATGATTAAGGATGTTGAACATTTTTTCAAGTGCTTCTCTGCCATTCGGTATTCCTCAGGTGAGAATTCTTTGTTCAGTTCTGAGCCCCATTTTTTAATGGGGTTATTTGATTTTCTGAAGTCCACCTTCTTGAGTTCTTTATATATGTTGGATATTAGTCCCCTATCTGATTTAGGATAGGTAAAGATCCTTTCCCAATCTGTTGGTGGTCTTTTTGTCTTATTGACGGTGTCTTTTGCCTTGCAGAAACTTTGGAGTTTCATTAGGTCCCATTTGTCAATTCTCGATCTTACAGCACAAGCCATTGCTGTTCTGTTCAGGAATTTTTCCCCTGTGCCCATATCTTCAAGGCTTTTCCCCACTTTCTCCTCTATAAGTTTCAGTGTCTCTGGTTTTATGTGAAGTTCCTTGATCCACTTAGATTTGACCTTAGTACAAGGAGATAAGTATGGATCGATTCGCATTCTTCTACACGATAACAACCAGTTGTGCCAGCACCAATTGTTGAAAATGCTGTCTTTCTTCCACTGGATGGTTTTAGCTCCCTTGTCGAAGATCAAGTGACCATAGGTGTGTGGGTTCATTTCTGGGTCTTCAATTCTATTCCATTGGTCTACTTGTCTGTCTCTATACCAGTACCATGCAGTTTTTATCACAATTGCTCTGTAGTAAAGCTTTAGGTCTGGCATGGTGATTCCGCCAGAAGTTCTTTTATCCTTGAGAAGACTTTTTGCTATCCTAGGTTTTTTGTTATTCCAGACAAATTTGCAAATTGCTCCTTCCAATTCGTTGAAGAATTGAGTTGGAATTTTGATGGGGATTGCATTGAATCTGTAGATTGCTTTTGGCAAGATAGCCATTTTTACAATGTTGATCCTGCCAATCCATGAGCATGGGAGATCTTTCCATCTTCTGAGATCTTCCTTAATTTCTTTCTTCAGAGATTTGAAGTTTTTATCATACAGATCTTTCACTTCCTTAGTTAGAGTCACGCCAAGATATTTTATATTATTTGTGACTATTGAGAAGGGTGTTGTTTCCCTAATTTCTTTCTCAGCCTGTTTATTCTTTGTATAGAGAAAGGCCATTGACTTGTTTGAGTTTATTTTATATCCAGCTACTTCACCGAAGCTGTTTATCAGGTTTAGGAGTTCTCTGGTAGAATTTTTAGGGTCACTTATATATACTATCATATCATCTGCAAAAAGTGATATTTTGACTTCCTCTTTTCCAATTTGTATCCCCTTGATCTCCTTTTGTTGTCGAATTGCTCTGGCTAATACTTCAAGTACTATGTTGAAAAGGTAGGGAGAAAGTGGGCAGCCTTGTCTAGTCCCTGATTTTAGTGGGATTGCTTCCAGCTTCTCTCCATTTACTTTGATGTTGGCTACTAGTTTGCTGTAGATTGCTTTTATCATGTTTAGCTATGGGCCTTGAATTCCTGATCTTTCCAAAACTTTTATCATGAATGGGTGTTGGATCTTGTCAAATGCTTTTTCTGCATCTAACGAGATGATCATGTGGTTTTTGTCTTTGAGTTTGTTTATATAATGGATTACATTGATGGATTTTCGTATATTAAACCATCCCTGCATCCCTGGAATAAAACCTACTTGGTCAGGATGGATGATTGCTTTAATGTGTTCTTGGATTCGGTTAGCGAGAATTTTATTGAGGATTTTTGCATCGATATTCATAAGAGAAATTGGTCTGAAATTCTCTATCTTTGTTGGATCTTTCTGTGGTTTAGGTATCAGAGTAATAGTGGCTTCATAAAATGAGTTGGGTAGAGTACCTTCTACTTCTATTTTGTGAAATAGTTTGTGCAGAATTGGAATTAGATCTTCTTTGAAGGTCTGATAGAACTCTGCACTAAACCCATCTGGTCCTGGGCTTTTTTTGGTTGGGAGACTATTAATAACTGCTTCTATTTCTTTAGGTGATATGGGACTGTTTAGGTGGTCAACTTGATCCTGATTCAACTTTGGTACCTGGTATCTGTCCAGAAATTTGTCCATTTCGTCCAGGTTTTCCAGTTTTGTTGAGTATAGCCTTTTGTAGAAGGATCTGATGGTGTTTTGGATTTCTTCAGGATCTGTTGTTATGTCTCCCTTTTCATTTCTGATTTTGTTAATTAGGATTTTGTCCCTGTGTCCTTTAGTGAGTCTAGCTAAGGGTTTATCTATCTTGTTGATTTTCTCAAAGAACCAACTCCTCGTTTGGTTAATTCTTTGAATAGTTCTTCTTGTTTCCACTTGGTTGATTTCACCCCTGAGTTTGATTATTTCCTGCCGTCTACTCCTCTTGGGTGAATTTGCTTCCTTTTTTTCTAGGGCTTTTAGATGTGTTGTCAAGCTGCTAGTATGTGCTGTCTCCCGTTTCTTCTTGGAGGCACTCAGCGCTATGAGTTTCCCTCTTAGAAATGCTTTCATTGTGTCCCATAGGTTTGGGTACGTTGTGGCTTCATTTTCATTAAACTCTAAAAAGTCTTTAATTTCTTTCTTTATTCCTTCCTTGACCAAGGTATCATTGAGAAGAGTGTTATTCAGTTTCCACGTGAATGTTGGCTTTCCATTATTTATGTTGTTATTGAAGATCAGTCTTAGGCCATGGTGGTCTGATAGGATACATGGGACAATTTCAATATTTTTGTATCTATTGAGGCCTGTTTTGTGACCAATTATATGGTCAATTTTGAAGAAGGTCCCGTGAGGTGCTGAGAAGAAGGTATATCCTTTTGTTTTAGGATAAAATGTTCTGTAGATATCTGTCAGGTCCATTTGTTTCATAACTTCTGTTAGTTTCACTGTGTCCCTGTTTAGTTTCTGTTTCCACGATCTGTCCTTTGAAGAAAGTGGTGTGTTGAAGTCTCCCACTATTATTGTGTGAGGTGCAATGTATGCTTTGAGCTTTACTAAAGTATCTCTAATGAATGTGGCTGCCCTTGCATTTGGTGCGTAGATATTCAGAATTGAGAGTTCCTCTTGGAGGATTTTACCTTTGATGAGTATGAAGTGTCCCTCCTTGTCTTTTTTGATAACTTTGGGTTGGAAGTCGATTTTATCCGATATTAAAATGGCTACTCCAGCTTGTTTCTTCAGTCCATTTGCTTGGAAAATTGTTTTCCAGCCTTTCACTCTGAGGTAGTGTCTGTCTTTTTCCCTGAGATGGGTTTCCTGTAAGCAGCAGAATGTTGGGTCCTGTTTGTGTAGCCAGTCTGTTAGTCTATGTCTTTTTATTGGGGAATTGAGTCCATTGATATTAAGAGATATTAAGGAAAAGTAATTGTTGCTCCCTTTTATTTTTGTTGTTAGAGTTGGCATTCTGTTCTTGTGGCTGTCTTCTTTTTGGTTTGTTGAATGATTACTTTCTTGGTTGTTCTAGGGCGTGATTTCCGTCCTTGTATTGCTTCTTTTCTGTTATTATCCTTTGAAGGGCTGGATTCGTGGAAAGATATTGTGTGAACTTGGTTTTGTCGTGGAATACTTTGGTTTCTCCATCTATGGTAATTGAGAGTTTGGCCGGGTATAGTAGCCTGGGCTGGCATTTGTGTTCTCTTAGTGTCTGTATAACATCTGTCCAGGCTCTTCTGGCTTTCATAGTCTCTGGTGAAAAGTCTGGTGTAATTCTGATAGGCCTTCCTTTATATGTTACTTGACCTTTCTCCCTTACTGCTTTTAATATTCTATCTTTATTTAGTGCATTTGTTGTTCTGATTATTATGTGTCGGGAGGAATTTCTTTTCTGGTCCAGTCTATTTGGAGTTCTGTAGGCTTCTTGTATGATCATGGGCATCTCTTTTTTTATGTTTGGGAAGTTTTCTTCTATTATTTTGTTGAAGATATTAGCTGGCCCTTTAAGTTGAAAATCTTCATTCTCATCAATTCCTATTATCCGTAGGTTTGGTCTTCTCATTGTGTCCTGGATTACCTGGATGTTTTGAGTTAGGATCCTTTTGCATTTTGTATTTTCTTTGACTGTTGTGTCGATGTTCTCTATGGAATCTTCTGCACCTGAGATTCTCTCTTCCATTTCTTGTATTCTGTTGCTGATGCTCGCATCTATGGTTCCAGATCTCTTTCCTAGTGTTTCTATCTCCAGCGTTGCCTCGCTTTGGGTTTTCTTTATTGTGTCTACTTCCCCTTTTAGTTCTAGTATGGTTTTGTTCATTTCCATCACCTGTTTGGCTGTGTTTTCCTGCTTTTCTTTAAGAGCCTGTAACTCTTTAGCAGTGCTCTCCTGTAATTCTTTAAGTGACTTATGAAAGTCCTTCTTGATGTCCTCTATCATCATCATGAGAAATGTTTTTAAATCTGGGTCTAGATTTTCGGTTGTGTTGGGGTGCCCAGGACTAGGTGGGGTGGGAGTGCTGCGTTCTGATGATGGTGAGTGGTCTTGATTTCTGTTAGTAGGATTCTTACGTTTGCCTTTCGCCATCTGGTAATCTCTGAAGCTAGCTGTTTTAGTTGTCACTGTTAAGAGCTTGTTCTTCAGGTGACTCTGTTAGCCTCTATGAGCAGACCAGAGGTCTTAGGGTCCCGTGGGGAGTCCTGTGTGGACCCTTGTGGGTGTTGGGCAAGACTCTGCTGGCAAGGTAGCCCGGGGCTCGAGTCTCGAGTCGAGCGGAAGGGGCCTTTTTTTCTTTTTCAATTCAAAGAAAAAACATCAGGAAAAGCACAGGCCACAGCATCCAGAAAAATATTGCTGAAAGCAAAAGCACTTCACATCACACAGCAGGATGCACAAAGAACAGATTCCCGCTATGGGAATGGGAACCCAAGCTGTATCCAAGCTGGGCTAGATTCTGGTTTCTTACGTGTTTGATGCATAGGATGGATCTCCTTTCTTCCTCCAATCTGACTGGCTTGTAATAATTTGGACAAAGACAGGAAAGTTGATCAGTTTCAATTAAAAGTGATCTGAAAGTCCCATAAAACAGGCAGTGTGTCCCTACCACTCTTTCTTGGATAAAAGTTCACCCATCTATTGTCATAGAGAAGAAATCATAAATCTGCAATCTAAAGGTTTGGTTTTGTTTGTTTGTTTGTTTGTTTTTGTTTTTGTTTTTGTTTTTGGCTTTTTCGAGACAGGGTTTCTCTGTGTAGCCCTGGCTGTCCTGAAACTCACTTTGTAGACCACGCTGGCCTCGAACTCAGAAATCCGCCTGCCTCTGCCACGTGCCACCATCACTTAGCTCCAATTAGTTTTAAGTGAGAGTTTATTTTTCTACCTAGATCCTCTTTTTTTCTGTCTGCCTACTAATATGCTCTCAACCCCCCTTTTTAATTAAGGCATTTTTAATTGGATATTTTCTTCATTTACATTTCAAATGCTATCTCCAAAGCCCCTTATACCCTCCCTCCGCCCTGCTCCCCAACCCACCTACTCCCACTTCCTGGCCCTGGCATTCCCCTGTAATGATCTTCACAATACCAAGGGCTTTTCTTGAAAGTTGAATTTTATCCGCAAGCTTCACTGTCTTTTCTGTTCACTTCCTGGCAACTATACTGTCTAGATAGGTCTCGAATCCAGCCACTTCTCCCCCATTCCCACTGAATCCATCTTAACTTATATCTGTCTAAGTAAAGGACATGAAGGCTTTATTAAATGAGTGGTTATGTCAGCAGTTGGCAAATGAGGACATCCACCCTCACTCACAGGCATAAATTATGGAACAATAAATGTCTTTAGTAGAAGGAAGGTGTTAAATTCTAAGAGCATTGTTTTTTTCTTTTTCCGAATTTTAGATTGAGCTCCCCAGTTGAGCCCAAGAGTATTACTTCGTCCTCCTATGTTTGCCGTTTATTGCCACGAGGATTCATCATTACCAGAGTAAAAGTATAAGTTCCCTTCAGAAATGGTACTTCTGTGTGGTCTCCACAAACTATCAGATACTCAACCTTTTTACTGCTTATCATGTACCAATCTGTAAATGATAATCCTAGTGGAAACTGAGAATAACACTATAGCTTAACAATGAAAATGCAAATTAATTCTCATTGCCCTTAACTGTGGTAGTAATAAGAAAGTACCATCAAATTTGTTAATCAAAGGCTAGTGATGTAGGTAATACCATCAGCACATTGCCTTTTCTCTTGTTATAGAATTCTGACAAAATTTTTATGACTTATTTAGCTCAATCATTCACCTGATCTGACTGTCCCTCAGCTGCAAAGGTAACAGTCCTTGGCATCCAGTGCACATGGACACCTGGGTAGCACAAATCCAGTAAACACCAGACATCATCACCAAGGCTACTCTAGGAATGCGACTTAGACACACACTCGGGTTCTCAATGCTGATAATTCACACAGACAGAGCAATGAAATTTGAAAATGGAAAAGCATTAGTTACATTTTGACCAATTTTTCTCTATTACCTGATAATTATTTAATCAAAAAGAGCTTTGCATTATAACTTATGTAACAAAAGGAACTGATGCTCATTTTGTAACTTGAAATAATGAGTTAAGTAGTTTCTAAATGGCTGTCTATAATATAATGAGAGGGAAGAAAGAAAGAAAGAAAGAAAGAAAGAAAGAAAGAAAGAGAGAAAGAAAGAAAGAAAGAAAGAAAGGAAGGAAGGAAGGAAGGAAGAGAGAGAGAGAAAGAAAGAAAGAGAAAGAAAGAAGGAAAGAAAGAGAAAGAGGAAGGGAATACAGAGAGACTATGGCATTTTGCCACAAATAATTGGTATACCGTACTGCTAGTCTTCTCTTGATTAGAGACAGAATAGGAAAGGAGAAATGGAAGACTGCTTTATTAATTTTGAAAAGAATGAAAATGATTTTTTTTCTGTTTGAAATGAAGATAAGATGTGAACTTCATAATCCTGTTGATAATTAGGCTCCATTGTCTAATGCCTTTTGGGTGATAACAACAGAGAATGAGTATTTACCAATTTAAATTCTGATAAGGAAAGATTGTAATTATCTTACACAAGAATGTAAAATGCATAAATCTCTCAGAAATACACTAACTGTAGGAAAACCCTTTCCATAAAATTCAATTTTCCCCTTTATTTAGAATAGTTTTAGGGATAATAGGAAAAGTTATGTCCTCTTTATCTTTCTCTACCAAATGTAAAAGTGTGCAGTTACTTTATTCGTGGCAGAAAAAATATGCTTGTAACTTATACTTAAAAATCATAAAGCCCACACATCGTTTTCTCCATAATTTCCTGCTTCAAGGAATCACGGTTCCAGCTACAATGGGATTTGAGGTTAGTATCCTGCATGCTAACACTTTCATAACACAAGTGTATTACCACTTCACTTACAGAAAATGGCTTGCCATGATTTGTGGTATTCAAGTATAAGGTGAACAAATATACCTATAATATACTCTTTGTATTATGTGTGAGCAGAGGTTATATTTTATCAGACCACTTAACTCTGTCTTTTAGTTAACCAATTTTATAGTACTTAATTGTTGATATTTTTTTTCTATTTTGTTTAAATACTATCTCTGATTTTAGAGTTAAAGTTGCCAATGAAATGTTCAATTAATAGGAATTTTCATATTGGCCAAATTTTCATTTGTATACCCATAACTGAATTCATAGCCAAGTACTGTGTGTGTGTGTGTTTGAGAGAGAGACAGAGGGAAGGGAGGAAGGGAGAGAGAGAACAGGTCTTTCATTATGAACAAAACTCTTAATTGATAACACTTCCTTTAAAAAAATGAAACAAAATTATTTGTCCCCTCAAGTCACCATTTAAAAGATACAGACTAACTGATGAAATTAATAATAAAAAAAATGAATCAATCTATTGTCTCCAAAATCCACACCTCACTGGCAAAGTCATTTACAGATATAGAGTCTGTGAGTAAAAGTGTTTTCTTTATTTTTTTATTAATTATCTTATTTATTTACATCTCAAATATTGTCTCACCCTCTAGCATCCCCCTTTGCTGGAGCAACAAGTCTACCCAAGACCAAGCCTTTCTCCTCCCATTCATGCCAGATAACACAGTCCTCTGCTACATTTGTAGCAGGAGCCGTGGGACAACTCATGTATACTCTGGTTGGTGGTTTAGTCCCCAAGAGCTCTGAAGGCTCCTCTTAGTTAATATTGTTCTTCCTATGGGGATGCAATCCCCTTCAGCTCTTTTAGTTCTTTCCCTAAATCTTCCATTGGGGTCCCTGAGCTCATTCCACTGGTTGGCTGTGAATATCTGCATCTGTGTTAGTCAGATGCTGGTAGAGCTATACCAAACTCCTGCTGGCAAGCATTTCTTGGCATCAGCAATAGTGTCAGGGTTTGGTGTCTGCAGATGGGATAGGTCCCAAGGTGGGGCAGTCTCTGGATGGCCTTTCTTTCAGTCTCTGCTCCATATTTTTGTCCCTGCATTTCATTTAGACAGAAACAATTGTGAGTTAAACATTTTGAGATGGGTAGGTGGTCCCATACCTCGACTGGGGGCCATGTTTATCTACTGGAGGTAGTCTCTTCAGGTTCTATCTCCTTGATGTTGAATATTGTGACTAATGTCATACCCATTGTGTCCTGGGAGCCACTTGCATCCCTGGCATCTAGGATCTTTCTAGTGGATTTCTCCTGATACCCACCCTCCTACCGCTACATATTTCTATTAATTCTCCTGGCCCTTTGAATTTCTTAAGTATCTCTTCTCCTACCTGATCCTGTACCTTTTTTTTCTATCCTTCCCTCTTTTCACCCAGGTCCCCCCTCACTTTCTCTGCCTCCCTTCTAAGTAGGATTACTTTGTTCCCCCTTCTAAGTAGGATTGGAACATTTATACTTTGAACTTGCTTCTTGTTAAGCTTCATGTGGTCTGTGAGTTGTATCATGGGTATTCTGAGCTAATATCCTTTATCAGTGAGTACATACCATGTATGTCCTTTTGGGTCCGGGTTACCTCGCTCAGGATGAAATTTTCTAGTTTTATCCATTTGCTAAAGAATTTGTGAAATTGTCATTTTTAAAAGCTCAGTAGTATTCTATTGTGTAAATGTACTACATTTTCTGTATCCATTCTTCCATTGAGGGACATCTGAGTTGTTTCCAGCTTCTGGCTATTATAAATAAGGCTGCTATGAACATAGTGGAGCAAGTGTCCTTGTTACATGTTGGAACATCTTTGAGTATATGCTCAGTAGTGGTAAGGCTGGATCTTCATGTAGAACTATTTCTAATTTTCTCAGGAACAGCCAGATTGAATTCCAAAGTCATTATACCAGCTTGAAATCCCACCAGCAGTGGAAGAGTGTTCCTCTTTCTCCATATCCTCAATGTGTGCTATCACTTGAGTTTTTGATCTTAGCCGACTGATTGGTGTAAGGTGGAATCTCAGAGTCATTTTGGTTTGCTTTTCTCTGATAACTAAGGATGTTGAACATTTCTGAAATGCTTCTCAGCCATTCGATATTCCTCAGTTGAGAATTCTTTATTTAGCTCTGTACTCCATTTTAAAATTGGGTTATTTGGTTTTCAGAAGTCAAACTTTTTGAGTTCTTTGTATATTTTGGATATTAACCCTCTATTGGATGTAGGGTTGGTAAAGATCTATTTCCAATGTATAGGCTGCTGTTTTGTCTTATTGACCCTGTCATTTGCCTTACAGAAGCTTTGAAATTTTGTGAAGTCTCATTTGTCAATTGTTGATCTTAGAACCTGAGCCACTGAAGTTCTGCACAGGAAAAATTCCCTTGAACTGATGTGTTTGAAGCTCTTTCCCACTTTCTCTTGTATAAGATTCAGTGTATCTGATTTTATGTGGAGGTCCTTGACCAACTTGGACTTTAGCTCTGTACAAGGAGAAAAGAATGGATCAATTTTCATTCTTCTACAAGCTGACTACCATTTGAACTAGTAGCGTTTGTTGAAAATGCCCTCTTTTATCCACTGGATGGTTTGGGCTTCTTTGTAAAAAAATCAAGTGACCATAGCTGTGTGGGTTCGTTTCTGGGTCTTCAATTGACCTACTTACCTGACTCTGTACCAATACCATGTGGTTTTTATCACTGTTGCCCTGCAAGTACAGCTGGAGGTCAGGGATAATGATTTCACCCAGGAGTTCTTCTATTGTTGAGAATTGTTTTCACTATCCTAGGTTTTTTGTTATTCCAGATGACTTCGAGAATTCCTCTTTCTCGAGTCTCTGTGAAGAATTGAGTTGGACTTTTGATCACGATTGCATTGAATCTGTAAATTGCTTTTGGTAAGATGGCAATTTGCACTATGCTACTCCTTCTGAAACATGGGCATGGGAGATTTTTCCATCTTCTGAGGTCTTCTTAGATTTCTTTCTTCAGAACTTGACATTCTTGCCAGATCTTTCACGTGTTGGCTAGAGTTACACCAAGATATTTTATATTATTCGTAATAATTGTGAAGGGTGTTGTTTCCCTAATTTGTTTCTCAGATCATTTATCTTTTGTGTAGAAGGTGGCTACTAATTTGTTTGAGTTAATTTTATATCTATCTACTTTGTTGAAGTTATCAGCTGTTGGAGTTCTCTAGTGGAATTTTGGGGGTCACTTATGTATATAATATCATCTGCGAATAGTGATATCTGGGCTGCTTCCTTTCCAGATTGTATCGCTTTGACCTCCTTTTGTTGTCTAATTGGTCTGGCTAGAACTTTGAGTACAATATTGAATAAATAAGGAGAAAGGGGGAAGCCTTGTCCTTTTCCTGATTTTAGTGGAATTGCTTCAAGTTTCTCTATATTTAATTTGATATTGGCTACTGCTTTGTTGTATATTGCTTTTACTATGGTTAGGTATGGGCCTTCAATTCCTGATCTTTCCAAGACTTTTAACATGAAAGGATCTTGTATTTTGTTAAATGCTTTCTCAGCATCTAATGAGATGATCTGATGGGTTTTTTTTTTTTGTTGTTGTTGTTTTTTTGTTTTTCTTTTAGTTTGTCTATATGGTGGATTACATTGATGGATTTCCATACATTGAACCTTCTCTGCATCCATGGGATGAAGCCTAATTGATCATGGTGAATGATCATTCTGATGTGTTCTTGGATTTAGTTTGTTAGAATTTTATTGAGTATTTTTTGCATCAATATTCATGAGGGAAATGAGTCTGAAGTTCTCTTTCTTTGTTGGGTCTTTGTGTGATTTAGGTATTAGTGTAACTGTGGCTTCATAGAATGTATTAGGTAGTGTTCCTTCTGTTTCTATTTTATGATATATTTTGAGAAGTATTGGTATTAGGTCTTTGAAGTTCTGATAGAATTCTGCACTAATCCCATCTGGTCCTGGGCTTCTTTTGTTTGGGAGACTTTTAATGACTTCTATTTCCTTAGGGGTTATGGGACTGTTTGCATGGTTTATCTGATCCTGATTGAACTTTGGTACTTAGTATCTGTCTACAAAATCGTTCATTTCATCTAGACTTTCTAGTGTTGTTGACTATAGGCTTTTGTAGTAGGATCTGATAATTTTTTGAACGTCTTCAGTTTTGGTAGTTATCTCTCCCTTTTCATTTCTGATTTTGTTAATTAGGATGCTGTCTCTGTACCCTCTAGTTAGTTTGGCTAAGGGTTTATCTCTATTGTTGATTTTCTCAAAGAACCTGTACCCTGTTTTGGTGACTCTTTGTATAGTTCTCTTAGTTTCTCCTTGGTTGATTTCAGCCCTGAGATTTATTATTTCCTGCCATCTACTCCTCTAGGTGTATTTGCTTGTTTTTGTTCTAGAACTTTCAGATGTGCTGTTAAGCTGCTAGTGTAGGATCTAACCAGTTTCTTAATGAAGGCTTTCAGAGCTATGAGTTTTCCTCTGAGTACTGCTTTCATTGTGTCCCCCTAAGTTTGGGTATGTAATGCCTTCATTTTCATTAAATTTTAGAAAGTCTTTAATTTCCTTCTTTATTTCTTCCCTTACAAATTCATCATTGAGTAGAGGGTTATTCAGTTCCCATGAGTATGTGGGTTTTCTGTTCTTTTTATTGTTATTGAAGACCAGCCTTAGTCAGTGGTGGTCTGACAAAATACATGGGATTATTTTCATCTTCTTATATCTGTTGAGGTTTGTTTTGTGACCAATTATATGGTCAATTTTGGAGAAGGTACCATGAGATGCTGAGAAGAAGGTATACTCTTTTGTTTTAGGGTGAACTGTTCTGTAGATATCTGTTAAATCCATTTGGTTCATAACCTATGTTAGTTTCACTGTGTCTCTGTTTAGTTTCTGTTTCCATGATCTGTCCATTGGTGAGAGTGGGTTGCTGAAGTCTCCCACTATTATTGTGGGAGGATCAATGTTTGTTTCCAGCTTTAGTAATGATTCTTTTGTAAATGAGGGGACCCTTGCATTTCAGATGTATATGTTCAGAGTTGACACTTCCTCTTGGAGAATTCTTCCTTTGATGAGTATGTAGTGTCCTTTCCCATCTCACTTGATACGCTTTGGTTGAAAGTCCATTTTATTGGATATTAGAATGGCAACTCCAGATTCTTTCTTGGGAACATTTCCTTGGACATTTTTTTCCTCAGACTTTTAGTCTAAGGTAGTTTTCTGTCTTTGTCACTGATGTGTGTTTCCTATATACAGCAAAATGCTGAGTTGTGTTTATATACCCTGTCTGTTAGCCTATGTCTTTTTTACTGGGGAATTTAGTCCATTGTTATTGATATTAAAGACCAATGATTGTTGCTTTCAGTTATTTTTGTTATTAGAGATGGAATTATGTTTGTGTGGTTCTCTTTTTATGGGTTTGTTGTGAGAAGATTAATTTCTTGAGTGTAGTTTCCCTCCTTGTGTTGGAGATTTCCTTCTGTTATCCTCTTTAGGGTTGGTTTGATGGAACAATATTGTTTAAATTTGGTTTTGTCATGGAATATCTTGGTTTCTTCATCTAAGGTTATTGAGAGTTTTGCTGGCTATAGTAGCCTGGGCTGGCATTTTTGTTCTACTAGGGTCTGAATGATATCTGCCCAAGATTTTCTGGCTTCTCAGTTGTGAAGTCTGGTGTAATTCTGATCAGTCTGCCTTTATATGTTCCTTGACCCTTTTCCCATACAGCTTTTAATATTCTTACTTTTTTGGGGGTGGGGTGGGGTGGGGGGCTTCTGCGGCTTTTATTTTTGCATGAAAACCACTGGGGGGGTGTTGATGGTGGGCACCCTAGAGATTACTCTGGAGTTCCTAGGGCTCCAGATACTAGCTGGGAAGTCAGGTGACAGAAACAATGATTCAGACCAATCACATGATTACAAATCTAGGTCTCCAGCAGGGATTCTGATGGTCAGGTGTGGATGTCTAAGGAAGCAGTGACATGGGAGGGGCACCCACTGGGCTGGCCTTAAGCCACCTGGATGACATCAGGGACAGAGGACCTAGCAGCTGGTGGCTCCAGGGATCTCCAGTCCATGCTTTACTTGGCCAGGGGGTTCCTGAAGGACCTGCCAGCAAACTTGGCTTTGCTGCCCAGCTCTTCCTTGATTCTAAGGATCTGATTGTATTTGGCCAGACGCTCAGATCAGCAAGGAGAACCAGTCTTGATCTGCTCAGTAGAGCCCCACCACCAGGTCGGCGATGAAAGTGTCCTCAGTCTCCCCAGATTGGTGGGACACCATGATGCCCCAGCCAGCCATTGGACTGGGCCAGTTTACACACTTGCAGAGACGTGGTCATGGAGCCGATCTGGTTCACTTCAAGCAGGAGGCAGTTGCAGGACTTCTCTCCCACCGCCTTGACAATCTGCTTACGGTTGGTCACGTGAGGTCATCGCCCACCACCTGGATGTCTGCACTAGCCATGAACTTCTGCCAGGCACCCCAGTCGTCCTGGTCAAAGGGGGCTACGATGGACACCACTGGGTAGTTCTGGATGAAGGACTTGTACAGGTCAGCCAGCTGGTCGGGTGTGATGTACCTGCTGGGGTCATCTGGAGACTTAAAGTCCAGGTCATACTTGCCAGACCTGTAGAACTCGGAGGCAGCCACATCCATGCCGATGACAACCTGGTCCGTGTAGCAGGCCTTTGCAATTGCAGTCTTGGGCAGCTCCAGTGCTTTTTTGTTCTCCAGAATGTTAGGTGAGAATCTACCCTCATCACCCACATTGATGGCATCCTTCACGTACTTCTCCTTGATGTTCTTCAGGTTGTGGTAAACTTCTGCTCCATGAGGATGCCCCCACATGCAGGATCATTAACTCTTGCATGGCCAGCTTGTTGCCAGCATGAGAACCACCATTGATCACATTGAAAGCTGGGACCGGCAGGATGACTTGAGGGTTGCCAGCCAAGTCAGCAATGTGATGATAAAGGGACACCCCCTTTTCCACGGCACCAGCTTTACAGACAGCCAGGGACATTCCCAGGATAGCATTTGCACCAAATTTAGATTTATTCTTGGTGCTGTCCACCTCGATCATCAGCTTGTCAATCGTCTTTTGCTCCACAACATTCACTTTCTTGCTAACCAGAGCAGGTGCAACAGTGTTATTGATGTGCTCAACAGCCTGTGAGACACCCTTCCCCATGAAGCGGGTCTTATTATTGTCTCAGAGTTCTAGGGCCTCGTAGATGCCAGTGGATGCACCGCTGGGCACTGCAGCTCAGAAGAGACCTTTTGCGGAGTATAGATCCACCTCCACAGTGGGATTCCCAGGGGAGCCAAAGGTCTCCCTAGCATGGATCCTGAGAATAGACGTGGTGAACTTCTGGCAGTAGGATCTCTGCGAAGGAAGGAAAGAGGGTGCTGTGGACACTGAAGAGAACCTTAAGGACAGATGCGAGCGCGACCCTGTACTGCAGCAGCACTTTTAATATTCTTTCTTTCTTCTGTGCATATGATATTTTAATTATTATATGATGGGAGGAATTTCTTCTTTGATCCAATCTATTTGGCTTTCTGTAAGCTGCTTCTAGGTTTATGCCCATTCTTTCCTTAGGTTAGGGAAGCTTTTTAGATGATTTTATTGAAGATATTCCTTGGCCCTTTGAGTTGGCAATCTTCACTTTCTTTTATACCATTAGGTTTGGTCTTTTCATTGTGTCCTGAATTTCTTGGATGTCTTAGGTTAGGAACTTTGTGCACTTTGTATTTTCTTTGATTTTTGTGTCAATGTCTTCTTTGATATCTTCTACACCTGAGATTCTCTCTTCTATCTCTTGTACTCTGTTGGTGATGCTTGCATCTGTGACTCCTGACTTCTTTCCTAGGTTTTCCATCTCCTGGGTTGTCTACCTTTGTGATTTCTTTATTGTTTTTATTTCCACTTTTAGAACCTGGGTGGTTTTGTTCAATTCCTTTGCCTGTCTGATTGTGTTTTCCTGTATTCCTTTAAGGGATTTGTGTGTTTTCTCTTTAAGGGCTTCTACCTGTTTACATGTGTTCTCTTGTAGTACTTTCAGGGAGTTATTAATGCCCTCCTTAAGGCTTCCCATCATATTCTTGAGGTGGGATTTTAGATCAGAATCTTGCTTTTCAGTTGTGTTAGTGTATCTAGGGAGAACTGGGTTCTGATGTTGCCAAATGACATTGATTTCTTTTGCTTATGTTTTTCTGCTTGTCCCTTGCCATCTTGCTATCTCTGCTGTTTACTGGCCTTGCTTTCTCTGACCAAAGCCTGTCTCTCCTTTGAGCTTGGTTATGTTGGGCCTCCTTGGGTCAGGCTGTCTCTGGGTGTGGATAGGATGGGGTAGCCTGGAGCACAACATTTGCTCCTGAGAACAGTTGGGAACTAGAAAGAAGGTGTGTCTCTGGCTGAGTTAGAGGTCTGTGTCCTCTGAGCCTGGGGATAGGTGATTCCATTTAGGCTAGGCAAAGGACAGGAGGGGTGAACTTAGCTGTGAGCCTATTAAATTTTAATAAATGCATATAGGTTCAAATTGTGTTTGATTTAATGAACTCTCCACAGTCTCTTTTAATTAATGTAACTTCAAATCCCACCATTGTTGTCTCCAAGTCTGGCACTGGCCTCCTAGTTATCCAAGTTTTAGATGTGTTGCCTCTCTGTGTTAGAAATGCCCAAGAAACTAATGTCAGCCTTAAATTCTCATAACAAGCATCAAGCAAGTATCCCAAAGACCTTAGCAGCTTGCAGACCTCTGTCCCCTGGTCATTAGAAATGTCTTACTTTCCTGGTCACCCAGGCTCTTTTTCTGTTTGGAGCTTTCTAACTTCACACTTTCTTTCCTGAAACTTGTTCTTGATTAATGCTTTTAACACATGTTTTGTCTATACTCTCCATTTTTCTAAGTACTATAATGAAAAGTGTACGGTCCTTCTACTTCATAATTCTGTTTTTCTAGCAAGGTTTTTGACTTCTAAACTAGGTGGTTCTTATCTGAAGAAAATAGTTCTGAGAACAACAGCCTCCTCTGAAGTTACTGCATTGGCTCCCTTGTTACTTGGTTATTGTTTTTCCTCACTCTGGACATAGTTACAAGCCTGTTGGAAGCAATAGATGTAGAACATTGCCCTAGTGAGGGTGAACTCTGCTGGACACACTGGACACACTTCATTCTTTTTTTTTTTCCATGCGATATTGTTCCTGCTGTGTTTGTCATTGTATTCTGTTGAGTGTACAATTCTGCTTTGTAAAACCACTGTTGTGCATCAAATCTGTATAAATCTTTCATTTTCCTAGGAGAAAAACTGCAACTCAGTAATAACCACTCTCCATCTTCTTATGTTATCTCCTGTCTCCACCTTCCTACTTTATACATCTGACTATTCTGGATAGTGAATTATAAGTAAGCCAAGTGGTGTGTTCCCATCTTGCTTATTTCACTTAGCATAATGTTCTTGGTTTCACTTGGGTTACGGTGGCATCAACATCTCTTTCCTTTAAAAAACTGAATACTGTGAATTTTGTGCATTTAACACATTTTGTTAATCCATTTATTTTTACATGAAAGTTTGACTTGCTCCCATTTTCAGGATTCTGTGGCTACAGGCATGCAAATGCCTTTTTGAGACCCTGCTTTCAAGCTTGGGAAGATGTGAGTCTGGCAAATCATGTGCTGGTTCTGTTTTTCATGTTTGAGGAACCACCATGCCATCTTCTATAGGGACAATAAGATCGCATACACATATTGATAGTATAAAAAGTTTGCAATATCTTCACATCTTCACCAGCACTTTTAGGGGGAATAGCCATCTCAAAAGTATGGTAAAATGTTCAATTTTAGATTTGTTGTTGCTTTGTTTTAGCCATTGTCTATTAATCTCCAACTCTATATTACATGGTTTCTATCAGTGGGTTCAATATTGATGTAGCTGAGATGCAGAGAATTTTACTAAGTTTCCTAGGACATTAGATGAGGCTGAGATTTGAGTCAATTCTATACCTCTGAGCTGTGTGTGCTGAGTGATTGCTTCTTCAAACTCTGTGTGCCTGACTTGTTATTCCTTATACAATTTTGGAAATTATCCTTTTTTTTTCTTGACACTAGAAAATATGAGCACGGATTTCAGAGCTAGGATGATGATGACAATGATTCTAGGCACCAGCACTGTATGGACCAACACACGGGAATTCTGTTCTTTTACTGTTTTGCACACTGAATCTGTCTAGTGAGTGCTACATTATGTGTTAGATATGATGTTGGGCAACCAGTGGGATAGATTGTTGTTTTAATTTGTTTTCAGTTTAGATAATGGCTGAATCTATATAGTGATGCAGTGCAAATAATTTGCTTGATAGATCATTGAAAATACTTTAATAAGGATTTGTAAGTGCCTTCATGCCTGGACAAAGTGGGAATCATACATATTAGAAGGTGGTTGGTAACACTGAGAGTCCATATAAAGGACAAATTCTATACATGTTCCTACATCCTAACACACACCAGGGCCACCTTTTTAAAAGTACATTTTTTTCACCTTTGCACTTAAAATTTAATCTCAAGATTCCTATAATCACATTTATCTCCAGTCACTAGTCTTCATTCCTTGAATTGCTAGATGTTTACTCTACGGCTTATGTTCCTAAATATATTTCTTATGTTACAGTTTCTCTTGCATGCCAAACTACCCGTCCAAGTTCAAGTTTCAGCTTAGTTCATAATTCTGCATCTCTTTTTCTATTTGTAATGCTATTTTACTATTTAAACCTTAGTCATTTTCAACCTTTTGTTTAACCAGAAGGTTGCTGGCAATTTTATGTTGAAATCCACTAATTAAGAGTCACTAACAACACATCTCCAGCCAAACAAATCTATGTTTATTTTGTAGTATATATAAAAAACCACACTTGAGTAAATTGGCCAAAATATTTCAGTCAGAGAATTGAGAAGCCTCTCCTTACTAGGTATGGTTTTAATTCTGTGAGGTATTAGGAATGTGTAGGCCAGCTCTTTGTTGAATGCTATCAAGAATCAGAGACATTTCATGATCAGTATTATTAATATTTTTGTTTAGTAAAGGCAAGATGTATTAAATAATGCTAAGTTTAGAGGTGAAATAACAATAATAATCATCCCCAGAAAAGAAAGGTGGGATTAGTCATGGAATAGAAAACAGCATTTTGTGTTCAGAGAGTGCCCTTGCTGGGTCTGGGTCTGAGCAGGATAATGGAGTGAACGAACACTTTGCTATTGTAAACTTCACATCTATTTTCATTTCCGCAGTATTGATTTCACTCCTTCTATTCATTCTCCTTCCATACACAATTGAACTTTCTCTCATATCGAGATAAACAGTATAGTCACTTTTCCTCCTTTTGCTTTTCTCACCCTGTCCCTCATTCAGTGAGTAATCGACTTTGGTAAATTCTGCTCAAAATATTACAATGAGTTTTGTGCTTGGTGGAAATGACCACACTCTTTATTCTAAAACTCAAGGAATCCCTCTAAAATTATATTTTTTAGTATAATACCTCAAGTAGACTCCAATATCTTTTTTTCTTATGTTAGCTTTTAATTTAAACCTAATACTTACTTTTCACTTATTATGCTATTGACATCTTGGTAAATTTCTTCTATATAAAGCCTCTGGTAGTCTACAGATAGCAGAAAACACACACACACACACACACACACACACACACACACACACACACGTATTTGGGAAACAGTTACTAAAGTTGAAGCCTGAAGTCAGGTTGTGATAATATCACTTCTAATTTTCTCATAGTGATAATGATAAAAGAGAAAGGACTAGCAGGATATAAGTAATTTGATGAGGAAAAGTTTAGTTTGGGTTTCTATGATTGTGATGAAATACCATGACCAAGAAGCAAGATGGGGAGACAAGGGTTTATTTGGCTTATACTTCCATATTGCTGTTCATCATCGAAGGAAGTCAGCAGAAACTCAAAAAATACGCGGATGTGGAGGCAAGAGCTGATACAGAGACCATGGGTGGGTGCTACTCACTGGCTTTCTTCCTATGGCTTGCTTTGCCAGCTCTCTTACAGAACCCAGGATCACCCAAGGATGGCACCACCCACAACTGGCTGGGCCCTCCTCCATCAATCACTAATGAAGAAAATGCCCTGCAAGCTTACATATAGCTTGATCTTATGGAGGCATTTTTCAAAATTGAAGTTCCCAAAATACCCATGGATGGAGTTACAGAGACAAAGTTCAGAGCAGAGCCTAAAGGAATGACCATCCAGAGACTGTCTCACTTGGGGATTCACCCCATAAACAACCACCAAACCCAGACACTAGGCAGATGCCAACAAGATTTTGCTGACAGGAGCCTGATATAGCTGTCTCCTGCGAGGCTCTGCCAGTGCCTGGCAAATACAGAAGTGGATGCTCACAGTCATCCATTGGACAGAGCACAAGGTCCCCAATGAAGTAACCAGAGAAATACCCAGGGAGCTGAAGGGGACTGAAGCCCCAATATGAACTAACCAGTACCCCCAGAGCTCCTTGGAACTATACCATCAATCAAAGAAAACACATGGTGGAACTTGTGGCTCTAGCTGTATTTGTAGTAGAGGATGGCCTAGTCAGTATCAATGGGAGGAAAGGCCCTTGGTCCTGTGAAGGCTCGATGCCACAGTATAGGGGAATGCCAGGGCCAGGAACGGGAGTGGGTGGGTTGGGGAGCAGGGGGAGGGGGGTGGAGGAGGGGGATTTTCAGAGGGGAAACTAGGAAAGGGGATAACATTTGAAATGTAAATAAAGAAAATATCTAATAAAAAAGACAAAAATAAAATTGAAGTTCCCTCTTCTCAGATGACTTTACCTTGTCTCAAGTAGATATAAAACTGTCCAGCACAGGGAGCTCTTTAGAGGGTGGGAATAAAGTCACTGAGAAATGGAACCCCAGCACTTGATGGGCCGACTCTTGCAGATGTGAGATCTCTGGTGTACAGAACAGAATTAAGCTAGCTTTACCAAACCTCCAGCGAACTTCACAATTATACTGTGATGGCATAGGCTGCTTGTTGTCACCTTTGGCCATGTTTCTGGCCTCTCTGTTTTCAATGACAACATGTTCATGCAGCTGTGATCAATGGAATGTAACTGCTGAAACATAGCTCGTGATTGGCATATTATGGAGTCAATGGGTGAATATCTATCTATCTATCTATCTATCTATCTATCTATCTATCTATCTATCTATCTATCTATCCACACACACAGAACCTTGCTACTCACCAGAAATCTTTAGATTCTTTCTAGTTATAATTTTTCATAGAAATATGTCACGAATTTGAAATTATAAATTGTTTTTGCTTATTTAAAAATTATATATATGGAATATAGTATATTCTACATCAGGTATTTTTTTCATGTCCAGTGATAATGAATATCTGAGAGAGTATCAATAGCATATTGATTGCCATTGCTATTTAAATTCATTTATTCATGTATATATATATGCCATTAAGTTATATTTTCATTTATAATTACATATTAGAATTAACTACAGTTTGAGGCTATTACAAACACTGCTGAATAAGCAGTCTGATATATTTACAAATATGTACATATATGTATATATATGCATATATATGTGTGTGCATGTGTGTGTGTATGTGTGTGTGCATTTAAAAATCTATGAATATTTTGGGAACATGACTTCAGGAAAAGATTTCTATAATAATGGTTAAAAATTTGAAGAAGCTGAGGAAGAGGGTGACCCTGTTAATTGAGACCAGCAGTCTCAATTAACCTGAACCCCCTGAGATCTCTCAGATACTGGATCATCAACCAGGCAGCATACACCAGCTAATGTGAGGCCCCCAACACGTATACAGCAGAGGATTGCCGGGTCTGTGGTCAGTCAGAGAAGATGCACCTAACCCTGGAGAGAATGGAGGCTCCCAGGGAGTTTACAAGTCTGGTGGGGTGGGGGTGGGAGGTTGTGGGGGTGTGGGGACATCCTTATGGAGACAGGGGGCAGGGAGGAGGTATGGGATGTGGAACCATCAGAGGGTGGACCGGGAGGGGAATACAATCTGGTGTGTAAAAAAGAGAAAGGAAGAAAGAAAGAAAGAAAGAAAGAAAGAGAGAAGGAGGGAGAGAGGGAGGGAAGGAGGGAGAGAGAGAGAGAGAGAGAGAGAGAGAGAGAGAGAGAGGAAGGAAGGAAGAAAGGAAGAAAGAAAGAAAGAAAGAAAGAAAGAAAGAAAGAAAGAAAAGAAGAAAGAAAGAAAATATAATAATAAAATAAAATAAATCTACAAAAAAAATTCAAAACCTTGGTTGTGGCTCACTGATCTAGATTTGGGCTAATGACACCAGGACTCCATCTATAAAAGCACACACACAACACTGCCTGTGCAAATGCTGTTACAGGTGAAAGAATTAACTTTGAGGAAGCGGTAAGTGGTTGAGACTAGTCTGATAAAACTGGCTTCATCTCTCTGAAGCCATGGGTTGGGAGATCTCTTTCCCCACTGGAATTAACAATGAAATGAATAAAACTGATATAGACACAAAATGGTGAGGATGTCAGACTGAAAGGATAAAAGTGATCATATGGAAAGTGGAATAAAGAGCCTGAGGGTCAACATTAAGAACAGTTAGGTGCTGCTCATTTCTCTAGCTTCATTCTTTACTCCACTTCCCAAATGATCACTTGCTGAGCCATTTGGCTGATGCGCTTCATCTAAATGTGTGGGTTCTTGCAACGCATGCTTTCACAGGCCTTTGGAAGTGGAATTGATAAGCAGATGGATTTATATACAGTAGTTCCTATGGTTAATATCTTTTAATGGAGCATGGAAGGATCGTAGAATTACCCTCAAGCTTGGAGTTGTAAATATCACTGTAAAACTTTAGGGGGGGGCAGGGGTGGGATGGGTGTTTTTTGGAGAGTAAACCAGAAAGGGAGATAACATTTGAAATGTAAATAAACAAAATAACCAATAAAAAAATTTAAAAAGTATGCTTGACAAAATAAAAATACCAAAAAAAAAGCAACCCCAGTGCTCTCTAAGTTCTGTTTCTTGTCACACATTCTTATAAATTTATGACTAAGTACAAGTAGACATAAGTTGTAATGTAGGAATAATCTCTTGTGTACTATGCAGAAGTGTCACCTGTTAATAAAAAGCTGATTGTCTATGAACAAAAGGCAGGAAGTAGACGGTGGGAGTTCTGGGAGAGAGATTGTAGCTCTGGGATAGAGTCCAGGGCACGAGGATTCTTCCCAGACTCAGAGGAAGTTGGACATATGAAACCAAGGAGACATAATCAGCCATGTGACAGACGTGTAATAGTAGGAACAGGTTAACTGAGTTATGAGCTAGTCGGGGAGCAAGCCTAGCTTAAGGCCATAAGCATTGTAAATACAAAGCCCCCAAGTCCTTATTCAGGAACTGGGGCTCAGGTGGAAAAGTCCTAGGTTACATTGTAATCAAAGAGTAACATTATTAGACATGCATTTCTAGGAGGGATTATCACCATACAGTGCTTGTAATTTTTGACACTTCTCAGTAATTTGGAGTATTTGGGAATAATGCACGGTAATAATGCTGTCTGTTTCCTTATGAAAGTTTTCAGGTGAATTAATTAAACAAATTCTGATGGAGGTCTGTGATTTGAATGAGAAATGTCTTCCCATAGAATTTAAATACTTGGCCACAGAAGCTGGTGGTGTGTCAGGAGCTGTGGGTGGTGCAGCTGTGGTGGAGGAAGTAGATCACTGTGGGTGGGCTTTGAGTGAAAAGCCTTGCCTCACTTCCAGTTCTCTTTCTGTTTCTTGTTCCACTTTAAATCTGTGAAGTAGCTCCCTTGCTCCTGTGGCCATGCCTGCCACATGCTGCCATGACTCCCCACTATGGTGAGTCTTTCCCCTCTGGAACTGTGAGCCAAAATCAACTCTCCCACAAATTGCTTTTGATCATAGTATATTGTCATAACAACAGAAAAGTAACAAGTCCACCACCCTTTCCTTTATACAGATCTGTATGATTCTTCTGTCATTCTGGAGTGAGGGCTCATGACTCAGAATTTAGGTCTTGAGGCCAAGATGAGAAGCAAATTATATTCAAGGACCTGTGGGCTTTGTGAGTAAGTCACTTACCCTTCTTCATCTTCATGCTGTCTATAAAGCTGAGATATTGTAGGCTGAGTCGTATCCCCACCACCCAGAATTCATGTCATACACTAAAGTGCCATTGTATCAGGAGATAAGAACTTTAGAGCACTAATTAAGAACCGTTGATCAGTTTGCCTATAAGACAAGAGGATAGGACAAAGGCATTCATAAAGAGACCATAGAACAACAGTAACAATCTAAAAGGCCAGAAGGGGGCCTAAGAAAGTTATTGCTTTTCAGGCTTCAAGCCTTCACTACTGTAAGAAAACACATTTCTTTGTTTAAGTTACCAAGTCTGTGTTTCCTTATGGCAGTCCTAGAAAATTCACATAGAGAGTGAAATAAAACACTATGCCTGGTTGCAGAGAGTGATTTTAAGATAAATAAAAATTCAGATTGGCTGCCTAGAAAAATGCAGAGTAGGTGCTCAGTGTTACTGCAGACATGAATCTTTATCTTTTCTTGTTCTTGATCGTATCACTTTCAGGTTCCTTCATTGAGAGTATCACTCCTAAATAAGTTGAAAGCAAAAGGGCCATGCTGTGAGGTATCTCTGTGTTTATTTATATTTTAGATCTAAATAAGAAGACTTGCAGTTTCCCTTTCTTGTTAAGCGAGCAAATCTTAAACACCTAGGTGCAAATCTGCTGTTCAGCCTGGCAACAGCTATTTGAGCTTCATCTGTCTCTAGCTACTTCCAATTTTCTTCATTTCTGCTGAAGATACTAGCAAGAGAAGACAGATTAGTGTTCTCAGGAGTAATCCTCTGACTCTCTCTCTCTCTCTCTCTCTCTCTCTCTCTCTCATTCTCTCTCTGAAGCAATATTTTTTCTATTAGCTATCTTTAATAAAAGATTTCACTTTATGTGATAAACTATGCTAATAGCACCCTAGAAACAATTAATATTTATATAGCTGAATTCTTCTGGAAGCTTCCAAGCTATATAAATACTGCTGGGTCACCCAGAAAGCTGATACAACTACTCTGGAAATCAGTCTTGCAGTTCCTCAGAAAACTGGACATAGTACTGTCTGAGGACCCAACTATACCACTCATGGGCATATACTAAAAAGATGCTCCAACATAAAACAAGAACGCATGCTTCACCATGTTTACAGCAGCCATATTTATAATAGCCAGAAGCTAGAAAGAACTCAGATGTCCCTCAACAGAGGAATGGATATGGAAAATGTGGTACATTTACCCAATGGAGTACTACTCAGAAATTAAATCAATGACTTCATGAAATTCACAGGCAAATGGATGGAACTAGAAAATATCATCCTGAGTGAGGTAACCCAATCACAAAAGAACACACATGGTATGTACTCACTGATAGATAAGTGAATATTAGGAAAAAAAGCTTGGGATACTTTGATACAACTTGCAGACTATACGAAGCTCAAGAAGAAGGAAGACCAAAGTGTGGATGCTTCAGACCTACTTAGAAGGAGGAACAAAATAGTCACAGGAGGTAGAGGGTGGAAGGAACTTGGGAGAAAGACAGGAGGGAGAGAGGAAAAAGGGAAGCAGGATCAGGTATGGGAAGAGATGGGGGAGATATACAGAGGTTCAGGAAATTGAACAGAGGTGTGTAAGAATGGGTGATGGGAACTGGGGATAGCCACCAGAAAGTCCCAGATGCCAGGAAAGGAAGAGGCTGCCAGGACTCAATGGGAATGACTTTAGCTGACATACCCAACAAAGGGGAGAGAGAACTGACCCGTCCAGCAGGTCCAGTTATTCGAGGATCTCGAGGGGACCTCCTCCTAATAACCAAATGGGGGGTAGAGAGAGACGAGGGTCTTGTACGAATAACGAAACGGAGACCGTTCTGAAGTTGTATCAAGACCCCAATGTATTGAGAAAGGTCCAAGGCTTAAATGCACAAGCAAAAGGGGAAGTACAGATAATTATCAGTGGGAGGGGTAGGGCAATACAAGCAAGAGGGGAAGTGATTATCAGTGGGAGGGGTAGGGCAATAGAATTGCACATTCTTAGGCAGTTACACAGGGAAGCAGGAACTTGGCGGTATCAGGGTGTGGTCAGGACATCTGTGATGACCTAGGGCTGGGACATCCCGTAGTTCTCGGAATCCATGTGTCGGTGGCCCGCCTTTGACCCTCTTTTCTTCTCGGGGGGAGAGGCCCAATTCAGAGATCAGGACAATAGCGTTGCCTTAATGGCTCCCAACAGAGAACCTGTAGAGAGATAATATCCAGAGGTTATGCATGGCCCCTAGTTGAGGAATAGGGCAACCCACCTTTCTCAAAATTTTAACCCAGAATTGTTCCTATCTAAAGGAAATACAGGGACAAAGACTTCAGTAGAAACTGAAGGAAAGGCCATCCAAAGACTGCCCAACCAGGGGATCTATCCCATATACAGCCACCAAACCCAGTCACTATTGCTGATGCTAAGAAGTTCTTGCTGACAGGAGCTTGATATAGCTGTCTCCTGAGAGGCTTTGCCAGAGCCTGAGCAATACAGATGAGGATGCTCGCAGCTAACCATCGGATTGAGCACAGGGCCCCCAATGGAGGAGTTGGGGGAAGGATTGAAGGAGCTGAAGGGGTTTGCAACCCTATAGAAAGAGCAACAATATCAAGCAACCAGACCACCCAGAGCTCCCAGGGACTAAACTGCCAAAGAAAGAGTATACATGGAGGGACCCATACAATGACAATAGAAACAAAACAAAACACATATTGTCATCCCTTGAATTGGGTTGGGAATGGATTTGATTCCCCTAATGTGCAGACAAAGAAACAAAGGGTGGGAGTCTTTTGAAAAGTTTAAAACCAGGGAGAAGATACAGAAAAGCAGCACCACATATTTGGTGATAAAGACTGGGTCCAACCCCCTACATTGTTGCAGCCTCATGGCTCTCAGTGCAAGGCCACAGGCAGACTGTTTTGATAAGAAATTAAAAGCTCTAATTACTATTAATATCAGGCATATTATGTTTCTCTAGGAAATAGGAGGTGAAATCTGAGAAGTGTTTGTAAACTGGCTGTTTTTGTTTATTTCTTTGGTTGGTTGATTGCTGACCTAGCTATCAATCCTACTTTTTTTTTTCAGCTAATTTTGGTATTCTTATTTTAGAGTTTATTTCTTTTATAATCCTGACATTAGTATGGGTAACAGCAAGTTCCTTCACCATGACAGCAAGGTCTTACCTTACATAGCAAAGTTCTGCCCTACCCCATCGAAAGATTCTTATGCCTTAAAACCTAGTGATTTTTTTTTCAGGTCTAGTCAGCAGTCCCCCTAATTTAAGAGCTTGCATATTTATCTGACTATAGGGTGTTGCTATTTTTCATGAAACATTTACATATTTTCTCTATCCATTTATTCATTCTTTTCTTGAATGGCCTGTATTACCTTTCAAGATGTATGGCTTAGTCACATGGCCGCACAAACTAAGTAAGCAAGCATATCTGACCTAATAAAAATTAATAAGCAAAACCTACACAGCTGATAACACAGAATGGCAGTGTAGTTCTACCACAAAACAATCAAAAATAGAGACTAGGCATGGTGGGGGTGCCAATGTAAAGTTTTCTTCTGTTCAGAAACAGTTCAAGACAACAGCATGAAGATTGTTTGCAAAACAGTCCAGAGGGAACCAAGACACAGCAGGTGATTTTGGTTTTAGGTCAGAATTGAAATTGTAACTGATAGGTTTTCATTACAATATCCATCTCTTAATTTGACTTTGCTTAACTTGAATTACACTTCTTGAGCGGTTTTGAGATTTGTCTCATTGGAAATTATATTTCTGAGGTTTTCTTTGTTTTCTAGGATATAAAAACTTTATTAAAAGTTTTCTATTAAAAGTTGAGAAATACTACTTATTTTGTCTTGTTATCAAAGTCTAGATTGTAAAAGTTTAGTTTCCTTTAAAAATATTTTAAAGTCCATTTTATTAACTCAATACTTTTATGATTTAGAAACTGAAAGGACATATGGGAGGGTGTAGATGGAGAAAAGGGAAGAAATTATATAATCTTATCATGTGGGTTAAAATGTGGGCCTGAGTCTGGTCTGCCACAGGGCTAGGCCCTAGCCTAGCTAATGGAGGTGGACATGGGAAGTTTGACTGTGCACACTCCTGCATGGGGAAAGTGAAGTCTGAGGTCCTGGGGGAAC
This sequence comes from Mus musculus, assembly GCF_000001635.26. Taxonomy (NCBI): domain Eukaryota; kingdom Metazoa; phylum Chordata; class Mammalia; order Rodentia; family Muridae; genus Mus; species Mus musculus. The sequence continues at coordinate 16,768,666 of NC_000083.6, read as the reverse complement.
CTGCCGGAGTTGGCTCGGGGGTCCCTGGGCCTGCATGGAGGCCAGGAACAGCAGGTTCTAACTCTTGGACCCTGTAGATGCCACTGGATATCGTAGAAGAGTTGAGAACAGAGTGGGGGGTCTTTGGGGCTGGCTCTGGCCTGGGGCCAAAGGAAAAGGGGCATGAGGAGGGTGCTCTGGCTGATTCCTGTGGAGAGGAGAGTATCCTCTGCTTACTTGGTTGATGGCTTGGAGAAGTATTCCGGCAGGAGATTTGACAAGGCTCTTTAGAGGAAGACCTGCTCCATTGCTCCAGCACAGTGGATCCCAACGAGAAGAGGCAGTCCATGGTTTTAAGATGTTTATTGTCATGGTGGGAAGGGGAGCTAAGAGGGTAGTAGAGACAGAAAGGCAGAGAGAAGGAGAGACTAGAGAAGCAGAAGACAGCCATGGCCACATGGAGAGAGGGGTGAAGGGAATGAGGAGAGAGGGGGAGAAAGGGAGCAAGAGGCAAGGATAATCGAGTAAGAGCAAGAGAGGGAGGAGGGTGCAAAACAGCCTCTTTTAGAGTGGGCCAGGCCTACTTAGCTGTTGCCAGGTACCTGTGGGGTGGAATCCAGACAGAACACGAGGAGCTTGGGGAGTTGCCCAACATGACTGATGGCCACAGAATTATGGAGCTGGGGTCTCGTGTCAGGAACCTAGTATCTGGGGGCATGGCAGACAGGCTTTCTGTCCCTTGCAGTTATCTGCTGTGTCTCCCTCCAGGGTTTAAACCTAGCTCAACCAGAAAACAGGCTGCCTTTCATGATCCCACAATATCATAATATAAAATAACAAAGGAATAGTTTTAAAAAGGATAAAACTGATCATATTTTCTATCAAACTACTGTCCTCTCTTAGGAAATGAGTTGTTCTAAAGGAAGTGTTTCGAAGAGGTCACAATGAATGGGAACATTTACATGAGTGTGAGCTATCACTGCATCTCGAGAACAGCAGTTACACAGGCAACAAGCTCTTAAAGGTACATGGAAGAAATTGAACACTGAAAGTTCTAGGAAAGTTCTCTGAGAAAAATATGCTTAATAAATTTCAACATTCATCCCACATATTTCATGTTCAAGGTATCTTCAGAGATGTCTACTACCAGTTTAAAATATTTGAAAAGCCCATAAATCCTTGTTCCTGTCTTCTCTGGTACTTGGCTAATGTTTCTGAAGATGTTGCTTCCATGTCAGGCCAGGCCTTATCTTTCTATAGTTAGTGTTTGAGTATAAGAAAATGGTACTTTTTGCAATGTTAATAAAATAGGGCTATGACGGGTTTTAATTAATCCACAAACTGGTCTTTGGTAGCCAATCTAAATGGCTAAAGTAGTTGAGGCAGTTTGTGAAGGTGAGCAGGTCATATGCCTCTCCTGAATATTGAGGGTGCCAGCCACTCACTTGTGGCCTGCTACATAGATGTGCAACACAGGAGATGCAAGATAGTCAGGTCTCCAAGGTCTGATTCTGCTCAGCAATGGTAAGTCTCATGAAAGCAGAGTCCCTTTTCAAATATCAATGTTCCTAAAATCCAACAGATTGCCCTTTTACTTCTCTTTACACCAAAAATTTCTATAAAGCTCTACATGTCTTCAAAGTTTACTAGGAGAATAAAGCTTCTTTCAGAATCACCCAGTTAACAAAGAAAACACAAATATATACAATGTGCATACACATGTATACACACAAATGTATGTATGTATGTGGTAGCTTTTTTGTCCTGATGATATATATTCCCCAAGCATTGCTGATTGCTTCTGTGAAACTCTACAGTGACTACTCATACAATACTACATATTTGTTACTATATTCTGTGCTTGTCACACAGTGATTGCATTTTGAACTATTGAATTGTGTGGATAATTGCTTACACATTTGGTATGCTGGGTCAATCACACTGACATAATGCTGGGAACATGCTCATCTGTTTGCTTAGAAGTTCAAATCTGTATGCAGCTTGGTATGGAATGGGATTATGCTTGGCAGAGTTCCACAAAAGTATTTATCTTTAAAATCACATTTTATGCTTCGCTTTGTCACATCAAGATATCCTCTCAAGGTGAAAATTTCAATGGTAACTGAGCATACAGCTGTGATGTGGGAAATGATGAGATGTGCATTATAAAATTTATTCAAAGAGCGAGGGAAGCACTGGCTTCTCTCATGAAGTTGGGTTTATTAAGATTAACATTGCACTAGTAAAGATATTCCTTTCTTCTTTCCTTTATTTACTACTTTAAAAGACAAGCTAAAAAACTAGTGCAATGGAAAGTTAGTGTTTCAAAAGCTGGATAACTATTTTGTTCAAACAAATTGTAAGTTTGCATTTTGAATTTCTTGAGTCTAGTTTGGGTAAGTTGCCTAGAAAGCTATATATTTTTCTAGATGTTCAGTTTTACTTCCTGAGGTATGAGGACAAAAAAGTATTTGTCCTCATCAAAAGTCTGGTATTGGAAAAAAAATTAAAAAGTGGATTTTGAAAGTTGAACCACTGTCTAAGTAAGCAAAAAGGATATCTCAGTATAATGATCAAAACCCCCGAAATTAATTGGGGAAAAAAGACTTTAAACATTTCCACTTTGCAAATGAAAATACTAAGCAACTAGGTATGCTAAATGGTTGGGCCAAGCCCACATGTTGCATTGCTAGCAATGCTACACTCTAATTTAGAGTTACATCTTACTCAATAAATGACCAGTGTCTATCAGACCCCCTGTTCCTGAATGGAATGTGGTAAATATTGTGAATAGATTATTCTGGTTTCCTATCAATTACCACATAAGTTGGCCTACATGACTGGTATGGCCCTGGTGCACAATAATGGAAGGGGAACCTTGAAAGCCATGAGGATATCTATTATGTATGCATCAAGCACACAGTTTCTCTTCACTTAGGGTTTATTTAATTTAATACTACTTACCTTAAGTGTTCTAAGATACATATTCAAATAAAGACTTAGAAGGTAGACTGTTGGCTCTTGGCAGCTTGTGTTTTCCATGACTTCATATCTAAACATAAGGATGGAAATGCAGTGAGATTATGGTAAGACAAACAAACCTGTTTATTGATAACAAACAAGACAAGTAAATAGTTCTTAGGTGTAGGAATTAAAAAGGGCTGAATAAATGCATGTGCTGTTTAGTTTTCACTGTCATCTAACAACCTGGAGTAACCTGGAGAAGAAAACCTCAATGGGAGAAGTGCTTCAATCAGATTGGCCTGTGGCAATTTCTCTGAGAGACTGCTCTGATTGTGTGTCCGATTATGGATCACACAATCCCTAGGCAGGTATCCCTGGGCTATGTAGAAACATACCTGAGCATAAGCCAGGCCACTAAGCAGTTTTGTCCCAGGTTTTCTGCTTTAGTTCTTGCTTTGAGTTTCGGACCCAACGTCAGTCAATGATAAACTGATACTTGTGATTTTTAAGCCGAAATAATCTCTTTTAGTCCCAAGTTGTTGGTCAGACTTTTTTCTTTAAATCATAGAAATAGAGTGAAACTAGAAAATCATTGTCTTACTTTGCTTTCTCCTCCTGTGATAAAACATCACGACAAAAGAAACAGGAGGAAAGATTTATTTGGCTTCTGTGCCTCAATTACAATCATCCTGAAGGGAAATCAGAACAGGAATTCAGGGCAGGAACCTGGAGGCAGAAACTTAAGCAGAAGCCACAAAGGAATATTGATAATTGGCTTTATCCTCGTGACTTGCTAGACACTTTCTTATAACATCCAGGACCACTTGCTCAAGGGTTACATTGTCCATATTTGAGCTGAGCCTACTTGCCTTAATCATTAAACAAAATGGCTCAAGAGACTCTTCAACAGGCTTTCTAACTCTAGCTTTCTTAAGTCAACAAATAGCTAACCCGTACAGACAGGTAACTTAATCTGTACACAAAATAAGAGTAAAGATGAAGCCCAAATTAGGAACTAAGAAGTTAAGGATCAGATCAAATTTAGATAACGGAACCCTTTAAACATCATCTAAACATGATTCTTAGAGCTTAAAGGAAAAGAAACAGAAAGGAAGAAAAAGATAATAACTATAACTGATTTATCAACTCATATCTTCAGTAATTCTTTGGTTCAATATTATAACAGCATTATAGAATACCAAAACATAGAAACTTAAAGGAGCAACCTTCTTTTTGAGGAGATAAAAAAAGGTTCCTCAAAGAAAAACATGCTGCTAGGGTGTATACATTTCCTCATAATTTTCAAATATTGTCATACAGGGTGACAGGACTGAGGCACACATAGGAGGGAGATTATCTTGGGGCTCCAGTCTTGCTTATATTAAGCACACACACACCAGGTTATAATAATGTTCTTGGCAAAATGTTTTCTTCACCTACACATACTCTCAAACAATGTACCTAGAAACTTCCAAAGCTCATTACCTCTCCCACTTGCATTGGCCGTACATAGGCCATTTCTGAAAGAAATGGTATGAGTTTCTCTTTCCTTGGAATCAACCAATTTTGGAAAGTTTTTATTTAAGTACAATACAAAATTATTGAGGTGTGTGGAAGTGAAGGACGAATCCAGACATACCTGGTTTGGGGTACATCTGTAGTAAATCCTCTAGTAACCTGTTAGGGAGATCCCTTATTTACCATCCTATGTATATGCACAATTATATTCAAATATAATTAAAATAAAAATTATATGGGAAGGGATGTATATATATTGGATGAATCATTATGTAACCTTATCTACCAATCAAAATAGAGAACCATCCAAAACATATCCTGTAGTAACTAACCTTCTCCTCTTCAGTCCCTTCAAAGGCATCCATGGACAACATTTAAGGCACTGGATGACTCTCACTCTGTGGATGCTGGTCACTTTTGACAGTGTCTCCCTCCATAACCTGTATTGTCATTTTGGCTTTCTTCCACATGTAGTTACCTTGCTTCTTTTGAAAAGCTGTGTGCATATTTATTTTCAAAATTTTCAGACAAGAGACCCGAACAACCAGTGACAGAATAAAGATGAACCAACTTATTAAATTATTGACCAGAATAGTTTTTTTCCTGGAAAATCAGTTTTATCTTCATTTATCATAGGGAAGTCAGTATAGAATACACACAATTTAATAACTCTGGAAAAGATAATATAAGGCTTTATTTTAAAATTTGTAAAACTATACATGGTGCATTCCTGTAATCTCAGAGTACTAAGACATGAAGATTGAAGTCCGAGGCTAGTCTGATTATATATAAAAAAAAGCTTGTTTTCAAAAAGGAAAAAAGAGCCCCACCATCTTTCTTCTGAGCTCAGCGGAGGCTGCTAAGGGCTCCAGAGTGCTCTCCACGCTGCAGGACCTCGGGATCATCTCTGGAACAGGGGTGAGTGGAACGCAGCATCAGCTCCAAAGAATCGCGGAGGGCCTTGTGATGGCAGGAACAGGGACAAAGGAACCCCACCCAACCAGAGGCTGGGATCTATTCAGGTCAGGGCTAGCCCCGCCATGTTCTGTGTGAACCCTGCCAAAGGCATCTAGGGCACCAGAGGACTCTCCACACCACAGGACCCCTAGCACACCCAGGACCTCCTGATCACCTGAGAGCACGTGGGAGATTGAAGCAACAGAGCTTCTTGGTCAGGGTCCTCTCAGGCCTTCATCCTCAGCCAGGAGGGCAGAGCTGAGACCCAGACCCCTGGGCACATTCCTTGCCAGAGGAGAGTCGGCCTACAGGGAGGGTTCTGACCCCAGAACTCAGGAGGTGGATCAGAGCTCCAGAATGCTGGACACCTACCCTGCAAGAGGAGAGCTTGCCTGCAGAGAGTGCTCTGACCACTGGAACTCAGGTGAGACTTGGACTCCTAGGAGTGCTGACAGACGCTAACAGAATCACAGGAGGATCAAGCTCCAAAAAGAGACAGCTTGATCATTAACACCAGAGATTTCCAGATGGTGAAAGGCAAATGTAAGAATCTTACTAACAGAAACCAAGAACACTGGGCATCAAAGGAACCCAGCACGACACCATAGTGAGTCCTGGATACCCCAGCACACCCGAAAAGCAAGATGTGGATTTAAAATAATATCTCATGATGGTGGTAGAAGGTTTAAAGAAGGGCATTAATAACTCACTTAAAGAAATACAGGAGAACAGTGCTAAAGAGGTAGAAGCCCTTAAATAGGAAACCCAAAAATCCCTCAAGGAATTACAGGAGAACACTGCTAAGCAGGTAGAAGTCCTTAAAGAACTACAGGCAAACACTGCTAAACAACTAGAAGAAACACAAAAATCCAATAAAGAATTACAGGAACACACAAACAAACAGGTGATGGAATTGAACAAAACCATCCAAGATCTAAAAATGGAAGGAGAAACAATGAAGAAAACCCAAAGGGAGACAACTCTGGAGATAGAAACCCTAGGAAAGAAATCAGGAACCATAGATGTGAGCATCAGAAACAGAATACAAGACATGAAAGAGAGAATTTCAGGTGCAGAAGTCTTACACGCGTTCTCGCGACTGGCCAGGAAAGACGCAACAAACCGGAATCTTCTGCGGCAAAGCTTTATTGCTTACATCTTCAGGAGCAAGAGTGCAAGAGAGCAAGAGCTCTATTGCTTACATCTTTAGGAGCAAGAAGCAAGAGCCAGAGCAAGAGAGCAAAAGGGCGAAACCCCGTCCCCTTTAAGGAGAATTATTCTCCGCCTAGGACGTATTACTCCCTGATTGGCTGCAGCCCATCGGCCCAGTTATCACGAGAAAGGCAGAACACATGGCGGGAAAACTGCCCCTGCACGTGTGCAGATTATGTTTACTACTTAGAACACAGCTGTCAGCGCCATCTTGCAACAGCGAATGTGAGGGCGGCTCCCCACAGATCCCCCTTTTCTTTTAATAAGAGCAATAGGCCACCCATATTAATGAGAGTGGAGATAGAGGTCAAATCCCCAGTGTGCAGGTAAAGGAGCCATGTACAGGATTAGCTCTTAGGCTCACAGGCTTTTACCCAGAGCAACCCTGACCTGCTCCCGTGTCGTTTTTCCTGGGGGAAGGGAACTAGGACACTGAACCTTCATGAAAGATGACATGTCTCCCTAGAATAGGCTCATATATGCCGCAGAGCCCTTCTACTGCAGTGCTTAGCCGTGCAACTCTCTCGGGCTGCTGAAGCACACTCACTCTATCCCGTGCAATGAGACTAGCCTCGTGGGGTGCAAGAGCTGAGTGGCCAGCGACCTATTGCTTAAGCATAGATATATCAGGGGAAGCACCATGTTCTAGAGCTGCAAGCGCCTGGGCAATAACCACCTTGTCTCTCCTAGTTTGGGCCTTAAGCTTACAGACCAACCAAAGAAGCAACACTAATCCACAGCAAAGTGTATCTCCAAATAATATCAATCCCACCCATTCTTTAAAGAAGGAAAATGCTGAGAAGATCCAATTGGGTAATCCTTTGATCAGGGACAGGTCCAAGCGCGTGGAGTTGACCTGAATGATGGCAAGTCTCAATTCCCGAAGGGTCTGTTCAAATTCAGCCGTCCAATTCTGTAACATATACTGAGAAAGACTTTTTAACAAATTAGCTGCCCTAGTAAATTTCTCATACTGAATGGAAGTAACGCATAATGAGAGGTCCCCCAAGCTCCCGACAAACCCTGAGCCAGTCTTGTAAACCTTTGTTCTTTCTTGGGGCTATGGCCGCTCTGCACTCCTGTGTGGCTTGCTCATAAATAAGCTATTCTACCAGAGGTGCGGCTTGCTCTGAATCTCCAAAAATACGCTCTGCTGCCTCTGTCATTCTGGCCACAAAATCTGAGAATGACTCCTGAGGTCTCTGGACGATCTTTGTTAGTTGTCCAGTGGCTTCACCTGCTTGGGAGAGCGCCTTCCAGGCCCTAATAGCCTTTTCATCTGATTCAGAACTATTAAGAACTGGCTCCTTGAGCTCACCTAGTGATGAGTATAGGCTCCTTCTCCTAGAGACCTCCGCTAATTGATCTTTTTTCTTTTCCTTCCTTCTAATCTCTCCCCAGGTATTCTTACCTGACCTAAACTTTTCCTCAGGTTCAAGACCCTTGGAAAGGCCTGTATACTTATTTTGTGAACCATATTTCCTCTTTGCTCCTACTCTCTCTCCCCGCTTTACTTCTGATAGATTGCCCTGAATTTCATCCAGAATTTTCAGCCCTGCCTTAACCACTTGATAGCATGTGAAAAGGAACAAAAAGGCTCCTAACACTAGAGAAAGTTCAAGGCCAAACATACCTTGTAAAGCTATTTCCCACTTTACTTCTGATAGACTGTCTTGAATTTCGTTAGAAAGTTCAAGACCAGACTTACCTTGTAAAGCTATTTCCCACTTTACTTCTGATAGACTGTCTTAAATTTCATTAGAAAGTTCAAGACCAGACTTACCTTGTAAAGCTATACTTACGGGTACCCTGTTCCCCAGCTGAAGAGTTCTGAATTCACGCAGTTGAATCCTTCTCAACAGTCTGTGTTGCGGGAACACTTTATTACCACCATTCCCCAGCTGAAGAGTTCTGAATCCACGCTGGATCCTTCTCAACAGTCTGTTTTACGGGAACACTTCATTACCACCATTCCCCAGCTGAAGAGTTCTGAATTCACGCAGTTGAATCCTTCTCAACAGTCTGTTTTACGGGAACACTTCATTACCATGACCCGCAGTTCTGGTTCCGGAATGAGGGATCTTCCTTGCGCCAGTGATGGTAACCGTCCCAGGTTTTCTCGTCCCAGGATTTCTCGTCCCAGGTCTTCTCGTCCCGTCCCGGGTTTTCTTGTCCCAGGTCTTCTCGTCCCAGGTCTTCTCGTCCCAGGTCTTCTCGTTCCGGGTTTCAGCACCAACTCTTACACGCGTTCTCGCGACCGGCCAGGAAGAACGCAGCAAACCGGAATCTTCTGCGGCAAAGCTTTATTGCTTACATCTTCAGGAGCAAGAGTGCAAGAGAGCAAGAGCTCTATTGCTTACATCTTTAGGAGCAAGAAGCAAGAGCCAGAGCAAGAGAGCAAAAGGGCGAAACCCCGTCCCCTTTAAGGAGAATTATTCTCCGCCTAGGACGTATTACTCCCTGATTGGCTGCAGCCCATCGGCCCAGTTATCACGAGAAAGGCAGAACACATGGCGGGAAAACTGCCCCTGCACGTGTGCAGATTATGTTTACTACTTAGAACACAGCTGTCAGCGCCATCTTGCAACAGCGAATGTGAGGGCGGCTCCCCACACAGAAGATTCAATAGGGAACATAGACATAGCTATCAAAGAAAATGCAAAATGCAAAATGATCCTAACTCAAAACACCCAGGAAATCCAGGACACAATGAGAAGACCAAACCTACAGATAATAGGAATAGATGAGAATGAAGATTTTCAACTTAAGGGGCCAGCAAATATCTTCAACAAAGTTATAGAAGAAAACTTCCCAAACCTAAAGAAAGAGATGCCCATGAACATACAAGAAGCCTACAGAACTCCAAATAGACTGGACCAGAAAAGAAATTCCTTCCAACACATAATAATCAGAACAAAATGCACTAAATAAAGACAGAATATTAAAAGCAGTAAGGAAAAAAGGTCAAGTAACATATAAGGGCAGGCCTATTAGAATTAGTCCAGACATCTCACCAGAGCTTATGAAAGCCAGAAGATCCTGAACAGATGTTATACAGACACTAAGAGAACACAAATGCCAGCCCAGGCTACTATACCCAGCCAAACTCTCAATGACCATAGATGGAGAAACCAAAGTATTCCATGACAAAACCAAATTCACACAATATCTTTCCACGAATCCAGCCCTTCAAAGGATAATAAAGGGAAAACACCAACACAAAGATGGAAACTACAACCTAGAAAAAGCAAGAAAGTAATCCTTTAACAAAACTAAAAGAAGACAACCAAAAGAACAGATTCCCAACTTTAACAACAAAAATTACAGGAAGCAACAATTAATTTTCTTTGATTTCTCTTAACATCAATGGACTCAATTCCAGAAAGACATAAACTAACAGAGTGGCACACAAACAGAACCCAACATTTTGCTGCTTACAGGAAACCAACCTCAGGGAAAAAGACAGACACTACCTCAGAGTGAAAGGCTGGAAAACAATTTTCCAAGCAAATGGTCCAAAGGAACAAGCTGGAGTAGCCATTCTAATATCGAATAAAATTGACTTCCAACCCAAAGTTATCAAAATAGACAAGGAGGGACACTTCATACTCATCAAAGGTAAAATCTACCAAGATGATCTCTCAATTCTAAATATCTATGCAAGGGCAGCCACATTCATTAAAGAAACTTTAGTAAAGCTCAAAGCACACATTGCACCTGACACAATAATAGTGGGAGACTTCAACACCCCACTCTCACCAATGGACAGATCCTGGAAACAGAAAATAAACAAAGACACATGGACACTAACAGAAGTTATGAAACAAATGGATTTAACAGATATCTACAGAACATTTTATCCAAAAACAAATGGATATACCTTCTTCTCAGCACCTCATAGTACCTCCTCCAAAATTGACCATATAATTGGCCACAAAACAGGCCTCAACAGATACAAAAATATTGAAATTGTCCCATTAATCCTATCAGATCACCACGGACTAAGGCTGATCTTCAGTAACAACATAAATAATAGAAAGCCAACGTTCATGTGGAAACTTAACAACACTCTACTCAATGGTACCTTGGTTAAGGAAGAAATAAAGAAAGAAATTAAAGACTTTTTAGAGTTTAATGAAAATAAAGCCACAACATAACCAAACTTATGCGACACAATGAAGGCAGTCCTAAGAGGAAAACTCAATGCCCTGAGTGCCTTCAAAATGAAACTAGAGAGAGCATACACTAACAGTCTGACAGCACACCTAGAGGCTCTAGTACAAAAGGAAGCAAATTCACCCAAGAGGAGTAGACAGCAGGAGATAATCAAACTTAGGGCAGAAATCAACCAAGTGGAAACAAAAAGAACTATTCAAAGAATCAACCAAACGAGGAGCTGGTTCTTTGAGAAAATCAACAAGATAGATAAATCCTTAGCTAGACTGCCTAGAGGGCACAGGGACAGTATCCTAATTAACAAAATCAGAAATGAAAAAGGAGACATAACAACAGATCCTGAGGAAATCTAAAACATCATCAGATCCTACTACAAAAGGCTATACTCAACAAAACTGGAAAACCTGGATGAAATGGACAACTTCCTAGACAGATACCAGGTACCAAAGTTAAATCAGGATCAGATTAACGATCTAAACATCCCATATCCCCTAAAGAAATAGAAGCAGTTATCAATAGTCTCCCAACCAAAAAAAAAGCCCAGGACCAGATGGGTTTAGTGCAGAGTTCTATCAGACCTTCAAAGAAGATCTAATTCCAATTCTTCACAAACTATTCCACAAAATAGAAGCAGAAGGTACTCTACCCAATTCATTCTATGAAGCCACAATTACTCTGATACCTAAACCACAGAAAGACCCAACAAAGTTAGAGAACTTCAGACCAATTTCCCTTATGAATATTGATGCAAAAATACTCAATAAAATCCTCACAAACTGAATCCAAGAACCCATCAAAACGATCATCCATCAAGACCAAGTAGGCTTCATCCCAGGGATGCAGGGATGGTTTAATACATGGAAATCCATCAACGTAATCCACTCTATAAACAATCTCAAAGACAAAAAACACATGATGATCTCATTAGATGCTAAGAAAGCATTTGACAAAATCCAACACCCCTTTTTGAAAAAAGTTCTGGAAAGATCAGGAATTCAAGGCCCATACCTAAACATGATAAAAATAATCTACAGCAAACCAGTAGCAAATATCAAACTAAATGTAGAAAAACTCGAAGCAATCCCACTAAAATCAGGAACTAGACAAGACTGCCCACTTTCTCCCTACCTATTCAATATAGTACTTGAAGTTCTAGCCAAAGCAATTCTACAACAAAAGGACATCAAGTTGATACAGATTGGAAAGGAAGAAGTCAAATATCACTATTTGCAGATGATATGATAGTATATATAAGTGACCCTAAAAATTCCATCAGAGAACTCCTAAACCTGATAAACAGCTTCAGCACAGTACCTGGATATAAACTTAACTCAAACAAATCAGTGGACTTTCTATACACAAAGGATAAATAGGATGACAAAGAAATTAGGGAAACAACACCCTCAACAATAGTCACAAATAATATAAAATACCTTGGTGTGACTCTAACTAAGGAAGTGAAGTATCTGTATGACAAGGACTTTAAGTCTCTGAAGAAAGAAATTGAAGAAGATCTCAGAAGATGGAAAGATCTCCCATGCTCATGGATTGGCAGGATTAACAAAGTAAAAATGTCCATCCTGCCGAAAGCAATCTACAGATTCAATGCAATCCCCATCAAAATTCCCACTCAATTCTTCACTGAGATAGAAAGGGCAACTTGCAAATTCATCTGGGAAAATAAAAAATCTAGACTAGCAAAAACTATTCTCAACAATAAAAGAATTGATCCATTCTTATCTCCTTGTACAAAGCTCAAGTCTAAGTGGATCAAAGACCTTCACATAAAACCAAAGACACTGAAATTTATAGAGGAGAAAGTGGGAAAACAGTCGAAGATATGGGCACAGGGGAAAAATTCCTAAACAGAACAGCAATGGCCTATGTTGTAATCTCAAGAATCCACAAATGGGATCTCATAAAATTGCAAAGCTTCTGTAGGGCAAAAGATACAGTCAATAAGACAAAAAGGCCACCAACAGATTGGGAAAGAATTTTTGTCAAACCTAAATTTGATAGAGGACAAATATCCAATACATACAAAGAGCTAAAGATGCTGAACTCCAGAAATTCAAATAACCCCATTAAAAATGGGGTACAGAGCTAAACAAAGAATTCTCAACTGAGGAATACCGAAGGGCTGAGAAGCACTTGAAAAAATGTTCAACATCCTTAATCATCAGGGAAGTGCAAATCAAAACAACCCTGAGATTCCACCTCACACCAGTCAGAATGGCTAGGATCAAAAATTCAGGTGACAGCAGATGCTGGCAAGGATGTGGAGAAAGAGGAACACTCCTCCATTGCTGGTGGGATTGCAAGCTTGTACAACCACTCTGGAAATCAGTCTGTTGGTTCCTCAGAAAACTGGACATAGTACTACTGGATGATCCAGCAATACTTTTCCTGGGCATATACCCAGAAGATTTTCCAACTGGTAATAAGGACACATGCTCCACTATGTTCATAACAGCCCTATTTATTATAGCCAGAAGGTGGAAAGAACCCAGATGTCCCTCAACAGAGGAATGGATACAGAAAATGTGGTACATTTATACAATGGAGTGCTACTCAGCTATTAAAAACAATGAATTTATGAAATTCTTGGGCAAATGCATCTATCTGCAGGAAATTATCCTGAGTGTGGTAACCCAATCACAAAAGAAGTGACTTGATAAGTGGATATTAGCCCAGAAACCTAAAATTCCCAAGATACAACTTCCAAAATAAGAAAATCAAGAAGGAAGACTAACTTGTGGATACTTCATTTCTCCCTAGAATAGGGAATAAAATATCCATTGTTGCAGAGACAAAGTTTAGAGCTAAGATGAAAGGATGGACCATCTAGAGACTGCCCCACCCGGGGGTCCATCCCATAATTAGCCACCAAACGCAGACACTATTGCATATGCCTGTAAGATTTTGCTGAAAGGACCCTGATATAGGTGTCTCCTGTGATGCTTTGCCAGTGCCTGGCAAATACAGAAGTGGATGCTCACAGTCATCTATAGGGTGTAACACAGGGCCCCCAATGTAGGAACTAGAGAAAGTACCCAAGAGCTGAAGGTGTCTGCTACCCTTTAGGTGGAACAACAATATGAACTAACCAGTACCCCCCGGAGCTCGTGTCTCTAGTTGCATATGTAGCAGAAGTTGGCTTAGTTGGCCATCACTGGGAAGAGAGGACCCTTGGTCTAGCAAACTTCATATGCCCCAGTACAGGGGAAAGCCAGGGCCAAGAAGTGGGAGTGAGTGGGTAGGGGAGCAGGGCAGCAGGGAGGGTATAGGGGACTTTTGGGATAGCATTTGAAATGTAAATGAAGAAAATATCCAATAAAAAATCAAGAAACAAAAATGAAAAAAGAAACACACCCGCACACACACACACACCCCACACACACCCTCACCCACCCACACACACACACACCCACACCCCCCCCACACACACACACACATGCAGATGATCAGTATTAAACTTAGAAACAATTGTCAGAATTAAACTGATTTCATTTTGCCAACAGTAATGAGGGAACATTTGAAAAAATAATTATTAATTGTTTCCAAAATATGTCCTTTTGAAATTTGTTTTCACTTTTTTATGTGACAGTATTTCACTATGGATCCTGTCTGCTCAGGCATTTGCTACTTAACCCAGGATACCTCTGCCTCTTGAGTGCTGGGATTGCAGGTACATATCTGTCATCTGACTACCATATCTGACTCCAAATAACATTTTATGCTAAGTTGATAATTTCGAGCCTGTGAGCACTATGCTTTAACACAGATATCTTTGGTATATAGCAGAAACAATTACTTTTTCCAATTGTTTTATTTTGCAGCAGAGTGGGGAGTAAGGTAGAAGCAGTGAGAACATAATGTAATCTCAAAACTCAGATGAAACAGTATTTTCTTCAAATGATTTGTCATTGGTCTCTAATCTTTTTTAAATGAATAGCATGTATTTAACCCATAAAATTATGATACACTTGGCTACTCTTCAATGACTCCTTCTTTGCTTTTTGGTGACTCATGCCCTATAATAGGAGTTTAGCATACTAGAAGTGATAAGCGAGAAGTTCCACAATGTTTGCCACAACCAAACCTTTGTAGTCACTCACTGTTGTAGATGGGATGTGTTATTACTTTATTAATTTGTATAACTAACTGAAACAACTGCATGTTCAAACACATCAGCATTATACTAAATAAGCATAGCTAAGTTATGCCTTTCTAAAATCCACTGGGCTATCTTAAGAGGGAAAAATGGTTTCTAGCATGCTTCTTACATAACTAAATCTTCTCTATGGGGCATTCTAAATGATCTGTCACTCAGTTTGCCTGGCTTATAAATCACAAATTGTGAGCATTTAGTGACTATCCAGGACACAATGTAGCATCATCCCCCTATCACACCTGAATAATTATCACTGAAATGACAGACCTCCAAAGACTGAAGTCGTATCCACCAACTCATTAAATCAGTCTGGGGCTCAGTGAAAGGTTGCATGGCTCACATGGAGACAGAATGCTCCAGAATGCCTTTTCTCTCATTACCTCCCGTGAGCCCTGGGAAGCAACATTTCTACTGGGAGTCCTTTAATTGTGTCTATACCAAGAAGCCCAGCTGCGATATGACATTCACTCTCTGTTGGGGGAAAGGCCATATGATTCAGACAAAGGGGAAAGTGGGAAAACTGACAACCTCACTCTGCACTGAATACATATTTAAAGCGATGCTGTCATTGTACCTGGCTGGTAAACAGTGACTTGCAAAGCTGAAACGGAATGGCTTTTACGTTTAATTTGCTTCTGACTTTTGAATGTCTAAACAAAGACAACCTTAGCCTCATAAGCTTATTTCCAGTATAACCATCAGTACCTTGCTCTAGATAATGACCAAAAATTAATAATTTACACTAAAAAGTGATACATATGTATCTTTAATTCGCATTACTTCATTGCCTTTCCAAGCACACAAACTGGGATTATAATTACTGACTTTTCTATTTCCTAATTATAGGGATTTTATAGGTAATTTGATCATATTATATCCTTTCCTCATCTCTAGAATGAGGATCTGAGCCAAACCCTAATGCATGTTTTATTTAACCAGCTTTTCACAATCAAGTCAACCTTATAATAATCAATTTTTTAATATTTAGGGAGCAGGTATCTGCTAACAATTTCTTTCTCTCCATATATATATATATGGAGATCCATATATATGTGAATGTCATATTGCAGCTGGGCATATACATATATATATGTATGTATGCATATATGCACATATATATATATAATTTTGGAATATATATATTTTTCCAAATATATATTTGGGAATAGAGCATATTTGCCAACACTAGGTACAACCCATTTTAATGCAAGACCATGGCTATGCCAACTAGATAGGATATGTGTTCTCCCCTTGGCAGTCCAGAACTGTTCTGCATTGCTACAACTGGCATACTTTGAATGTGTTATCTGTGTACACATGTTTGCCATGTCTGGATCCCAATTTCAAAAATATTTATGATCCATTGGTTTATTCTCAAGAGAGGTCAAGAATAATAAGGCCACAAAGGAAGGTGTTTGGTAAATTCCTAAATTATATTTGTTTTTTAGTCCCTAAGGTGTTTGTTTGATGGTTTGGTGCACATAGAAGAGATGGACACTCAACTGGCTCTCAGCTAGCATAGCTAGCATCTGGGCAGCTCTGCGAGGCTATCCACAGTTCTTTGTCACAGAGATTTCTCCAAAATATCTCTTTTCATCATCAAGCCAGGAAGGAGAGTTTGTCCCTCCAGTCCATATACAGCCTTCATTCACTCAGTGAAAAAAATATGCTTAAAAAATAAAAAAGTTGTATAAGAGATATCCATATCTTAGGAGCTCACAGCCCAATGTGAAAGTCAGATAAAAAAATGTAATTATATTTACTCTATAGAACATTTTAAAAACACGTTAAAGCATTAATTTTTGCTAGGAGATTATGTGTATATGTTAGACTGTATTTAGTTAAGATAATAAGCTGAAAATTTCACCAAATGATTTAAAACATTACCACTGTAGACAATAACATCCATTTTACACTAATTGCTGATAGTGTTAATGGTGACAGAAAAATAACCAGAGAGAAGTCATTGCTAAGCATAGGCTGGCAGTCAATTCATGTTTCAAAAACCATTCACGCATCTTCTCCTTGGGAGAAGATGAAGACTATTAGTGAAGAAAGCATGGCATAGATCTAGGATGGGCAATGTGAAGATGCTCTAACCCCGATGTCCATTAATGGCGATTGCTTATGGAAAAGATATTAAGTCAGATATTTTATCTTTCTTGAGTTTACCACAGCCTGGCATTTATCTCACCCTATCCTGTCAGCAAAATATATTGCAGCCCTGTAAAGCGTCATACAAATTCATACAAACCAAGGGGCAGCCAAAGAATTTAATCTCAACCTGGAAAGGACACAAACATGTAGAACAATACAACCATCAAAAGTCTGCTTAATATGATTGATACCAAATCTCTCATTTGGTATCACTAATGACACTAAATGAGACCTGTAATTACTGCAGAAGCAGCATGCAGTCTGTAGTTAGGAAAATGTATTTTTACTGCTTTGTTGCAACATTTTTCGCGGGGAGAAATATGAAAGATTATTCATATGTTTTGTAGACTCATCCAGTGTTCTTTTTCTAAAAACTCAGAAAGATTCTCTCTCTCAGAGGCCCATTGGACAAGCAAACTTTATATGCCCCAGTACAGGGGAATGCCAGGGCCAAAAAGTGGGAATGGGTGGGTAGGGGAGTGGGAGGGAGGGCATGGGGGACTTTTGGGCTAGCATTGGAAATGTAATTGAGGAAAATATATAGTAAAAAAAGGAAAAAAGATTCTCTCTCTCTCTCTCTCTCTCTCTCTCTCTCTCTCTCTCTCTCTCTCTCTCTCTCTGTAAATAACAGCACTCACACATGCATAATATGAGACACTAGTTCCTTTCCTGTTGATGAAAAAGTCATAACATGTAATATTTTTAGTATCTTAGAAAGGAAAATGTGACCACATTATTTTGTTTAAGTTACTTTTTTATGGACCAGACAATCTAATTTAAAGTATTTGGTCAATCTTTTTGAGATTATAATACAATTACAACATTTCTTCCCTTTCTTTTCTTCCTGGAAGCACTCCACATTTTCCTTCAATCTCACAGATTCCTTTTTTCACTAGTTGTTACTGTGTTCATATATCTATGTGTGTATATATCTACACAATCCTAAACATAACCTGTCCATTCAATGTAATGTTATCATATGTGTGCTTTCAGGGATGACCATCTGGCCTTGGATGACCAATTTCAGGTAACTTAGTGTCAGCTGTTACAAAGATACCTATGTGAATATTTTCCTTTGTTAGGCTCCAGCTAAATATCTAAAATGCATTGAATGTGAATACACTATAGGCAGAAGCACTTCCAGTGGAACATTAAGGCAGAAAGAAATGGTTTTATGCTGAGTTAGTTTCATGAAAGAAGGTGATTTGTCCATCATTTTGTTTTACTTTACATCCAAGAAAACACTAAATTAGATTTAAAGAACTATTGGATAGGTGTGTAGTAAGAAAGCAGCAGTAATGGAAGAAACTTTTAATGTAAGCTTGGAAGAGGGAAGATCCATTCAATCTGACAAGGTAAATTCCCCACCAAAAATAAAAGGGCACGTTAATCATATCTGTGTTGTTGACATGTGGTGTCTTGCTGTGGTGTCATCATCCATTTCTTATCAACACTTTATAAACAACTGAACCAGTGCCCTAGTTGAATTGCCAACCTTCTATTATATGTCAGAACCAGGGCAATTTTTCCAGGGTCGGGGAAGACTAACCTGAATAACATACATTTACTCTTGTAAAGCTTATATTCTGATGACGTCTATCACAAGATAATAAAAACAGTAAGTCACAATCAGGTGACATCTCTGTAAAAGCACTATTTATGCATCAATGTGGACCTATCAGACAGCAGGACACTAATTTTTGGAAGTCAACTAGGAGGTTGGGGAAGGCCAGATGAAAATGTGGTCCCAGCCTACTGCTGCCAGGAACTTTGGAGTTTAATTGTCAAACCTTGAGAAAGTGAGACTTGTATCATTTTTCATCAATTCAAGCTGGCCAAGTCTGCATTATGTCTTGGTAAGCTGGTGCCTATCACTTGAAGTTTTTAGGTGAAGTTGTCAGCTACTTACAGTAATCTTTCTTGGTAGTTGAAGAGATGGATGCATCTATAATAACCAACAGTTCTTGCATTCTTAATGTATCTCAAACATTTACATATGCATGATCTATTAGCTCTGGGAAGCAGGCAATACACTTGATACTTTATAAAATTAACAAAACTGAAGCACAGACAAGTTAAACAAAAGGGCTAAAATCACAAAGTGAGTGGGTAAGCTTGATGGCCACTATTTTAATCTTATTTGAAGACCCTATATCCTGACGACTACATGGAAGAAATAAGCAATGCTATTTAGAAATGGACAAATAGCACCAAATCTTAGTTATTATTTATTCTCATTATCTTGTAGAAATGCTTATTTAAGTTATGCTTGTTTGCCTCTAGATATTGAGCACTAACCTTTGCTTCCAAAAAAAAAATGATATTTCAAGTCCCACATCAATACCATTTCTTACTTTCTGGGAAACATCGCATTTTTTTGTATCTTTTAACACATTCTCTCTCCATGCTGACCTAAATCTCACATACTTCCTAGATTTTAGTTGCACATTTATTCCTCAAATCAGTCCTATTTCTCCCTGCCTCATTCTTGGCATATGTTGTTCCTTCCAGGGCAAATGTGATTCCTTCTGGCATCTTCCTGTTTTTACTACATGCTTAGTTGTCTTTTCATGATCCTCCAGAACTAATTGATCAAATTTGACTTAGTCTATTTCCCACTGCTCTTAGGTTCTCTTTTAAGTATGTTCATTTCCTCCAGCAATCCTATCCTAAACCACATTTATACATGCATTGATATGTTATTTAATTAGCTCCTGCCCTTTCTCCTATAGTATACATTTCTTAAGGGCAAAAATCTGTATTTCCTTCAGTTACTACTATATGTAACAAAGTGCCTAAACCACTGTGAATTCTCAAGATACTTATACGATGGAACAAATGCATACTGTTTACTCCTAGGTTTCTTCCTTTAGCCTACTGACAGTCTTGGTTCTCTGACTCACTTGTTCTTTGTGTCTCCCAGATCCAACTGGGTGAATAAATTGTGTTCTATTCTGGAGACTCCTTATGTCCTTCCTTTTGTGAATGGTGCCATTTAGTCTTTAATAGGACAAGGGGAGAATGGACCCAAGCCCAGCATCACCAAATTCTAATTCTTGGTAGTCCTTGTGTGGGCACTTGTGAAGTTCAGTAAGTATGTTCTATGTTTCACAGGACTTCTTTATTTTTATTTTTTTTTCTAGACAATTTTTTTTTATTTTAAAATTTTTAATTTTTTTTTCCATTTTTTATTAGGTATTTAGCTCATTTACATTTCCAATGCTATACCAAAAGTCCCCCATACCCACCCACCCCCACTCCCCTACCCACCCATTCCCCCTTTTTGGCCCTGGCGTTCCCCTGTACTGGGGCATACAAAGTTTGCGTGTCCAATGGGCCACTCTTTCCAGTGATGGCCGACTAGGCCATCTTTTGATACATATGGAGCTAGAGTCAAGAGCTCCGGGGTACTGGTTAGTTCATAATGTTGTTCCACCTATAGGGTTGCAGATCCCTTTAGCTCCTTGGGTTCTTTCTCTAGCTCCTCCATTGGGAGCCCTGTGATCCATCCATTAGCTGACTGTGAGCATCCACTTCTGTGTTTGCTAGGCCCCGGCATAGTCTCACAAGAGATAGCTACATGTGGGTCCTTTCTATAAAATCTTGCTAGGGTATGCAATGGTGTCAGCGTTTGGATGCTGATTATGGGGTGGATCCCTGGATATGGCAGTCTCTACATGGTCCATCCTTTCATCTCAGCTCCAAACTTTGTCTCTGTAACTCCTTCCATGGGTGTTTTGTTCCCAATTCTAAGGAGGGGCATAGTGTCCACACTTCAGTCTTCATTCTTCTTGAGTTTCATGTGTTTATCAAATTGTACCTTATATCTTGGGAATCCTAGGTTTGGGGCTAATATCCACTTATCAGTGAATACATATTGTGTGAGTTCCTTTGTGAATGTGTTACCTCACTCAGGATGATGCCCTCCAGGTCCATCCATTTGGCTAGGAATTTCATAAATTCATTCTTTTTAATAGCTGAGTAGTACTCCATTGTGTAGATGTACCACATTTTCTGTATCCATTCCTCTGTTGAGGGGCATCTAGGTTCTTTCCAGCTTCTGGCTATTATAAATAAGGCTGCTATGAACCTAGTGGAGCATGTGTCCTTCTTAACAGTTGGGGCATCTTCTGGATATATGCCCAGGAGAGGTATTGCTGGATCCTCCGGTAGTACTATGTCCAATTTTCTGAGGAACCGCCAGACTGATTTCCAGAGTGGTTGTACAAGCCTGCAATCCCACCAACAATGGAGGAGTGTTCCTCTTTCTCCACATCTATGCCAGCATCTGCTGTCACCTGAATTTTTGATCTTAGCCATTCTGACTGGTGTGAGGTGGAATCTCAGGGTTGTTTTGATTTGCATTTCCCTGATGAATAAGGATGTTGAACATTTTTTCAGGTGCTTCTCTGCCATTCGGTATTCCTCAGGTGAGAATTCTTTGTTCAGTTCTGAGCCCCATTTTTTAATGGGGTTGTTCGATTTTCTGAAGTCCACCTTCTTGAGTTCTTTATATATGTTGGATATTAGTCCCCTATCTGATTTAGGATAGGTAAAGATCCTTTCCCAATCTGTTGGTGGTCTTTTTGTCTTATTGACGGTGTCTTTTGCCTTGCAGAAACTTTGGAGTTTCATTAGGTCCCATTTGTCAATTCTCGATCTTACAGCACATGCCATTGCTGTTCTGTTCAGGAATTTTTCCCCTGTGCCCATATCTTCAAGGCTTTTCCTCACTTTCTCCTCTATAAGTTTCAGTGTCTCTGGTTTTATGTGAAGTTCCTTGATCCACTTAGATTTGACCTTAGTACAAGGAGATAAGTATAGATCGATTCGCATTCTTCTTCATGATAACAACCAGTTGTGCCAGCACCAATTGTTGAAAATGCTGTCTTTCTTCCACTGGATGGTTTTAGCTCCCTTGTCGAAGATCAAGTGACCATAGGTGTGTGGGTTCATTTCTGGGTCTTCAATTCTATTCCATTGGTCTACTTGTCTGTTTCTATACCAGTACCATGCAGTTTTTATCACAATTGCTCTGTAGTAAAGCTTTAGGTCAGGCATGACGATTCCACCAGAGGTTCTTTTATCCTTGAGAAGAGTTTTTGCTATCCTAGGTTTTTTGTTATTCCAGATGAATTTGCAAATTGCTCCTTCTAATTCGTTGAAGAATTGAGTTGGAATTTTGATGGGGATTGCATTGAATCTGTAGATTGCTTTTGTCAAGATAGCCATTTTACAATGTTGATCCTGCCAATCCATGAGTATGGGAGATCTTTCCATCTTCTGAGATCTTCTTTAATTTCTTTCTTCAGAGATTTGAAGTTTTTAATCATACAGATCTTTCACCTCATTAGTTAGAGTTACGCCAAGATATTTTATACTATTTGTGACTATTGAGAAGGGTGTTGTTTCCATAATTTCTTTCTCAGCCTGTTTATTCTTTGTATAGAGAAAGGCCATTGACTTGTTTGAGTTAATTTTATATCCAGCTACTTCACCGAAGCTGTTTATCAGGCTTAGGAGTTCTCTGGTGGAATTTTTAGGGTCACTTATATATACTATGATATCATCTGCAAAAAGTGATATTTTGACTTCCTCTTTTCCAATTTGTATCCCCTTGATCTCCTTTTGTTGTCGAATTGCTCTGGCTAATACTTCAAGTACTATGTTGAAAAGGTAGGGAGAAAGTGGGCAGCCTTGTCTAGTCCCTGATTTTAGTGGGATTGCTTCCAGCTTCTCTCCATTTACTTTGATGTTGGCTACTGGTTTGCTGTAGATTGCTTTTATCATGTTTAGGTATGGGCCTTGAATTCCTGATCTTTCCAGAACTTTTATCATGAATGGGTGTTGAATCTTGTCAAATGCTTTTTCTGCATCTAACGAGATGATCATGTGGTTTTTGTCTTTGAGTTTGTTTATATAGTGGATTACATTGATGGATTTTCGTATATTAAACCATCCCTGCATCCCTGGAATAAAACCTACTTGGTCAGGATGGATGATTGCTTTAATGTGTTCTTGGATTCAGTTAGCGGGAATTTTATTGAGGATTTTTGCATCGATATTCATAAGAGAAATTGGTCTGAAGTTCTCTATCTTTGTTGGGTCTTTCTGTGGTTTAGGTATCAGAGTAATAGTGGCTTCATAAAATGAGTTGGGTAGAGTACCTTCTACTTCTATTTTGTGAAATAGTTTGTGCAGAACTGGAATTAGATCTTCTTTGAAGGTCTGATAGAACTCTGCACTAAACCCGTGAGGTCCTGGGCTTTTTTTATCTGGGAGACTATTAATAACTGCTTCTATTTCTTTAGGTGATATGGGACTGTTTAGATGGTCAACTTGATCCTGACTCAACTTTGGTACCTGGTATCTGTCCAGAAATTTGTCCATTTTGTCCAGGTTTTCCAGTTTTGTTGAGTATAACCTTTTGTAGAAGGATCTGATGGTGTTTTGGATTTCTTCAGGATCTGTTGTTATGTCTCCCTTTTCATTTCTGATTTTGTTAATTAGGATTTTGTCCCTGTGCCCTTTAGTGAGTCTAGCTAAGGGTTTATCTATCTTGTTGATTTTCTCAAAGAACCAACTCCTCGTTTGGTTAATTCTTTGAATAGTTCTTCTTGTTTCCACTTGGTTGATTTCACCCCTGAGTTTGATTATTTCCTGCCGTCTACTCCTCTTGGGTGAATTTGCTTCCTTTTTTTCTAGGGCTTTTAGATGTGTTGTCAAGCTGCTAGTATGTGCTGTCTCCCGTTTCTTCTTGGAGGCACCCAGAGCTATGAGTTTCCCTCTTAGAAATGCTTTCATTGTGTCCCAAAGGTTTGGGTACGTTGTGGCTTCATTTTCATTAAACTCTAAAAAGTCTTTAATTTCTTTCTTTATTCCTTCCTTGACCAAGGTATCATTGAGAAGAGTTTTGTTCAGTTTCCATGTGAATGTTGGCTTTCCATTATTTATGTTGTTATTGAAGATCAGTCTTAGGCCATGGTGGTCTGATAGGATACATGGGACAATTTCAATATTTTTGTATCTGTTGAGGCCTGTTTTGTGACCAATTATATGGTCAATTTTGGAGAAGGTCCCATGAGGTGCTGAGAAGAAGGTATATCCTTTTGTTTTAGGATAAAATGTTCTGTAGATATCTGTTAGGTCCATTTGTTTCATAACTTCTGTTAGTTTCACTGTGTCCCTGTTTATTTTCTGTTTCCATGATCTGTCCCTTGATGAAAGTGGTGTGTTGAAGTCTCCCACTATTATTGTGTGAGGTGCAATGTGTGCTTTGAGCTTTACTAAAATGTCTTTAATGAATGTGGCTGCCCTTGCATTTGGAGCGTAGATATTCAGAATTGAGAGTTCCTCTTGGAGGATTTTACCTTTGATGAGTATGAAGTGTCCCTCCTTGTCTTTTTTGATAACTTTGGGTTGGATGTCGATTTTATCCGATATTAGAATGGCTACTCCAGCTTGTTTCTTCAGACCATTTGCTTGGAAAATTGTTTTCCAGCCTTTCACTCTGAGGTAGTGTCTGTCTTTTTCCCTGAGATGGGTTTCCTGTAAGCAGCAGAATGTTGGGTCCTGTTTGTGTAGCCAGTCTGTTAGTCTATGTCTTTTTATTGGGGAATTGAGTCCATTAATATTAAGAGATATTAAGGAAAAGTAATTGTTGCTTTCTGTTATTTTTGTTGTTAGAGTTGGCATTCTGTTCTTGTGGCTGTCTTCTTTTTGGTTTGTTGAGGTATTACTTTCTTGTTTGTTCTAGGGCTTGATTTCCGTCCTTGTATTGCTTCTTTTCTGTTATTATCCTTTGAAGGGCTGGATTCGTGGAAAGATATTGTGTGAACTTGGTTTTGTCGTGGAATACTTTGGTTTCTCCATCTATGGTAATTGAGAGTTTGGCCGGGTATAGTAGCCTGGGCTGGCATTTGTGTTCTCTTAGTGTCTGTATAACATCTGTCCAGGCTCTTCTGGCTTTCATAGTCTCTGGTGAAAAGTCTGGTGTAATTCTGATAGGCCTTTCTTTATATGTTACTTGACCTTTCTTCCTTACTGCTTTTAATATTCTATCTTTATTTAGTGCATTTGTTGTTCTGATTATTATGTGTCGGGAGGAATTTCTTTTCTGGTCCAGTCTATTTGGAGTTCTGTAGGCTTCTTGTATGATCATGGGCATCTCTTTCTTTATGTTTGGGAAATTTTCTTCAATTATTTTGTTGAAGATATTAGCTGGCCCTTTAAGTTGAAAATCTTCATTCTCATCAATTCCTATTATCCGTAGGTTTGGTCTTCTCATTGTGTCCTGGATTTCCTGGATGTTTTGAGTTAGGATCCTTTTGCATTTTGTATTTTCTTTGACTGTTGTGTCGATGTTCTCTATGGAATCTTATGCACCTGAGATTCTCTCTTCCATTTCTTGTATTCTGTTGCTGATGCTCGCATCTATGGTTCCAGATCTCTTTCCCAGGGTTTCTATCTCCAGCGTTGCCTCGCTTTGGGTTTTCTTTACTGTGGCTACTTCCCTTTTTAGTTCTAGTATGGTTTTGTTCATTTCCATTACCTGTTTGGATGTGTTTTCCTGTTTTTCTTTAAGGACTTCTACCTGTTTGGCTGTGTTTTCCTGCTTTTCTTTAAGGACCTGTAACTCTTTAGCAGTGCTCTCCTGTAATTCTTTAAGTGACTTATGAAAGTCCTTCTTGATGTCCTCTATCATCATCATGAAAAATGTTTTTAAATCTGGGTCTAGATTTTCGGTTGTGTTGGGGTGCCCAGGACTAGGTGGGGTGGGAGTGCTGCGTTCTGATGATGGTGAGTGGTCTTGATTTCTGTTAGTAGGATTCTTACGTTTGCCTTTCGCCATTTGGTAATCTCTGAAGCTAGCTGTTATAGTTGTCTCTGTTAAGAGCTTGTACTTCAGGTTACTCTGTTAGCCTCTATAAGCAGACCTGGGAGGGTAGCACTCTCCTTGGTTTCAGTAGGTAGAGTATTCTCTGCAGGAAAGCTCTCTTCTTGCAGGGAAGGTACCCAGATATCTGGTGTTCGAACCGGACTCCTGGCAGAAGTTGTGTTCCACTCACTAGAGGTCTTAGGATCCCGTGGGGAATCCTGTGTGGGCCCTTGCGGGTGTCAGGCGACTCTGCTGGCAAGGAAGCCCGGGGCCCGAGTGGAGCGGAAGGGGCTTTTGCCCCGGGTCAGGCCCGGGTAGTCTGCTTCCCTATGTGCCGCAGTCTCAGGTTCCGCGCGATTGGATTGGGGCCAGCGCTGTGTTCCACTCACCAGAGGTCTTAGGATCCCGTGGGGAATCCTGTGTGGGCCCTTGCGGGTTTCAGGCAACTCCGCTGGCAAGGAAGCCCGGGGCTCGAGTGGAGCGGAAGGGCACAGGACTTCTTTTTAACAGCTACTAAAAACACACCTGCCTGGAAGTTTGAATATTTATACAGCTATTTTAGTAAAACATCTTAAAATAAACAGGTGTTTTAGGAAGACATGAATAACTTTTACTACTGATATGTGTTTTTATTGGTAATAAGCCTAAAGGAATTTCAAAGACAAGATTTATGATGAATGACTTGTGAGTATTCAGGCATATATATATATATGGGATTAATGAGAATCACTTACAGGCTATGATCTGACTATTTCAGAAATGACTATCTTAGAACAGAAGGTTCAAGAATCCAATAGCAGTTTGGTTCATGTGGCTGTTTGTCTCCCAGCTGGCCTTCAGTACACATTGAACTCTTGAAGAAGGCTCTAATACTAGTGAAGAAATGAAATAGCCAGCATGAATGAGGGAAAGCTGGCAAAGTAGAAGATCTTCTTTGTTCCATGTCCACATTTATACAGGCTGCCACCAGAAGGTGTCCCTCAGATTGAAGGTGGGACTTTTCACCTCAAATGATCCAATCAAGAAAAATCCCTCATGTGTATACAGTGGTTTAGGTTTTAGTTAATTCTAGATGTAGTTAAGTTGACAACCAAGAATACATCACAGCATCTAATATCACATTACACAAACACACACATAAACACACACACACACACACTTCAGCATGCAATATGCCATACACACACACACAAACACACCCCCCCCCACACACACACAAAGTAAAATTTTTAGGAAAGGGTAGTAAAATTTTTAGGAAAGGGTTTGAGAGTTGAACTCAATGGACAAACAAGTCAACTATATTTCTGCTCTGAGCAGAAGCCACCACTTTTACACACACACACACACACACACACACACACACACACACACACACGACACACACACGTTATATATGTGTTATACATGTATGTATATATGTATATGTGTATATATGTATGTGTTATGTATGTGTATGTATACATGTATATAAGAGTCACTGCAAACAACTTTTATAATGCTCATTTTTATTGTTACAATATTTTATGAATTTTAAAGAATATGATAAAAAAAAGTTGTTGCAGATTTTGAAGGGGGGAGGGTCTCCAGGAGGAGTTGGGGTACAAAAGGAAAAGAAGAATGTGATGTAAGTCTATTTACTCAAAATGTGTTTTTCAATGTTAACAAATTCAGATAAATTAAAATTCTATATCTTTCCTCATCATAATTCAATAAAACTTAAATAAAAATATCACTGAAGACAGCAGTGTAATAAAAAGGCATGGCTTATCCTTTATTGCTTGAATGTGAAGCTTTCCTGCTCAAGACTCTTATATTGAAGACTTGGCGTGCAATGCAGTCATGTTGAGAGATAAGAGTTTGCGGAAGTGACTGGATCTTGGGACCTCTGACCTCATGAATGAATTAATGTATTTATGGGTTTAATAAGATGCCATTATTGGTAGAAAGTAGGGAGTGGGATCTAATTAGAAAAAGATAGGGCACGGGAGCATGCCTTGAAAATACCTACTTTACCACCAGAATGCCAGCCCCTGCCTCTGTTTTCTCCCTCTCTTTGCCACTGTGAGATGAGCACCTGTGATGTACCATTGCCTGCCCCCTTCATGCTCTGCCTCATCCAGCATCAGAAGCTGTGGCATTAGTTATTTATGGATTGATATCTCAGAAACAGTGACTAAATTAATCGTTTCCCTGATAAGTTGTCATTCATGTATTTTTCACCATAACGAGAAAGTAAGTGGCACACTTTTAAATTGCATTTGTGGAGTTATACACAAACTAGTATTTTAATTTGGAAATTAAATGTTTTAAGGTAGAATGTATAGCTTCTGTTGTAAATCCTATAATTCTCTCAAATTTTGATATGCTTACATTATAATTATTTTATCCATATAGTTTCTATATATGTGTATAAAAAATAGGAGTATAAAACTGGATCCTTTGAATAGAAATTCTTATGATGCTGGTTGTACTATAAAACATTTCTTCTTGTTTGGAATTTCTGTGTCTTTCATCAAAATTTATATGTTGAAATCCCAACTCAGATTCTCTCTTAAAACAAACAAATACCCCCAAAGAACCAAGAAACCAAACTGAAAAAAAATAGCAATCAACTCACAAAAGTGAAAATCAAAACAAATAAGCAAAAGATCAATAAGACAATCTCAAAGCAAAGTAAAATAAATGAAAAAGTCCACAAAATACCACTGAATTTGTTTGTGATGGGCAACAATTCCAGGACATGAGGTCTACCCTGAGTTGTTATATTTAGTGAGAGTCAGTTGGAAAATAGTGACTTTACATTTGACAACAGGTATCAATTGTGGATAGCTTCTTGGTAGTAGAGCCCCATGTCCACTTCCTGCCCCCAGTTTTAAGTTCCCACAGCTTGGAGATGTGCAGGCCTTGAACAGGCTGCCACAGTCTTTGTGAATTCATTTAAGTACCACTCCTGTAATGTCTGGAAGACACTATTTTCTTGAAGTCATACATTACCCTTTGCTTTTATAATCTTTGTTCCTCCTCATCTACAGAGATCCTGAGCCTTGAGAAAAGGTATTTAGGAGGTGGGGGAATCTGGGACAAGTTGAAGAAGGAAAAGGAATTTGATCAAAATATATGAAAAAATTTCATAAAAAACATTAAGATTTAAGAAATACTGAAACTATCCTTATTTATAGTGATAATAGCACATAATTATTTATTAATTAATATGTTATATAATGAATTTCTAAACTTTACATTATTTACTGTGGTCTTGATGAATCTCCTATTTGAAATAATTTCATAAGTTCAGAGGTTTAAATATTAACTAAGCTGTTTAGCTTCAAAAGTGAGACTGTGATTTCTTTTCTACTAAAAATGATTATGTATATGACAAAACATACATATATGTCATATATCATATATCTAATTCAGAAGTGACAGCACTAGGAAGTGGGGCCTTTTCAAAGGCAATTATGTCACCGGACAGAGTCTTATGAATGGATTAGTGCCCTTATGGGCCCATTGAAACTTCCTATCAAGGAGAGACATAGCTAGAGTCTCTCACCTGTGAACTGTAAAACAGCTCTAAAAGATGAAAACTTTGCATTCTTATGTTTGGACATATAAGGGTGAAGTGAGAAGTAGGCCTGCTTTTCATATACCACCCAGTTTATAATATGGTGCTTACCATCTCAAGAGGACTAAGACAAGAGTTAGTACCAGAATTCCTAAAGTCTTCTCATGACCACAAAGCAATCAAACACTTTTCTAATTAAGTTGGAATAACTTTGAAGAGAATAATTTTTTTAAATTTATGCTGGCAAAATTTTACATATATATATATTTCTGAAATGCGCAAATTCATATCTTTAGCCACTTTGGTTTGCATGGTTGTGATCCAAAATATTTAAAAACAGTTTTAATATTAGTTTATATTTGTGATTTATATGTGTATATACATATACTATATGTAAAATAATCATCTATAATATTAATGTCTCATAATTGATTTGTTGGTATAGCCCCAAACTGACTGTCTTTTATGGATCAGTCCATAAGGTTGGGTGTCTTAGTAGTTCCAATCTGGAACCAAAAACCTGACAGGTTCCTAGAGATCTACTGCTTCTTAGCCAAAAATGGAAGCTTAGAAATTCTGATTCAATTATCATCAAAGGAATCAGCAGCAGCAACAGGATGAATCAACTCAGTGGCAGGAAGGACAAATCAGGGCATAGTTACAGTCAGATCAAAGGGAAATCAAAATTGAATAGTATAAGAAGTTCAGTATCCAACACTGGGGCTCATGGGCTTCAGACATCAAAAGGCTTAGGCATAGTTCCTTTTCTGGTTCTGCCACCTCACCATACATAATTTGTGTAACTGGCTGTGCAAACTCCATTCCACACCATCTTCTGTGATTGGTAGATGTCCTGTTGTCTTGGTGTCTTCCTTATGGCTGATATTTCCATCAAAGTTTGCACCTTTTCCAATGGCCTCTATGTACGTGAAGAAATAATTTCCACAACATTTAATTTCAGTGTTAGTGGTCTCTTATCAAGAATAATTAATTTTAGTTCTAGCTAACCAGCATCCATTGTTCTATTAAAGCTAAGGTTTCACTTGCAAGGATTCTTAATTGAAAAATATCACACAAAAGGACTAGATTGTCTTTACTTACTCCTAAAACTTCACAAAGTAGCCTCCCCCCCATTGTCTGCATTAGTTTTAATAAATTCTTATCTGCCGGGTGCCTGATGTAGGGGAGTAAGGGGGTGGGGTGGTAGAGATGACCTGTGTTCGGCCAGAGCTCTGAGGCTCTGGGTGGGCAGATGGGAAAGACTGCAGCAGGACCCCACAGAACAGTGGGACAAGCATCCGGCAGTCTGAGGCCACCCAAATCCACTCTGGGAGGTGGGGAACTCAGTCTCAGGAGTTCTCAGCCTCGGACATCCAGAGGCAGCTGTATATCATGGAAGAGCTGAGAAAGAAGTGGGGGCCCTGGTGGCAGCTCAGTCAGCCCCAGGGCCAAGGGAGGCAAGGGAGCAGGGGAGAGTGCTGGGTGGTTCCCTTGAGAATGAGAGTCCGGTCTGGTGGCTGGAAATGCTGGGAGGTCTTCCTGTGGGAGATTAGACTCTGCTCTTTAGGGGAAGGCCTATTCCATAGCTCCAGCATGGCAAGTCTAGATGAAAAGATCTCCATGGTTTTAGAGCTTTATTGTAGAAGAGAGAGAGAGAGAGAGAGAGAGAGAGAGAGAGAGAGAGAGAGAGAGAGAGAGAGAACGCGCAGAGAACTGGAGGCCAGCCATGGCCACATGGAAAGAGAGGAGAAGGAAGGGTGAAAAGGAGAGTGAGAGGTTGAGTGTAAGAGAACAAGAGCTTGAGAGAGAAAGGAGGGGCCAAGCAGCACCTTTTATAGTGGGCTGGGCTACCTTGCTGTTTCAGGGTAACTGTGGGGAGGAGCATAACTGGCTGTAGCCTATGTGACTGATGGCCACAGAATTATAGAGCTGGGCCCTCGTGTCAGGAGCCTATGTCTGTGGGAGCATGGCAAACAGGCCTTCTGTCCTTTGCAGATTAATCTGTTGGGTCTCCAGGATTTGAACTTAGCTCTACCAGACAGTAGGCTGCCTTTCACAATCCCACACTTATCTTCTAAGCTCTATTACATTCTGAGTACTCAGTGAGCCTTTCAGTTCAAATCTCCCAAATCTTTCCACGATCCTCTCCCCAGATAATGTGATCAAATCCACCACAGCAATTCCACATTTTCTGGTTTTCTAATTTGATTCTGGACTGTTATAATAAATCATTGGCCAAAACCACTTTGGGGGTGCAAAGAGTTTATCTTACAGGTTCTAGTGTATCATCCAGGAAGCTCATGGTAGGAGGCAGGATCTGAAGGAGAGACCAGGAGGTATGATGTTTTCTGGATTGCTACAAGGCTCATGCTCATCTATCTTTCTTAATCAATTCAGGCTCACCTGCTAATTGATGGAATTACAAACAATGGATATGGTTCTTCTATATCAACAAACAATGGAGAAAATGCCCACAGACATGACCACGGGCCAATCCGATGAAGGCAATTCCTCATTTGAGGTTCCCTTTTCCGAGGTATATCAATTTGACAAGTGAAGCTACTGTGACAAATGCTTTTTCTAAATGGTAAATCTTGGGAATGCTATTTATAAACAGAAACTATAGAGACAACTATTTGTTCATTTTAAGAAATTTCATTAGGTAATTTTCTACAAGTATCACAAATCATTTTTGAGGTAGTAGCCTAGACCTGAAAGCAACATGACCAGAACAGATGATGCAATATCATTGCCTTTAGGCTTACTGTGATAGTATTTCATAGTGGACAATACAAAGTAGATAATCTGAAGAGCAGAGATTTGACACTGCCAAATAATTCCCCCCCCCCCCAAAAAAAAATCATCTGTCATCAAGTGATACTTCTGTAGGCATTTAAAGGCAGAATAAAAATAAGTGTTCATAAAAGAGATCCCAGATGAAATGAAATAAGTTTCTTAGGACTGGATTGATGCTGTCATCCAACTCAGCATACCAAGGAATTTGGTAGAAAAATCTTGGTGATATAGTGCAGATTTTAAAATTTTTCTAAGTATTTTTCTAGTATGGCAGGTGAATTTATACATTTAACTGAAAAAAAAATCTGTATAGACAAAAAGAAATTTGAGGCTTTTGCTTTCCTGAGATGCTCTGCCAGATCGTGACTAATACAGATGCAAATGTTCACAGCCAACCATCAGGACCCCAATGGAGGAGTTAGGGGTAGGACTGAAGGAGCTGAAAGGGCCTTATCTGGCATCAATGGGAGGGGAAGCCCTTGGTCCTGTGAAGGCTTGATGCCCCAGTGTAGAGGAATGCTATGATGGTAAGGCAGGAGTGGTTAGGTGGGTGGAGGAGCACCCTCATAGAAGCAGGGTACGGGGGTATAGGATAAAGAGTTCGCAGGGGGGAAGAACTGGGAAAGGGGATAACATTTGAAATATACACAAATAAAATATCCAATTAAAAAAAAGAAATTTGAGGAATCTTTTTACAAGGATTACCCAGAGATGCTTGATGTGATGTGTGCAACAGCTTCTGACTCCATGACTACCTCTCCAGAAGCCTGGCAGCAAATGGCCTGACATTTAAAGGTAGATTTACAGTTTGGTGGGTAAGCCTAGCCAGTGAGAGAGTGATAACATGCAAGGAGGCCCTCTTCCTTTTAGTTTGAACACATATCTTCCAAGGTATTCATTTGTATTCTTTCTCTCATTTCTCTTGCTTTAAAGAAATTAAGCTAAGCTTACTTTATATCATAAAGTAAGTTAGCTATCTTTTTAATCACTGTCCAAATAAGCATACTAATCTCATCACTTATACTCTGGAGAACAGATTAAAATCTCCCTCCCCACTTAGCCTTCCTCCAATCAAGGATTGGTGATGATGATAATGATTATATGAATGTGTCTGTCTGTATGTGCATGCATGTTTATGTGAGGCAGAAAAGACAATTTGATATTTATTCCAACTCTTTAGCTTTAAAATATCATGTTAGTAAGGAAAGCTTATTACATGCACAGTAATTTAAATATAAATAAAGTGTTTACCTAAATTTTCATTTGTCTGAGAGTTAAAAGAGAAGTATAAGTGGTGTGTGTGTGTGTGTGTGTGTGTGTGTGTGTGTATAAATACAGCTAATAGTGAGCATGACGTTAAGATGCTCTATAAACCATAAACTAAATAGCTCTATTTTGCTCAATTGTCCCATGTGGTTAAAATAATTTTCTGCATCAATGTCTCCTGTTACTTTACAGTGTTCTGTGCAAAATTTGGTTCAGTGCTGAACGATATTATTGAAGAAAAATAGTCATGTCTGTTAAATTACACCTTGAACTAACTCCTAAGCAGAAAGTGTGACCTGAGACTGTAAAGACAAATAAAAAAAATCTAGATCCTGTCAACTGGATACAGAAAGAGAAGAGAAAATAAAATTTTCAGTCTTATTTGTGGCTTGTCTGTGACTGTGATTGTTTATATCTGCAGTGAATACAGACTTTTCATTGGCTAGGGCACAATGACATAAAGTTCTGAATTTCATGTTCTTTCTTTTCACAGAGTACTTCCATGTATCAATCCCCTCCACCAGGATAATATAACTCTTTATATGCTAATTGCTTGATGGCAGACCCACATGAATAGAGTTACAATGAGTTGGCATATAGCCTCAGTTTCTGGAAAGCTCTGTGGATTCAGGGAAGTCACAAGGCTTCCTAAAATGAATTCCTTTTTGCTTGCAACTGGTTCCTCAGGAAATGTCCACTAAAGACAGATCCCATGATCAGGACAGGAACTTTGCTCAAGTGAGGGCATGTCAGTCTCAGAGCCATTTGTAGATGAATCATAAAGTCCTCCAGTTTTACCGAAGTTCTGCTGAAATGTCTTGACATGAGCTGGTTGTATAACATAAAATCACCTTTCACTGACTCTAAGCTTACAAAGCATTCACATTAAAGATTCCGTTGGAAGACTGCCTAAATATTTGGAGGATTATTTCTACAAATCCAGGGTACATGGTGTGAATATTAATTGTCTCATGAAAGTTGCACAGTGGTAAAGTTTGCTGTCAGTATTCAAAATGAATCCTCAGCAGGCCTGAGGGCAGGTGGCTCTAGTCTTTGCAGAAAAGAGAAGGAATTTTGTAGACTGTTTTACCTTCAATGTCAGTAGTGGTCTTCTTTTTGTAATCCTTCCAGAGATGCGGCTCATACAATCCATTAGGTACATAGCTACAATGTTTGCTCTGAATTTTTGTTTGCTTGTTTTACTTTTTACTTATTTGATATTTTAATTATTATTATTCATGTTACTATTAAATTAAGTGAGAAATTATTGGAAAAGTACCTTTTCTGCTGAAATTAGATATGCAAAGATATTAAAAGAACAGTACTACATCTTCCTTCCAGCCCACAACATATCCCAGGGCAGAGCCAGTTCTTCAGACCCCTCCCACACCCAGAGACAGCTTGACTCCCAGGAGGTTCATCACAACCTGGCTCACAGGTTCACAAGAGGGACAGGATCCAGTCAGAAACACCCAAGCCAGTAAACACAAAAGACAACTAGTTGGTGAGAGGCAAGCACAAGAACATAAGCAACAGAACCCAATGCAATTTGGGACCATCAGAACCCAATTCTCCCATCACATCAAGCCCTAGATACACCAAAACAACTGAAAAGCAAAACTCTGAACTAAAATCTAATCTCATGAAGATGATAGAGGTCCTTGAGGAGGACATAAACAACTCTCTTAAATACAGGAGAACACAGGTAAATATATAGAGGCTCTTAAAGAGGAAACACATAAATTCGTAAAATAAATACAGAAAAACAATCAAACAGGTGAAGGGATTGAACAAAATTGTCCAGAATCTAAGAATGGAAATAGAAACAGTAGAGAAATCACAAAGAGAGGAAGCTCTGGAGATGGAAAATATAGAAAAAGAGATCAGGAGTTACAGATGCAAGTGTCACCCACAGACAACAAGAAATAGAAGAGAGAATCTCAAGTGTAGAGGATACTATAGAAGATATTGACACAACAGCCAAAGAAAATACAAAGGGTAAAAAGGTCCTGACCCATACATCCAGGAAATTCAGAACAGAATGAAAAGACTAAACCTAAGAATAATAAGAATAGAAGAGAGAGAAGATGCTCAATGCAAAGGGCCAGGAAACATCTTCAACAAAATCATGAAGCTTCCATAACCTAAAGAAAAAAAATGGTCATAAATGTACAAGAAACCTAGAGAACACCAAATAGATTTGACAAGAAAAGAAATTAGTCTGGTCACATAATAATCAAAACACTAAATGACACAAAAACAAAGAATATTAAAAGCTGTAAGGGAAAAGGGGCAGTAACATATAAAGGCAGACCTATCAGAATTGCACCAGACTTCTCACCAAAGACTCTAAAAGCCAGAAGAGCCTGGACAGATGTCATCCAGACCCTAAGAGAACACAAATGCCAGGCCAGGCTAGCAAAATTCTTAATCATCATAGATGGAGAAATCAAGATATTCCATGACAAGATCAAATTTAAACAATAACATTCCACTATTCCAGCTCTATAGAGGATAATAGAAGAACAACTTCAACCCAAAGAGGGAAACTACATCCAAGAAAATCCAAGAAATTAATCACCTTACAACAAACCCAAAAGGAGAGAATCACATGCACAAAATACCACCTGCAACAACAAACATAACAGGAACTAATTAATAATCATCTATTTTAATATCACTCAATATCAATGGAATCAGTTCCCCTATAAAAAGACAAAACCTAACAAACCGATATGCAAACAGAGTCCAGCATTTTGCTACATACAAGAAACAAGAGTTCAATAACAAAAACAGACACTGCCGTAGCGTAAACGGCTGGAAAAACTTCCAATCAAATTGTTCAAAGAAACAAGCTGGAGTTGCCATCCTAATATCCAATAAAATTGACTTTTAACCAAAAATTATCAGGCAAGGTGAGGAAGGAGAATTCATATTCATCAAAGGAAAAATTCACCAGAGGAAAGTCTCATTTCTGAACATGTATGCCTGAAATGCAAAGGCATCCATATTCATAAAAGAATACTTACTAAAGCTCAACACACACACTGAATCCCACACAAGAAGAGTGGGAGATTTCAACACCACACTCTCACTAATGGACAGGTTTTGAAACAGAAACTAAAAAGAGACACAGTGAAACTAAATAGAGGTTCTGGACTAAGTGGATTGAACAGATATCTACAGAACATTTCACCCTAAAACAAAATAATATACCCTTTTTTTTTCTCTTATTGGATATTTTCTATATTTACATTTCAAATGTTTTCCCCTTTCCAGGTTTTCCCTCCAGAAACTCCCTATCCCAGCCTCCCTCCCCTTGCCTCTATGAGGGTGCTTCCCCACTCACCCACCCACTTCCGTCTTCCCACCCTGGCATTCCCCTACACTGGGGCATCAAATGCCCTCAGGACCAAGGGCCACTCCTCCTACTGATGTCCAACAAGTCCATCCTCTGCTACATATGCGGCTGGAGCCATGGGTCCCTCCATGTGTACTTTTTGGTTGGTGGTTCAGCCACTGGGAGCTCTGGGGTATCAGAACAGTTGACATTGTTGCTCCCTGCATGGGACTACAAACACCCTCAGCTCCTTCAGTCCCTTCTCCAACTCCACCATCAGGGACCCCTTGCTCAGTCCAACGGTTGACTCTGAGCATCTACCTCTGTATTTGTCAGGCACTGGTAGAGTCTCTTAGGAGACAGCTATATCAGACTCATGATACCAAGCACTTCACAGTATCCACAATATCGATTTGGTTTGGTGACTGTATACGGGATGGATCCCCAGGTGGGCAGTCTGTGGATGGCCTTTCCTTCAGTCTCAGCTCCACACTTTGTCTCCATATTTCCTCCTGTGAGTATTATGTTCCCCCTTCCATTTGTTGTTTTTTTTTAATTGGATATTTTCTTTATTTACATTTCAAATGTTATCCCCTTTCCCAGCCCCCCCCCATCCCATGCCTAACCATCCTATCCTATCCCTCCTCCCACTGCTTCTGTGAAGGTGTTCTCCCACCCACCCACCCACTCCCACTTCCCCCACCCTTGCATTCCCCTACACTGGGACATCTATCAAGCCTTCACGGACCAAGGGCCTCTCTTTCCATTGATGCCTGGCAAGGCGATCCTCTGCTACGTATGTGGCTGTAGCCATGGGTCCCTTCATGTGTACTCCTTGGTTGGTGGCTTAGTCCCTGGGAGCTCTGGGGGCTCTGGTTGGTTGATATTGTTCTTCCTCCGGGGTTGCAAACCCCTTCATCTCCTTTCTCAAGAAGGGATGGCTGAAAAGAACCTGATATAGCTGTCTCCTGAGAGGCTATGGCAGAGCCTTACAAATACTGAGGCAGATGCTTGCAGCCAACCGTTGGACTGAGGGCAGGATCCCCAATGGAGGACTTGTTCCCCCTTCTAAGAATCACTGAAGCATCCACACTTTGGTCTTCCTATTTCTTGAGCTTGATGTGGTCTGTGAATTGTATCTTGGGAATTCTGAACTTTTGGGCTAATATCCACTTCTCAGTGAGTGCATACCATGTGTGTTCTTTTGTGACTGGGTTACCTCACTCAGGATGTTATTTTTCAAGTTACATCCACTTGCCTTCAAATTTCATGAACTCATTGTTGTTAATTGCTAATTCCATGGGTGTCTTAGTCAGGATTTCTATTCCTGCACAAACATCAGGACCAAGAAATAAGTTGGGGAGGAAATGGTTTATTTGGCTTACACTTCCATATTGCTGTTCATCACCAAGGAAGTCAGAACTGGAACTCAAGCAGGTCAGGAAGCAGGAGCTGATGCAGAGGCCATGGAGGGATGTTCCTTACTGGTTTGTTTCCCCAGGCTTGCTCAGCCTGCTATCTTATAGAACCCAAGACTACCAGCCCAGAGATGGTCCTACCCACAAGGTGCCTTTCCCCCTTAATCACTAGTTGAGAAAATGCCTTACAGCTGGATCTCGTGGAGGCATCTCCCCAACTGAAGCTCCTTTCTCTGTGATAACTGCTGCCTGTGTCAAGTTGACATCCCAAACCAGCCAGTACAATTGATCCCTTGTCAACTTGACACACAAACACATCACTAGTAAGCCTCAACCCTTAGTTCTTATTCATCCCCAAGATCTTAAATAACTTTAAAAGTCCCACAGTCTTTACATATTAAAAGTTTAATCCCTTTATAATATCCAGTATCTTTTAAAATACAAAGTAGTTTAAAATTCAGTCTCTTAACTGTGGGCTTCCTTCAAGAGGGAATAATATCAGGGCATAGTCACAATCAAAAGCAAAAATCAATCTCCAACCATCCAATGTTTGGGATCCAACTCACAATCTTCTGGGTTCCTCCAAGGGCTTGGGTCACTTCTCTAGGCATGCCCTTTGTAGCACACACATTGTCTTCTAGGCTTCAGCCGTCTATACTCCACTGCTGCTGTTCTTGGTAGTCACCTCATGGTACTGGCATCTCCAAAATGCTGCTTTCTTCCACTGTAGCACAAGGTACAGCCTTGGTTATCTCTGGAACACAACCTCTGTGCTCTAAAAAAAAAAAAACAAAAACAAAAACAAAAAAACCACACACACAAAAACAAAAACAAACAAACAAACAAACAAACAAAAAAAACACTTCCCAGAAGATGTCACCTCAATGGTGCTGATCTCTTCTTAATCACTGCTAATTTCTTAGCTCCAGCTAACCAGCATCAATAGTTCCAGTAATGCAAAGTTTTTGCTTAAGTAGTTCTGGTATCTTGTTAATCACAGGTGATTCTTCAGCCCCAGCTAACCAGAACCACAGAATCTTCACAATCAAAATAGCAATGGCCCTGAAAAAAGTCTTAAATCTTCCCTCTGAATTAGGCCTCCATCTTCTGCACTGTTCTCAACATTACCTTCCAAGCTCCTACACAATATCTGACAGAGCTCTTAACACTGAATAGATCTTCTGGCCCAAAGTTCCAAAGTCCTCCCACAATCCTCCCCAAAACATGGTCAGGTTGTCACAGGAATACCCCACTATGCTGGTACCAATTTGTCTTAGGGTTTCTATTCCTGCACAAACATCATGACCAAGAAACAAGTTGGGGAGGAAATGGTTTATTTGGCTTACACTTCCATACTGCTGTTCATCACCAAGGAAGTCAGAACTGGAACTCAAGCAGGTCAGGAAGCAGGAGCTGATGCAGAGGCCATGGAGGGATGTTCCTTACTGGCTTGCTTCTCCAGGCTTGTTCAGCTTGCTCTCTTATAGAACCCAAGACTACCAGCCCAGAGATGGTCCCACCCACAAGGGGTCTTTCCTCCTTGATCACTAGTTGAGAAAATGCCTTACAGCTGGATCTCATGGAGGCATCTCCCCAACTGAAGCTTCTTTCTCTGTGATAACTGCTGCCTGTGTCAGGTTGACACCCCAAACCAGCCAGTACACCATTCCTCTGTTGAGGGATTATCTGGGTTGTTTCCAGCTTCTGGATATTATAAATAATACTGCTATGAACATAGTAGAGCACGTGTCCTTGTTATATATTAGAACATCTTCTGGGTATATGCCTAGGAGTGGTATAGCTGGATCCTCAGATAGTACTATGTCCAATTTTCTGAGGAACCGCCAGATTGATTTCCAGGGTGGTTGTATCAGCTTGCAATTCCACCAGTAATAGAGGAGTATTCCTCTTTCTCTACATCCTCACCAGCATCTGCTGTCACCTGAGTTTTCAATCTTACCCATTCTGACTGGTGTGAGGTGGAATCTCAGGGTCGTTTTGATTTGTGTTTCCCTGATAACTAAGAATGCTGAACATTTTTTAGGTGCTTCTTGGCCACTTGCATTTCGTCATTTGGGAATGCTCTGTTCACCATTTGTTTTTTCACTGGAAATATTTTATTGATGAAACTCCACCAGCTGTACAAAGTGATCCTGGAATCAAGCACCCTTCTCATTGGCAATGCCATCTTTCTTGAGAGGTCCTGAAAGAAAGATGAAATTTCAAGACCTATAAGTCATATAAAGTCAGAAATTGCTGGTTGTTTGTGAGCCTAGGGCTGAGAAAAGACAAAACCAAACCTGGGTATGCCCCATAGTTAAAACATTCCTGGGAACAGCGTAACCTTAAAGATAAAGGGGAATGTGAGGACATAACAGGGCTATCTGAACTGAGTCAACAACTCACAGAACTCTGACACCCTGCACATACAATGTAATTTTTTTGCTGATGTTTGAATAAGCCAATAGTGTGTCGCTATGCTGAATTCCACACCCCTAAGCCCCTTACCCCATGAAACCTCCTAGCTTTCGAGCCTTGTGGCCAACATCCGTTATCTCCTGTGTGGGATGCATGTCGGTCCGGAGCTCCATAATTAAACGACTTCATGTAATTACATCAAGATGGTCCTTCTTAATTTTTTGGGTGCATGCCGAATCGGGAATTGAGTGGGGGTTTCCCCACTAGGTTCTATCAGTCCCATGAGTGCTTTCTTCTCCTCCATGGTCTGGAAATGACCATGGCCAAACTTGGAGGTATTGTCAATGAACACCAGCAAGGACTTACGAACAGTAAGCACTTTCTTCTTGGTTGCCACCATATAGCCTTTGAGAATAATGAAATCATTGGTCACCCTCACCATAATGGACAAAGCCACCCAGTGGGTTGATGCTCTTGTTAGACAGGTCATAGTTGGTAGATGCCTTGTTCTTGATCAGTTTACCATCCTTGATGAGGTAGCAGTGACCAGTCTTGTAAATATTCTTGTTAATCTCTGTTCAGTGATGGTAACCTTTTTGCCCAGCTGGAGCCTCAGAGAAGGCTAAATGGGCAGGGCTCCAATACAGGCAACTTTGCACAGACCTCAATGGGTCTTCCACAGCAGTTTCTTTGTATGCTGACTGTTCACCCTTTTGTACCCTTTGCCTTTTGTCATGCCAATGATGTCAATCATCCCATCCTGCCCAAACACCTGGTTCACGGGAACCTGTTGCTCCAGGCTTTCTTGGGCTTAGTCTAGCTTCTCAGCCACAGTGCCTCCATTCACCTGGATCTCCATCAAGTGCACCTTCTTCTGGCTCAGAGGAAGCAGACACATCTGAGTGTGCGCAATTATGCAGATGACCTGACAGTACTTCTTTATGCTGCCAAAGTTCTTCGCCAGCTGCTTCTTGCCTGTGTCATCCTGCCATTTCTTACAGTACTCGATGAAAGGCTTCTTCTTAGATTTGTGCCAGTTCTTATAGAACCGCCTTTTGCACTAATCACTGATATGTTCAGAAAATATAGTCTTGAAGGTCTGGAGGACTCCTGGGGTTTCAACATATCCTACAATGCCCACAACCACTATGGGTGGGGTTTCTACAATGTTCATAGCCTCCGCGACTTCGTTCTTGTTCACCTTAGATTCTGGCCTGTGTACTTCCCGGATGATGTGGGTCATGCCAGCCTTGTACCCTAGAAAGGTTGTGAGGTGAACAGGCATGAAGGGGTCATTCTTAGGGAAGCTCTTCAATTTCCCATATTGCCAAGTGCTTCACCTTCAAAGCAAGAAGCCCAAGGACCCATGCGTGGGAGCTGAGAATTTCCTGTGAGATATCTTGCTGCCACAGGTTGATGATAGAACCTGTTATCTATTTTTAAATAGGATTATTTGGTTCTCTGGAATCTAACTTCTTGAATTCTTTGTCTATATTGGATATTAGCCCTCTTTCAGATGTAGAATTTGTAAAGATCGTTTCCCAATCTGTTGGCTGCTGTTTTGTCCTATTGACAGTGTCCTTTGTCTTATAGAAGCTTTGCAATTTTATGAGGTCCTATTTGTCAATTCTTGATCTTAGAGCATAAGTCGTTGGTGTTCTGGTCAGGAAAATTTCCCCTCTGCCCATGTGTGTGCCCACTTTTTCTTCTATTAGTTTTAGTGTATCTGGTTTTATGTGGAAGTCTTTGAACAACTTGAACTTGAGCTTTCTACAGGGAGACAAGAATGGATCAATTTGCCTTCTTTTTTTTTTTTTTTCACAGTCAAAGTCACTCAGTTTATTAGAAGCCATGGGAAATCTGAGAGAAAAGTTCCAAGCACTTGGTACTCCTGAGCATCAAAGATGGAGTGGGTGGCTTCTGCATCAGTCCCCCATTGGCAGACACAGGGACTTTGTTCGTGCTTCGTGAAGACTCAGCTCCTGTCCTACCCCCTGGACATCCACATCCCAGGATGATTATTGTGATGGGTGTCGTTCCCCTAATTTCTTTCTCAGCCTTTGAGTATAGGAAGGCTACTGATTTGTTTGAGTTAGTTTTATATCCAGCCACTTTGCTGAAGTTGTTTATCAGCTTTAGGAGTTCTCTGGTGGAATTTTTGGGGTCATTTAAGTATACTGTCATATCATCTGCAAATAGTGATATTTTGACTTCTTGGTATCCCTTTGTCCTCCTTTTGTTGTCTAATTCCTCTAACTAGAACTTTAAGTACTATATTGCATAAATAGGGAGAGAGTGTGCAGCCTTGTCTTGTGCTTGATTTTAGTGGAATTGTTTCAAGTTTCTCTCCATTTAGTTTAACGTTAGCTACTGGTTTCCTGTATATTGCTTTTACTATGTTTAGGTGTGGGCCTTGAATTCCTGATCTTTCCAAGACTTTTTAATATCAAGGAGTGTTGAATTTTTCAAACGCTTTTTCAGTATCTACTGAAATGATTGTGTGTGTGGTTTGTTTTTTCTTTGAGTTTGTTTATGTAGTGGATTATGTTATTAGATTTCTGTATATTGAACCATCCCTGCATCCCTGGGATGAAGCCTACTTGATCATGGTGAATGATGGTTTTCATGTATTCTTGGATTCGGCTTGCGAGAATTTTATTGAGTATTTTTGCATCGATGTTCATAAGGGAAATTAGTATGAAGTTCTCTTTCTTTATTGGGTCTTTGTGTGGTTTTGACATCAGCATAACTGTGGCTTTATAGAATGAACTGGGTAGTGTCCCTTCTGTTTCTATTTTCTGGAATAGTTTGGAGAGTATTGATATTAGGTCTTCTTTGAAGACCTGATAGAATTCTGTACTAAACCCATCTGGTCCTGGGCTTTATTTGGCTGGGAGACTTTTAATGATTGTTTCTATTTTTTTCAGTGCTTATGGGACTGTTTAGATGGTGTACTGGC
The DNA here is from genome assembly GCF_000001635.26 of Mus musculus. NCBI lineage: Eukaryota > Metazoa > Chordata > Mammalia > Rodentia > Muridae > Mus > Mus musculus. The sequence continues at coordinate 16,724,892 of NC_000083.6, read as the reverse complement.
TAGTTTTGTGTCAACTTGACACAGCTGGGGTTATCACAGAGAAAGGAGCTTCAGTTGAGGACATGCCTCCATGAGATCCAACTCTAAGGCATTTTCTCAATTAGTGATCAAGGGGGAAAGGCCCCTTGTGGGTGGGACCATCTCTGGGCTGGTAGTCTTGGGTTCTATAAGAGAGCAGGCTGAGCAAGCCAGGGGAGGCAAGCCAGTAAAGAACATCCCTCCATGGCCTCTGCATCGGCTCCTGCTTTCTGACCTGCTTGAGTTCCAGTCCTGACTTCCTTGGTGATGAACAGCAGTATGGAAGTGTAAGCCTAATAAACCCTTTCCTCCCCAACTTGCTTCTTGGTCATGATGTTTGTGCAGGAATAGAAACCCTGACTAAGGCAGATGGTTTATGTGATTCTGATTTAACTTTTGTTTTTGGTATCTGTCTAGAAAATTGTCCATTTCATCCAAATTTTCCAATTTTGTTGAGTATAGGCTTTTGTAGTAGGATCTGATGATTTTTTTTAAACTTCCTCAGTTTCTGTTGTTATATCTACCTTTTCATTTCTGCTTTTGTTAAGTTGGATACTATCTCTGTGGCCTCTGGTTAGTCTGGCTAAGGGATTATCTATCTTTTTGATTTTCTCAGATAACCACCTCTAGGTTTTGTTGATTCTTTGTTTAATTCTTTTTGTTTCTACTTGATTGATTTCAGACCTGAGTTTGATTATTTCCTGCCATGTACTTTTCTTAGGTGTATTTGCTTCTTTTTGTTCTAGAGCTTTTAGGTGTGCTGTCAAGCTGCTAGTTTATGCTCTCTCCAGTTTCTTTTTGGAGGCACTCAGAGCTATGAGTTTCCTTCTTGGCACTGTTTTCATTGTGTTCTATAAGTTTGAGTATGTTGTGTTTTTATTTTCATTAAATTCTAGAAAGTCTTTAATTTCTTTATTTCTTCCTTTATAAAGTTATCACTGAGTAGGGAATTGTTTAGCTTCCATTATATGTGAGATTTCTGTTGTTTTTGTTGTTATTGAAGACCAACCTTAGTCTGTGATGATCTGATAGGACACATGAGATTATTTCCATCGTCTTGCATCTGTTGAACCTGTTTTGTGACCAATTATAATGTCATGTTGTTAAGAATATACCTTCTTCTCAGCACCTCATGGTACCATCTCCAAACAAGACACAAAATAAGTCTCAACAGATCCAAAAGCAATTGAAATAATCTCATGCATTGTCTTTCCTGGTCTTCAATAACAACAAAAACAACAGAAAGCCCACATACTCATGGGAACCGGAAACTCTTTGCTCAAAGATAACTTGAACAGGAAAGGAAGAAAGAAAGAAAGAAAGAAAGAAAGAAAGAAAGAAAGAAAGAAAGAGGGAAAGAAGGAAAGAAAGAAAGAAAGAAAGAAAGAAAGAAAGAAAGAAAGAAAGAAAGAAAGAAAGAAAGAAAGAAAGAAAGACAGTGTGGACGCCCAACTCACCAGCAAGGAAGATGCCACAACAGGATTCTTCTGCACACGTTTATTGGAAGAGCTTGATAGTGAAGGCGAAAGACCCCGAGCCCCAAAACTGGCACTGCTTATATACTCTCAGCCCCCATCCACTCAGGGCAGGCCACACCACCTCACTAGGTACGCAGCTTCAGGCAATCAGGGGGGCAGGGGCATGTCTCCACCAAATATGGACTTGTTTACACCGCCAGCATCATGGTGCACCTGCGCAGCTCTCACAATGGTCGTAGCTTATTTTCAGGTGTATGAGGAAGTCAGGTGCAAGTCATAAGACTTAGCTGCAGTCCCGGGCACCATCTTGGGACTGCTGCCACACCCGCTCCTCACAAGACAGAAAGAAATCAAACTTACTAAAGGGAACAGAGATAGCATCCAAATTAACAAAATCAGAAATGAAAAGAGAGACATAAAAGAAACTGGGGAAATTCAAAAAAATCATCAAATCCTACTACAAAACTGGAAAATCTGGATGAGATGGATTATTTTCTAGGCAGATACCATGTACCATATTTAAATCAAGATCAGGTAATCTAAACAGCCCCATAACCCCCAATGAAATAGAAATAGTCATTAAAAACATCCCAACCTATAACGTCCAGGATCAGATGGTTTTAGTGCAGAATTCTACCAGACCTTTGAAGAGCTAATAACAGTACCCCTCAAACTATTCCACACAATAGAAACAAAGAGAACACTAATTCATTCTATGAAGCCATAGTTACTTTGATACATAAACCACACATAGACCCAACGAAAAAAAGAGACATTCAGGGCAATTTCGCTTATGAATATCAATGCAAAACCACTCAATATAATTCTAGCAAACCAAATCCAAGAATATATCAAAACCATCATTACCCTGATCAAGTATGCTTCATCCCAGACATGCCGTGATGAATATACAAATATCCATCAAGGAAATATGCTATATAAAAAATGCAAGGAAAAAGTCATATTATCATCTCATTAGATGCTGAAAAGCCCTCAACAAAATACAACACCCTTTCATGTTAAAAGTCTTGGAGAGATCAGGAATTCAAGGCACATATATAAACAGAATAAAAGCAATATTCAGCAAACCAACAGCCAACATCAAATTAAATTGAAAGAAACTAGTAGCAATTTCACTAAAATCAGGGACAAAACAAGGCTGACCACTCTCCTTGTTTATTCAATATAGTACTCAAGCTATACCACTTCTGGGCATATACACAAAAGATTCTTCCATCCCATTAGGACACTTGCTCAACTTTTTAAATAGCAGCTTTATTCATAATAGTCAGAAACTTGAAACAGCCTAAATATCCCTGAACTGAATAATGAGTAAAGGAAATAAGGTTCATTTACACAATGGAATACTACTCAGCTATTAATAACAAGGACATGACAATTTTTTTAGGTAAATGGATGGAACTAGAAAATATCTTCTTGAGTAAAGTAACTCAGACCCAAGAGGACATGCACAGTATGGACTCATAAGCAGATATTAGCCATAAAGTACAGAATAACCACGCTACAATCCAGACACAAAGAAGCCAAATAACAAGGAAGTTCCAAGGGAGGGTGATTGAATCTGTCTCAGAAGAGGAAATAGATATCAGAGTTGAATTGAGGGAGGGAACTAGATAGGAGGAGCAGGAGAGGGGAGTATGTATGAGATGTAGGGAGAGTAACAGAAAGACTAAGGAAATTGGTGGGAAGGCAGGCATCCTTAGGACATGCCAGAGACCTGAGATAGGGGTAGGCCCCAGGGTGTCTATGGGGACAATTCTAGCTAAGACTTCTATCAGTGTGTAATATGGATCCTGAAGTGACAGCTTCCTGTAGCCAGGCAGAAATCCCAGTGAAAGAATGAGGACAGTGACCCACCCACAAAACCTCCAACCCAAAATGTGTCCTGGATACAAGATGTTCAGGGACAAAGATAAAGCAGAGATGGAGGGAATAGACAACCAATGACTGACCCACCCCTTGGCAAGATACAATCCCTGACACTATTAATGATACTCTGTTGTGCTTTCAGACAGGAGCCTAGCATATTAGGCCGCTGAGAGGTGCCATCCTGCAGCAAATGAAAACAGATCCAGAAACCCACAACCAAACTTTAGATGCAGTTTGAGGAGTCTTGTGGAAGAGTTGGGGAAGGAATGAAGAACCAAAAAAGGATAGGTACTCCAGGGGAAGACCAACAATGTCAACTAATCTGTATCCTTGGGGGCTCTCAGAGACTGAACCACCAAACAAATGAGCATAAAGCTGGACTTAGCCCCCTACCCCATCCCCCACATATATTGAGCAGAAGTGCAACTTGGTCTTCATGCAGGTACCCTAACAACTGGAGCAGGGGCTATTCCTGAATCTGCTGTTTGTCAGTGGATCCTGTTCCCGTAACTGGGCTGCCTTGTCTGGCCTTAGTGGGAGATGGTGTACCTGGTCCTACAATGATTTGATATGCCAGGGTGGGTGATGGAGAGGGGGCTCCCTCTTCTCACGGGGGGGGCGGGACTGGGGAAATGTATTTTAAACATTTGCATTTGCTTTGTTTTGCTCTACACAACTACTCAGAAACTGTTTCATTATTCTTTCACTTGTCACACTAGAGAGTAATAGCTTCTGTATGTGGGCATTTCCTTTGCTTGCTGCAGCCTTTGTTTACTTCTTCCAGCCGCTTTCTACTTAGTGCAGCAGCCACTAATTCATTTATTCCTATATGAATCTATTCAGTAAGTCCATGGAACATGCAAATACTGGAGGACACCTTTTACATTCCTACCAATCTCCTAAAAACACACTAAATACCCTCATGATTTTAAAACTCATTTTATTGCATTTGTTTGAGGGGAGGTTGAGCATATTGTGTGGCATAGTGTGAGTGTGGTCAGAGGACAACTGCCATGAGTCAGTTGTCTTCTCCCACCACGCGGAGCCCAGCAATTGAACTCAGGCTATCAGACTTTAATATAACAACCATTACTGAATGAGCCCTGCTGACAGCTCTCATGACCTCTTTTTCATTCTTATTGTAAGAAATATTCTCCCAACATGAAGAAATGTTGGAAGGGCATAAAGAGAGAATGAAGCCAGACCCATCCATTGCTTTTATTCCTAAGCCCAAACTTTTATTATCATAACATAGATATTCATTTCTAATAAATATTAAAGGGGAACTGTATTTGATATCCTACTATGCAAGAATTATGGTAAAAACTCACATTAAAAATTTTCATGGCTTTAGTAGAAGTATACATATATTACTGTACTGGCTTCAGTTGGGGAAATGCCTCCACAAGATCCAGCTATAAGGCATTTTCAATTAGTGATCAAGTGGGGAGGTCCCCTTGTGGGTGATGCCATCTCTGGGCTGGTAGTCTTGGTTCTATAAGAGAGCAGGCTGAGCAAGCCAGAAGAGGCAAGCCAGTAAAAAAACATCTCTCAATGGCCTCTGCATCAGCTCCTGCTTCCTGACCTGCTTGAGTTCCAGTCCTGACTTCCTTGGTGATGAACGGCAATATGGAAGTGTAAGCTGAATAAGCCCTTTCCTCCCCAACCTGCTTCCTGGTCATGATGTTTGTACAAGAATAGAAACCCTAACTAAGACAATTAGTATCTGATTATATTTTTGCCAGTAAGTGATATGTTACTTCTTTAAACCATAAAAAATTATCAATATTAAACTCTGAAGAGTTTTCAAAAGTTAATGTTTTTTTTTTTCGTATAGAATTTAAAATAAAAACAGCAAATTCAATATGATGGCTTTTAAAGCTCTTGGTATTTCAGTTACAAATCATGATTATAGAATGCACAATGGGATATGAAATCTATAATCAGTACTGTTCTTTTTTTATTCATTAATCATTTTATTTGTATTCATTTCAAATGTTATCCCCCTTCCTGGTCTCGCCCCCTAATGAACCCCTCCCCCCAACTCATCCTCCTAGTCTTTGCCTCTAAGATGGTGCTCTCATATTCACATACTCACTCTCCTGTCATCCTTCTAGCATCCCCCTTATCTAGGGCATCAAGCCTGGACAGAACCAAGCACCTCCCCTCCTACTGATGGCAGCCAAGGCATTCCTCTGGTACATATGTAGTTAGAGCCATGGATCTGCTCATGTATACTCTTTGGTTGGTTGTTTAGTCCCTGGGAGCCCTGAGAGGTCCTGTTAATTGATACTGTTGTTATTGCTATGGGGTTGCAATCCCCTTCAGCTCTTTCAGCCCTTCTGCTAACTCTTCCACTGGGATTCCTGGGCTCAGTCTAATGCTCAGCTGTCAGTATCTGCATCTATTTTAGTCAGATGCTGGCAGAGACTCTCAGAGGATGACATACCAGGTTCCTGTCTGCAAGCACCACTTGACATCAACAATAGTGTCAGGGTTTGGTGTTTGTAGATGGGATAGAACCCACAGTGGGGCTGTCTCTGGTTGGCCTTTTAATCTCTGCTTCATTTTTGTCCCTGTATTTTCTTTAGACAGGGACAATTCTGGGTTAAAAATTTGAGCTGGTTGGATGGCCCCATCCCTTCACTGGGAGCCATGTCTGTCTACTGGAGGTGGTCTCTTCAGGTTCTACCTCTCTGCTGTTGTATATTTTGGCTAATGTCATCCCCATAGGGCCTTGGGAGCCTCTTGCATCCTTAGTATCTGGAACTTTCTGGCGGTTCCCCAAGTTCCCAATACCCCACTGCTTCTCTGGACTTATCTCCTATATCTTCCCATAGCTGATCCTTCTCAACCCCCTTTTCCCCTCTCCCTTTCTGCTCCCACCCAGGTTGCTTCCTCCCTCTGCCTCCCATGATTATTTTTATACCCTCTTCTAAGTGTGTTTGAAGAATCCAAAATTTGGCCCTCCTTCTTGTTAAGCTTCATATGGTCTGTGAGTGATATCATGTGTATTCTGAGCTTGGCCTAATATCCACTTATCAGTGAGTATAATGTATATATCTTTTTGTGTCTGGGTTACCTCACTCAGAATGATATTTTCTAGTTCTACCCATTCGCCTACAAAGTTTGTGAAGTCAGCATTTTTAATAGCTGAGTAGTATTCCACTGTGTAAATGAACCACATTATCTGTATCCATTCTTCCATTGAGGGATCTGGGTTGTTTTCAGCTTCTGGCTATTATAAATAAGGCTTCTATGAACATAGTGGAGCATGTGTCCTTTTTATATGTTGGAGCCTGTTTTGGTTATATGCCCAGTAGTGATATAGCTGGGTTCTCAGGTAATACTATGTCCAATTTTCTGAGGAACTGCCAGACTGATTTGCAGAGAGCTTGTACCAGCTTGCCATCCCATCTGCAAAGGAAGAGTGTACCTCTTTCTTTACAGCCTCACCAGCATCTTTGGTTACCTGAAGTTTTGATCTTAGCCATTCTGATTGATGTAAGGTACAATCTCAGGGTCTTTTTGATTTGCATTTCCCTGGTGACTAAGGATGTTAAACATTTCTTTAGGTGCTTTCTCAGCCATTCAGGATTCCTCAGTTGAGAATTATTTGTTTAGCTCTGTACTCCATTTTAAAATTGAGTTATTTGGTTTTCTGGAGTCTAACTTCTTGAGTTCTTTGTATATTTTGTATATTAGCCCTCTATCGGATCTAGGGTTGGTAAAGAATTTTTTCCCAATCTGTAGGTTTCCATTCTGTCCAATTGAAAGTGTCTTTTGCCTTACAGAAGGTTTTGAGTTTCATGAGGTCCCATTTGTCAATTGATCTTATAGCTTGAGCCATTGGTGCTCACTTCAGGGAATTTTCCCCTGTGCTAATTTGTTTGAGGTTCTTCTGCACTTTCTCTTCTATTAAATTCAGCCTATCTGGTTTTATGTGGAAGTCCTCATTCCACTTGTACTTGAGCTTTGTACAAGGAGATAAGAATGGATTGATTTGCATTCTTCTACATGCCAATCACCAGTTGAACCAGAACCATTTGTTGAAAATGCTTTTGGAGCCTGATATAGCTGTCTCTTGAGAGGTTCTGCCAGAGTCTGACAAATACAGAGGTGCATGCTTGCAGCCAACCATTGGCCTGAGCACAGGATTCCCAATGGAGGAGTTAGAGAAAGGACTGAAGAAGCTGAAGGGGTTTGCAAAACTCTCAACCAACCAGATCCCACCCCCCTTGCCCCTAGAGCTCCCAGGGACCAAACCACCAACCAAAGAGTACACATGGAGGGACCCATGGCTCCAGCCACATTTGTAGCAGAGGGTGACATTGCTGGACATCAATGGGAAGAGAAGCCCTTGGTCCTGGGAAGGCTCATTGCCCCAGTGTAGGGGAATGCCAGAATGGGAAGGTAGTAGTGGGTTGCCACATTCAATTTAAGGAAAATGAATTATACCTTCATTTTCATTAAATTCTAGAAATTCTTTAATTTCTTTCTTTATTACAAAGTTATTGAGGAAAAAAAAAGAAATTCAAAAAGAAAAGAAAAAAAAAGTATTTTATCCACTGTATAGCTTTAGCTTCTTTGTCATAGATCCAGTGACCATAGTTGTGTGGGTTTATTTCTGACTCATCAACTCTATCCCATTGATCTATCTGTTTGTTTCTGTACTAATGCCATGCAGTTTTTTTCTATTGTTCTGTAGTATAGCTTGAGGTCCAGGATGATAATTTCCCCAGAAGTTCTTTTATTGTTGAATTGTTTTGATTATCCTGTTTTTTTTTTTTTTTTTGCTATTCTACATGAGTTGAGAATTGCTCTATCTCTGTGAAGAATTGAGTTGAAATTTTGATGGGGACTCCATTAAATCTGTAGACTGCTTTTGGTTAAGGTGGCCATTTTAACTACCAGTCTGAGCATGGAGACTTTCTACTTTCTGAGATCTTCGATTTCATTCTTCAGAGATTTGAGGTTCTTGTCATACAGAACTTCTCCATGCTTAATTAGAGTTACGTATCCCAAGATACTTTACATTATTTGACTATGGTGAAGGATGTTGTTTCTTTCTCAGCTCATTTATCCTTTGTGTAGAGGAAGACTACTGATTTTGTTGAGTTAACTTTATATCCAGCCACTTTGCTAAAGTTGCTTGTAGAAGTTCTCTGGTAGATTTTTTTTTTTTTTTTAGGGTTGCTTATGGATGCTATCATATCATCTACAAATCGTAATACCTTGACTTCTTCCTTTCCTATTAGTATCCCTTTGACCTCCGTTTGTTCTCTGATTGCTCTAGCTAGTAACTTTAAATATTATATTTAATAAATAGGGAGAGAGTGGGCTCCCTTGTCTTGTCTCGGATTTTAGTGGGATTGTGCAAGTTTCTCTCTATTTAATTTGATATTGACTATTTGTTTGCTGTATATTGCTTTCATTATTTTTAGGTGTGTGTTTTGAGTTCCTGACCTCTTTAAGACTTTTAACATGAAGTGCTATTGTATATTGTCAAATGCTTTTTCAGCATCTAATGAGATGATCGTCTGTCTTTTTTTTCCCCCTTGAGTTTGTTTATGTGGTTTATTACGTTGATGGATATTTGTATATTGAACCATACCAGCATCCCTGGGATGAAGCCTACTTGATAGGGGTGAGTGATTGTTTTGATGTGTTCTTGAATGGATGGACCTGGAGGGCATCATCCTGAGTTAGGTAATCCAATCACAAAAGAGCTCACATGATATGTACTCACTGATAAGTGGATATTAGCCCAGAAACTTAGAATACCAAAGATACAAGATGCAATCTGCAAAACACATGAAACTCAAGAAGAAAGAAGACCAAAGTGTGGACACTTTGCCCCTTCTTAGAATTGGGTACAAAACACCCATGGAAGGAGTTACAGAGACAAAGTTTGGAGCTGAGATGAAAGGATGGACCATCTAGAGACTGCCATACCCAGGGATCCATCCCATAATCAGCCTCCAAATGCTGACACCATTGCATACACCAGCAAGATTTTGCTGAAAGGACCCTGATATAGCTGTCTCTTGTGAGGCTATGCCGGTGCCTGGCAAACACAGAAGTGGATGCTCACAGACAGCTACTGGATGGATCACAGGGCCCCCAATGGAGGAACTAGAGAAAGTACCCAAGGAGCTAAAGGGGTCTGCAACACTATAGGTAGAACAACAATATGAACTAGCCAGTACCCCCAGAGCTCGTGTCTCTAGCTGCATATGTATCAGAAGATGGCCTAGTCGGCCATCATTGGGAAGAGAGGCCCCTTGGTCTTGCAAATTTTATATGCCTCAGTACAGGGGAATGCCAGGGCCAAGAAGTGGGAGTGGGTGTGTAGGGGAGTGGGTGGGGGGAGGGCCTGGGGGACTTTTGGGATAGCATTTGAAATGTAAATGAAGAAAATACCTAATTAAAAATAAATTTAAAAAATCATTCATTTCATCTAGATTTTTCAATTTTGTTGAGTATAGGCTTTTGTAGTAGGATCTGATTTTTTTTTTTAATTTTCTCAGTTTCTTTTATTGCGTCTCCCTTTTAATTATGGTTTTGTTAATTTGGATACTCTCTCTGTGCCCTTTAGTTAGTCTGGTTAAGGGTTTATCTATCTTGTTGATTGTCTCAAAGAACCAGCTCTTACTTTGGTGATTCTTTGTATAGTTCTCTTTGTTTCTAATTGGTTGATTTCAGTTCTGAGTTTATTTCCTGTCATCTACTCCTTTGATTATTTCCTGCCATGTTCTCTTCTTGGGAATGTTTGCTTCTTTTTGTTCTAGAGCTTTCAAACCAGATGTGCTGTTTAGTTACTAGTGTAGAATCTCTCCAATTTCTTTATGAAGGCACTCAGTGAATAAATTTTCCTCTTAACGCTGCTTTAATTGTTTCTCATAAGTTTGGGTCTTCATTTTCATTAAATTCTAGAAATTCTTTAATTTCTTTCTTTATTACAAAGTTATTGAGTAGAGAACTATTCAGTTTCCATGAGAATGTGAGCTTGTGTTGTTGTTATTGAAGACCAGCCTTAGTCCATGGTGATCTGATGGGATGCATGGGATTATTTCAATCACTTTTATATCTGTTGAGACTTGTTTTGTGTCTGATTACATGATCAATTTTGGAGAAGGTTTCATGAGATGCTGAAAAGAAGGTATATTCTCTTGTTTTGGGGTAAAATGTGCTTTAGATATTGGTAAAAATCCATTTGGTTCATAACTTCTTTTAATTTCACTGTGTCTCTTTTTATTTTCTGTTTCAATCACCTGTCCATTGGAAAGAGTTTGGTGCTGAAGTCGCCTACTAAACATGTGTGAGGTTTGATGTGTATTTTGAGCTTTGGTAATGTTTCTTTTACAAATGTGGGTGCCCTTGCATTTGGAGCATAGATGTTCAGCATTAAGACTTTATCTTGGTGGATTTTTCCTTTGATGAATATGAAGTGTTCTTCCAAATTTGTTTGATGACTTTTGGTTGAAAATATATTTTATTGGATATTAGAGTGGTAACTCCATCTTCTTTCTTGGGACCATTTGCTTGGAAAACTTTTTTCCAGCCCTTTATTCTGAGGTAGTATCTGCCTTTGTCAATGTGGTATGTTTCTTATATGCATTAAAGTGTTAGATCCTGTTTATATATCCAGTTTGTTAGCCTGTGTTTTTTTATTGGGGAATTGAGTCCACTGATGTTGAGAGATATTAAAGACCAGTGATTGTTAGATCCTGTTATTTTTGTTGTTGGAGGTTGCATTATGTGTAATTCTCTTCTTTTTGGTTTGCTTTAAGATGTTAAATTATCATGTTTTTTGGTGTGTGTGTGTAGTTACCCTCCTTGTGTTGGGGTGTGTGTGGTGGGGTCTCCTCCTTCTGTGGAGATGGATTAGTAGAATGATATTTAAATTTGGTTTTGTCATGGAATATCTTGGTTACTCTATCTATGGTGACTGAGAGTTTTGCTGGGTATAGTAGCCTGGCATGGCATTTGTGTTCTCTTAGAGTTTAGATGACATCTGTCCATGCTCTTCTGGATTTTAGAGTCTCTATTGAGATGTCTGTTGTAATTCTGATAGGTCTGCCTTTATATGTTACTTGGCCCCTTTCCCTTACAGCTTTTAATATTACTTCTTTGTTCTTTGCATTTAGTGGCTTTGATTATTATATGGCAAGAGGATTTTCTTTTCTGGTCCAATCTATTTTGTCTTCTTTAGGCTTCTTGTACATTACAACCATCTCTTCTTTAGGTTAGAAAAGTTTTCTTCTGTGATTTTGTTGAGGATGTTTTCTGGCCCTTTGAGCTGGGAATGTTCACCCTTTTCTATTCCTATTATTTGTAAGTTTGATCTTTTCGTTGTGTCCTAAATTTCCTGGATATTTTGAATTTTACACTTTGTATTTTCTTTGACAGATTGTGGAGAGCCGTGCCGCGAGCAATCGCGTGCGTGCCATGAGCAATCACCATTATAAGATGGCGCTGGCTTCCACTGCGCCTAACTAGTAAATAAGCCTTATGCGCAAGTGCAAGAGTGAACTCACGCCTAGTCACTGCCCATCTCGCGGCGTAGTAATGGGGTGATGGGCAAGCAACGAATCAGGAGCTGTCACGTCACATCAGGTGCTGAAACGTCACGCTGCGGGCTATATAAGCAGCACCATTTTCCCAGTTCAGGGTCTTCCCCCCTGATAAGTAAGCAATAAAAGCTTTGCAGCAGAAGATTCCGGTTGTCCTGAGTGTGTTCTTGCCGGCGGAGGACAAAAGCTCGGGATAACAGATATGTCAATATCTTCTATGGTACCTTCTATGCCTAAGATTCTCTCTTCTATCTCATGTATTCTGTTGGTGATGCTTGCTTCTGTAGCTCCTGATCTCTTTCCTAAGTTGTCCATCTCCAGGGTTACCTCCAGTTGCATTTTCTTTATTGTTTCTATTTCCATTTTTAGGTCTTGGATTTTTTTTGTTGTTCAAATTCCTCACCTGCTTGATTGTATTTTCCTGTACTTCCTTAAGGGATTGGTTTCCTCTTCAAGTGCTTCTACTTGTTTGCCCATGTTTTCTCTATTTCTCTAAGTTGTTATTTATATCTTCCTTAATGGCCTCTATCATCTTCATGATATGAGATTTTAGGTCAGAATCTTGGTTTTTAGACATGTTAGTGTATTCAGGGCTTGTTGTTCTGGGATAACTGGGTTCTGATGGTGCCAAACTGCACTGAGTTCTGTTGTTTTTGACCTTTTGCTTGCCTCTCACCGTCTGATTATCTCTTGTGATAACTGGCATTGGTGTCTCTGACTGGAGCTGGCCTCCTTGGAGGCAGGTAGAGTTTTGTGACATGGGTTACAGCCAGTCTCCTGGGAGGTATGCAGTGCTCAATCTGCATAGGATGGGCCTCTGTTGTCTTAGGTAAGAGCAGGCCTCCTGTGTTCCTGGTTAGGGGAGAGCTCTAGTGTTCCTGGCCAGAGTGAACCTCCTAGGAGACAGGTAGGTTCTGAGCTCCAGAGGCAGGATCTCCCCAGTTTCAGATGGAGGTACAAACCAGAAGGACTGTGTCCCTGGTTATTGCAGACCTCCTGGGAGGCAGGCAGGCTGGAGTCTGTGGGAGGATATCAGACCTGCTAATCTGGCCATGGTGGAGAAGCAGACCAGAAGGAAGATGGAGCTCTGGAAGGTGGGTATGTTCTGAGCCACCTGGGCTCTGTGGTTGTCTCAGCTGGTGCGGGTATTTGGACAAAAGTCTCATCTGTGTCCCTGGTTACTGTGTACCTCCTGGGAGACAGACAGGAGGTGTCCCTAGTTACTGCAAACTTCCTGGGAGGTAGACAGGCTGTAGGCTGTAGGAGTGTATCAGTCCACTGATCTGGCCTGGGTAGAGAAACAGACTGGAAGTATACTTTGTCCTTATTCATTTTTCCTCCCCTCTACCCTACTGGCCCACTCTGCCCCATCAACCTATCACCATTGTTCCCCTCAATCCCTCTTCTGCTTCACGTCACAAGTGTTTACATTAATTTCTTTTACCCCTCTATTTCTAATTAATGCCATCTTCAATAAAAATGATGGCAAATTTGATTCTAGACATATGAGTGAATAGTATTGTACTAGCAAATATTTCCCTATAAAAGGCATCCTGTCTCATTTTTAATTTTCATAAAATGAATATTTATGAAGATGTGATAAGAACATGCAAGTAGAGTATATTATAGGATAAAATATATAGTAGTAATAGAACTGACGTTTTTGAGTTTAAGTGAGAATGTATTGTTATGATATTCTTATTATACAAATGAAATGGCATATAGCCATTTGAAGGCTATTTGATAAAGAAAAGCTGAATTTCTGTAGCCTTGAGCAATCACTACACTTCACAAAATTAAAGAGCTATAGCTATTAAGTTAACTAATAATTCTAAGTGAAATCAGAAATGAGACAAAGTAATAGAAAACCAACAAGAACTTGATAGTAGGGTTCTATAGATGAACGGAACTGATAGTTATATTTCAAGGACATTTACCAAATTAGTTTACAGGATGTAATATATGTAGTCCAACAATGGCTATCTCATAGCAGAGGGACTGAGAACAGGCTCAGTACATGAGGTTAGATACCTTAGCAGGTTTTCCTATAAATCTTCTGGGTCTTCAGTTTACATCAAAGAGCTGAAGAGGTTAGATTCTGATATCAGCAGCATGATAGACAAACTTACCAACAGAGTATAAAAACTTCCAATCAAGATGTGAAGGCAGGAATAACTTATCAAATTGACAATATTACAAATACACAGAGTATTGACAGAATTACAAATACCTAAATTTATAAATTACCAATACTGCATCCCAAAGTATTGTTAATTGGTGTTCTGATGGCTACAGCAAATCTCGTGGACAAGTCCATTGTTAGTATAGGATAGCAAATGGGTGGGAATTTCTTGAAGTGTCATTCCCTGAGGATAATCATGTAGCTATAGACCACAGGATCTGTCTTCAGAAGGCCCTCTTTCAGATCTAACAATAGCTCTCAATGCCCCAATAAAATGTTTCGTTTTTTAAGAGTTTGCCTTGGTCATGTGTCTCTTCACAGCACTAGAACAGTAACAGAGGCAAGTTCTTTCCTGCAACTTGCAATGTCCCCTTGCAAAAAGGGAAGGCTAATCATAAAGACTCTGAAAGCCAATGAGACTTACAATGTGCAGAAATCTCAGAAGTTTGCAAGATTCAGCACACCTCCCCAAGGCAATAAAAGTAGCAAAAAATTGCTGAGGAAATTTTTCAATAGGAGTGGCCTGAAAGTTGGAAGTGGAGCTGGATGGACACAGCTTTCTGAGTTGTCACTCACACTAGAGAGACATTTGTCAATGAGGCAATAACATTGTTGAGTATGACAGGAAATCAGTTTCAGCTTAGCTAACTTAATGTTCAATCCAATGATTTTCTAGGATGACATTCTGGAAAATTATCATCCCATAATTTCCTGTAAAACTAACAAAGAAAGAAAGGAAGAGAGAAAATCATGGAGAGATGTCATTTGGCTTTATTTATATAAGAAACAATTCTTAATTGTTTTAATCAAGAAAAATAAATATTCTTTCCAAAATTAGTTCATTTTACAAATATTAAAAGTATATCAGAAATTTTCATAAGTTTATAGATTTATGTTATGAATCTGTAAGATTAGTTTCCTTACTACCCTCACTAACAAAGCATAGAAATGTTATTTTGTGTTTAATTTTTAAAAAATATTTGTAACCAAATTCTTACTTTTCTACAATAACTCTAATATATTCTAATATCACTTTCTCCAAAACTTAGCCAGTGCCATCCATATCCCATTTCCCTTCCTATCACTATAGTAGGGATAAAGTAGACCATTATAGACTACTGGAAAATGTCAAAATTGAAATAGGATCTCTTCGGCATTTCAAGCCCCAACATAAATATGGATATATATCATTGACTCTGAAGTGTTCTGTGATTTCTCATCACCCATTAAATTTTACCTTTATATCTTTCTTTCTGTTATTACTCTACCAGATTTTACTTGCTCCAGCCTAATTTATGTATTCAGATATATGTTCGAAATTGTGGGACATCCATGGATGAAGGGCTCAGAGGTTTGCATTTTAGATAAGTAAACTTGACATCAGTGGCCCACAGAGTAACCTGAACATATTGATAATGAAACACCTGCCTACAAGAAGCTACTGCTACCCATCTTAATATAACCTACTTAGTTTACATTCCTCAGTATTATTACCCTACAAAATGATGGCTAAAATTATTTTAAAATTAATTATTTATTTACTTTACATCCTGATTGTAGTTTCCCCTCCCTGCTCTCCTCCCAGTCACACCTTTTCCCCTCCCCTCTCCCTATCTACTCCCTTCCCCTCCCCTTCTCCTCAGAAAAGGGCCAGCATCCCATAAATATTAACCAGCTTTGGCATATCAGTTTCAGTAATACTAGGCACATCTTCTATAGTGGGGCTAGAATTGATGGCCAAGGTAGGGGAAAGGGGTCCAAAGGTAAGCAACATAGCAAGGGACAGCCTCTGCGCCAGCTTTAGGAGTCCCACATGAAGACCTGGATGCACAACTTCCATGTAGCCTAGGTGAATCCTATGCATGCCCTCTGTATGGTGGTTCAGTCTCTATTAGCTCCTAAAGTTTCCTTGTGGTGTTCTGGAACATTCTGGCTCCTTCAATTCTTCTTCCTCTTCTGACATCAACAAACCAAATAACCCAATTAAAATATGGGTTCCACAAGCTGAAAGACCAAAGTGAGGATGCCTCAGTTCTATGTGAGAGGGAGAAGAAAGCAGTCATGGGGACAGAGGGGTGAGAGGGAGAAGAAAGCAGTCATGGGGGCAGAGGGAGGGAGGGACCTGAGTGGGAGAGGGGACAGGGAGGGTTAGGGAGTAACATGATCAGGTATTGGGCCAGGGGAACAGGAATGAAGCCCAGAGGGCCAGTAGAAAGAATGGAAATAGGCAACCTCTGGAGGTAGGAGGTGGGGAGACCCTCTAGAATGTACTGGAGACCTGGGAGGTGAGAGACTCTCAGGACTCAAAGGGAAAGACCTTGGATAAAGTGCTCTACAGTAGGGAGAGGGAACTTTTAAAGTCCATCTCCAATAGAAAGATGGCATCAAGTGTAGGGATGAGGTTGCCCTCCCACAGTCAAAAACTCTGACCCACCATTGTTCCTGAGATCTCTCAGCCACTGAGCAACCAACCAGGCAGCACACACCAGCTGATATGAGACCCCTGACACATATACAGTAGAGGACTGCCTGGTCTGGCCTCAGTAAAAGAATATGCACCTAATCCTTGAGAGACTTGAGGCCCCAGTGAGTGGGGAGGCTTGGTGGCTTGGGGATGGGGGTAGGGACATCCTCTTGGAGACATGGGTGGGTTGGGGGAAGAAAGAGATATAGGACTGGGAGCATTTGGAGGGGGCAGACCAGGAGGGGGATGAAGTCTAGACTGTAAAAAAAGATTAAAGAAGAAAAATAAATAAATTTAAAAAATAAATAATAAAAAATTAAAGACCAAACAAACAAACAAAAAACCAAACCAAACCAAAAATAATATGGGTTTCAGATCTAAACAGAGAATTCTTGACAGAGGAATCTCCAATGGCTAAGAAGCACTGAAAGAATTGTTCAATGTCCTTAGTCATCACAGAAATGCAAATAAAAATAACTCTGAGATTTCAATTTATATGCTCTTCCTCCAGCCTTGAGCAGGCTAAAAGACCTTAAGCTTTTGCCATAGTTAGACCTTAATGACCCAGGTTGAGTCAATTTCCTACAGGAGTAGACTGCTCGATGAGCTTGCTTTGCAACTCAATCCAGCTGAAACAAAGGATGGGTCTGTGGGCTTTCCCTATACAAATGCAGTGCTGACTATTAAACTTTGAGCCTTGATCAGAAACCTTTGTCTTGGCTTCATCATTCTGTCACTCATCTTTTTTCATTTCCAGCCCCCTATCTCAGAAAATTGGGAATAGTTCTACTTCAAGACAGCTATAACATTCCTGCACATATACTCAGAAGATTCTCTACTATATCATAGGGACATTTGCTAAACTATGTCCATAGCAGCTTTATCTGTAATAGCTGAAAACTGGAAATAACCTACTTTTCCTTCAACTGAAGAATGGATAAAGAAAATATGGTAAATTTACATAATGGAGTATTACTCAGCTATTAAAAACAATGGCATCATAAATTTTGCAGGCGAATGGATGTAACAGAAAAGATATCTTGAATGGTGTCTTAGTCAGGGTTTCTACTCCTGCACAAACATCATGACCAAGAAGCAAGTTGGGGAGGAAAGGGTTTATTCAGCTTACACTTCCATACTGCTGTTCATCACCAAGGAAGTCAGGACTGGAACTCAAGCAGGACACAAAGCGGGAGCTGATGCAGAGGACATGGAGGGATGTTCCTTACTGGCTTGCTTCCCCTGGCTTGCTCAGCCTGCTCTCTTATAGAACCCAAGACTGTCAGTCCAGAGATGGTCCCACCCACAAGGGGCCTTTCCTCCTTGATCACTAATTGAGAAAATGCCTTACAGTTGTATCTCATGGAGGCATTTCCTCAACTGAAGCTCCTTTTTCTGTGATAACTCCAGCTGTGTCAAGTTGACACAAAACTAGCCAGTACAAATGGGATAATCCATCCCCATCCCCAGAAAGACATGCATAATATATACTCATTTATAAGTGAATATTAGCCATATAGTACAGAATAACCATGCTACAACCAGTCTGCTAAATCAGAATATCTACACTATAGCTCACTATTCCTCTCATATACTTTATGAAGATATTATTATGATTTTTCATATAAAATTAAAAGGATTAATCATTTTCTAGAGATTAAAAAGATGATATCTAATAACATGCATTGCAAGCCTTAAACTGATCCCTTAGTGAAAAGTATATTTGAAGTAGATACCCAAACTAAGATTTCAAACTAAGAATGGGCACTTAAACTATTGGCTATCAGTGCTCAGGGTGAGCAAGCTACTCATTCCATACACAAGTCCAGTCTTGCCTGAGATTGATATCCTCCTCCCCATTGGGAATGCTTCATGTTTGCAGGAGGCTCCTTTGTTCCTGAGCAGGGAAACTCTTCATTTATATTTTTCATTTGATACTGTGTAGTAATACCATGTGCTTCATCTGTCTTGCCTTTGCACTACATGAGCTTTTTTTTTTCATTTTTTCTCAAGAAAAAAAGCTAATAGTAGGTGAAGATAATATCGAGATTTTATTTTTGGATTACTTTGAAAACTTTTGCATCTGGTGGATGAACATTCTAATTCAGTTACACATGGGTAATGCTTCAGTCTCTCAAAATGTGAAGACACACAGATGGAGTTGGCATAGGAAAGGGGAAGGACATTAGGGGCAGTAGAGAGGAGTGACAGACTGGAATCAGTTGGTATTCATTTGGATTCTCACATACATGCTGTTTTAATTCAGGGACAGTCCCTTATTATTCAGTATTTCCTCACTCTAAATGGTAGGAATTGATAGTGTTTGCCTCATTTGATGGTTTAAATTTAATGTGAAGTAATTAGAACAGAGCCATACCATGCATGTACTAGGTACTGGTAAAAGTTAATAGCTGGCTCTTGAAGCAGACACTCTAATTCATGGGGTTTGCAAAATTCTGTAAACATTCTCATCACACAGTATAATTGGCTCTACCACGCTTGCTTACCATAACATAACCATTGTATGAGGCTGTTGCAGGACACTGTCAGTAAAAGCATTGAATAAGCCTTAATTACTATCATTATTGTTATTGCTTCCATGTTAAAATAAAAAAGTCACTTAAGGACACAATAATCACATGTGTCATGTATTATGTCCATATTCCAATGGCAAGCACTGGGTCTAGGTTCCCTGGATGGATTAGAGTCCTGCCATGGGCTAAACCAGATTTCTGTCAAATCCTTAGCATCAGAAATGATGTTGTTGGGGAACCAATTATTATTAAATAAGTTCATAGGTCTGGGTTGTCATGGTGTGATCTGTGACCTCATGAGGAGAGACAAGAGAGTTTGTTTCATCTTTGTCTCTTCCACGTGTCAGAAGGCACTCATTGAATTAGTGCCCAGATCACAGGACTTTATGCAGTCCTGAATTTTCCCAACCACCCCAGCTGTAGCATTTTGGGCCTAATTTAGGGCCCAATTTGGCATTTCATATTTGTTTGCAAGACACATCTCAATATACATTAGCTAACATTTTCATCTCCCAACATTCAGTTTGTTTATATGTTTATATGTGATGTTGGCTCCCCACAGAGTTTCACTTCTTGTTTATATTCTCATTGTCTGGGACCATATATTTTATGGATGGAAGAAAACTCACCTCCAGAAGTTTAAAAAAACCAAGAGAATGATAAATGAAAATTGTAGCCTGTTAAGGTAATGCCTTCCATTACCTTAGGAATCTGAGGTAGCAATCTATAAGTGCTCACCTGGGTTTCCATATGCAGCCTTCTTCTTGGACATATCTTTCCACCAAGCTCAAGCAACATCCCAGACCTTCCTTCATGTGGGACTCCTTCAAAATGCCGAGAGAGAGAGAGAGAGAGAGAGAGAGAGAGAGAGAGAGACTGACTTAAAGCTTTGTTTTTTTGTGTGTGGCAGAACTAGCTTGTCTTGGTTTTGTCCTTTTGGGATAGTTTCACAATGTAGCCCAGGTTGGTCTTGAATTTATTGCAGTACAGGATGGTCTCAGAGTCACAATCCTCTTGCCTCAGCCTTCTGAGCATTGGGATTTTAGGTACACATCACTATATGTAGTCACAATAATTTCTTTATCAGAAAAAAAAAATGCAGCCTTCTGAATACAGCTAATACAGGTATTTGCATACAGTATCTTTAAAACTACATTGGAAATTTCAAATGGTGTACAAAAATAATTTTTATCTTGAGATTAGACAGTATATTATATACATTAGTCATAAAGCCTATCCACATAGTAGAGCACTAATGGCTTTTCTTCAGAACTCTTATAACTTCTTTGGAGATGCACACTCTACAGATGAAAGTACATGGTAACTCTTTTCTGGAGTTTGGATGTGCACAGATGGCTATGGCATTACTAATCTTGGCTTGTCTCTCAGTTGGCACTAGAAATTGTATATCATTCAGATTGGATTTTCATGGTTTCAAAAAGAAATGTGTGCTTTAATTAGGTGAATGGAGTCTAATTAGTAGGTCTTGGAGAATGATTTGCAGGAATTATTTGGAAGAAAACTAGTTTTCACAAACCACATGCATTTTAGAAACCAAGTTCAGATCGTTTTAGGGACACCCAATACTGCAGAGCCAGAACACAGCTATTGAAAGTTTTGGTTTTCAGATGTTGGTAGAGGTATTCAAAATTATAGATGTGCTATCATGTTCCAAAACTCATTAAAACTACTCATCCACAGAACAATCTTGTCAGCTAAGGAATGACTATGCAAACTTACCAACAGAAAAGTTCATTATACAAGTGTCTGTCACCTTGCCAGTGATGAGTTACCAACCATGGTGCTCTTCAAGTTCAGTTTATGCTTCCCGAGCTCGCATTCCTTCCTCTGGAATCAGAAAGACACCGGAAAACAAGGCTTTTTTTCCAATAAGTTGAAATATTTTAAATTTTCAGTTTTCTACCATTGTAATTTTTCACATGAAACTGTAAATTTGAAGTGGTAAAATTGGAGAAATCTGTTGAACCGAAAATGTAATTGAAGTCTAGCTTATCCCATGATGGAATTACTACCTGTCCTGGATAGTCCAATTTCACAGAACGAGCCTAAGATCAAGGCTCTGTGTAAAGTAAAAACCTTTATCCAGTAAGTTATGTCAGTATTATTTAGACAAGCAAAGTGACTGAAAATCATTTCTCACCAGTGAGAAAACAGTATTTCCATTGTAGGAGAAAAGATTGCCTCTAAAATCCAGTGTTGCAATTTACACTTACCATAATTTATAGAATTTAAGATTGGTTTTATTTAAACTATATACTCTTATCTACTACTGAGGATGATGGGTCCAGATGTGAATTAAATTTGATACAACATCTTCCTAAGTGCTTAACCTCATATTTTATACTTGCTGAAAGAGCTCTTCCTATGTAGTAACTGTTTGTCATATGCCAGTCATCTAAATACATATACATGTGAAATGTGATCAATATATATAGAAAAGGTAAGTAAAATGGATACATTTAAAGTGTTCTGTGTGTACAGCACACATAGAAAGTGGATACATTTAAAATGTTCTTTCTGTTCTGCACATATAGATTCAGCCTTGTTTGTGCCATTTTCTTCCCTGTCAGTTTTGTTCTAGTCGAAAATGCTTTTTTTTTTTTTTTTTTTTTTTTTTTTTACTCAAAATACCATGTGTTTTACTCTCAGGAGCACTGTCCACCCATTTTTTTGGAAGCACTTTTTTTGTTTTCTCTAGGATTTTTCTTCCAGGTGCTAATAATACCCATTCCCAAAGTTTTGAGGTAATCACTTCTTGAGCCTATGAGATATTATTACTTAAAGGCTTTTAAACAGCAACTGTGACTTATTCTTGCCCCAGTGGCTCTTTTAGCTGTTGTTTGAACTATGATCTGACAGCTCTGCTGCTATTACCTTGTGGATAACAGCAAAAGCCTGGCATTACCAGGCAGGTACACTGTTGCATGAATGGTGCCTGCCTCTTAGGGACCATAAGATTCTGATCACGACAAAGAGCTCATTCTCAGAAATGCTCAAGTAGAAACATGTAATTTTTTAAAAGTAAAATTTAGCTTTAAATAGTATTAAAATAGAATTTGAAGGCTGGGTATTGTGGTTCATGTCTTTAATTCCAAAAACAGAAGCCAAGGGATCTCTATGAGTTTGAGACCAGCCTGGTTTACATACCACATTCCAAGCCAGAGATACACAGTAAAATGCTGTTTCAAAAATAAACTAAACAACAAAAAGAATAAGAAAAGAATGGAAAGTGATATTTTAGATAGTATTGCTAGAAATGTGTTTGTCTATAAAAATACTACCCTAATCAGAGTCTACTTTCTTTTGTCTATAGTTACTACAGAATGGGAATAATTGACATAATGACTTTCATTTTGTCTCAGGAGGCCAATGTCTTACTTATAGTTCTGCCTTTCCTAGAACTCATTAGGTTTCCCAGAGTAGACTTGGACCTATGATCTTTCTACCTTAGCCTCACTGGTTCTAAGACTATAGGTGTTGTACTCCATGGCCATCCTACCTTAATGGTTTTATAAAAACCTTAGCCCTAAAAGCTCATCTTGATTCCTCAGGGACTGTACCACTCTAATACATGTTACATGAACTCCAACACTGGACATATGCTTTTTAGTATAGGTATCTTAGCTTTGAACCCTCTCCAGATTTCAATGACTAAAGTTGAGAAGGTAGGTGTATGCTACAGTTTCTGAAATGTTTCCCATGGGCTCATGTAGGTAACTTGACTTGATTGCCAGCTCATGGGATTTGTTAAGTGACAGGATCCTGGAGCCTGTGAGCAAATCAATGAATTGCTCCTTTAATGGATTCATAATTTGGTGCCATTATGGGGAAGTGGTGAAATGTAGGTAGGGTCTAGTAGGAGGAAGTAGCTCACTGGCAGTGCGCCCCAGAAAGAATTAACTTGTCCTGGCTCCATTGTTTTTTTTGTTTTTTTTTTCCTCTTTTTGCCTCAGGACTTCCATGTTGTGAAGCTGACCCTACAGCAAGTATCTGGTTCACTTCAATCAAAAAATAACGAAATCTCTGGACGGCCTTACCTTCAGTCTCCATTTCACACTTTGTCTCTGTATTTCCTTTAGACAGGAGAAATTCTGGGTTAAAATTTTGGAGATGGGTGAGTGGCCAATACCTCAACTGGGGGGCCATGCATAACCTCTAGATATGGTCTCCACACTTCTCTCTCCCCTTTGTGGGGGTATTTCAGCAATATCATCCCCATGGGGTCCTGGGAGGATCTTGCTTTTTTGGCATCTGGGACTTTCTGGTTGCTACTCAAGTTCCCCATCCTCCATTGGACACCTCTGTCCAATTTCCTGACCCTCTGCACATCTCTTCCATCTTCTCCCATACCGTTCTTTTTCCCCTCCCCCTTTTCCCTTCCTCCTAGGTCCCTCCCACACTCTACTTCCCTTGATTGTTTCCCCTTCTAAGTATGACTGAAGCATCAACTCTGGTTTTCCTTCCTCTTGACATTCATGTGTTCCATGAGTTGTATCATGGGTATTCCATGGTCTTGGCCTATTATCCACTTATCAGTGAATATATACTGTGTGTGTTCTTTTGTGACTGAATTACCTCACTCAGGATATTTTCTTTTCTTTTCTTTTTAAGATTTATTTATTTATTTATTTATTTTTCCATTTTTTATTAGGTATTTAGCTCATTTACATTTCCAATGCTATACCAAAAGTCCCCCATAGCCACCCACCCCCACTCCCCTACCCACCCACTCCCCTTTTTTTTTGGCCCTGGCGTTCCCCTGTACTGGGGCATATAAAGTTTGCGTGTCCAATGGGCCTCTCTTTCCAGTGATGGCCGCCTAGGCCATCTTTTGATACATATGCAGCTAGAGTCAAGAGCTCCGGGGTACTGGTTAGTTCATAATGTTGTTCCACCTATAGGGTTGCAGATCCCTTTAGCTTCTTGGGTACTTTCTCTAGCTCCTTCATTGGGGGCCATGTGATCCATCCAATAGCCAACTGTGAGCATCCACTTCTATGTTTGCTAGGCCCAGGCATACTCTGACAAGAGACAGCTATATCAGGGTCCTTTCAGCATAATCTTGCTAGTGTATGCAATGGTGTCAGCATTTGGAAGCTGATTATGGGATGGATCCTCAGATATGGCAGTCTCTACATGGTCCATCTTTTTATCTCAGCTCCAAACTTTGTCTCTGTACCTCCTTCCAAGGGTGTTTTGTTCCCACTTCTAAGGAGGGGCATAGTGTCCACACTTCAGTCTTCATTTTTCTTGAGTTTCATGTGTTTAGGAAATTGTATCCCGGAGCCAAGAAGGCTCCCGCCGGCCTATTTATTTATTTATTTATTTATTTATTTATTTAATGTGTATGAGTACACTGTCCCTCCCTTCAGACACACTAGAAGAGAGCATCAGATCACATTACAGATCGGTGTGAGCAACCATGTGGTTCCTGGGAATTGAACTCAGGACCTCTGAAAGTGCTCTTATCCTCTGAGCCATCTCTCCAGCCTAGGAGATTTTCTAGATTCATCCATTAGCCTTCAAATTTCATGAAGTCATTGTTTTTAATAGCTTAGAGGTAGTCCATTGTGCAAATGTACCACATTTACTGTATCCACTCCTCTGTTGAGGGACACCTGGGTTCTTTCCAGCTTCTGGCTATTATATATATGGTTGCTATGAACATAGTGGAGCATGTGTCCTTATTACATGTTGAAGCATCTTCTGGGACCCTAATGGAGGAGTTAGGGGAAGGATTGAAGGAGGTGAAGGGGCCTTATCTGACATCAATGGAAGGGGAGACCCTTGATCCTGTGAAGTGAAGGCTTGATGCCCCAGTGTAGAAGAATGCTAGGGCGGTGAGGTGAGAGTGGGTCGGTGGGTAGGGGAACACCCTCATAGAAGCAGGGTAAGGGGGGGATGGGATAGGGGGTTTGCAGAGGGAAAACCAGGAAAGGGGATAACATTTGAAATGTAAATAAATAAAATATCCAATTAAAAAAGAAAAAAAAAAAGAGCCGGCCTTGGAACAAAGGTTCATAATGTCATGTTATGTATTGAACTTTCTTAGTGTGAATTAACTAAAAGGTAATTGGCTCCATTGGAATCTGCCACAAGAGTTGGCTTCTTTTTGTTTTGTTTTGTTTTGTTTTTGTTTTCTTTGAGAAAAAGAATACATTTTAAAATAACATAACCTCTTACTGTTAAGTAGACAACTTCATTGAGAAAATATTTATTGAGAGTCTTTGTGCTGCACTATAAAGATAGTAAAGTGTCTATTGTCGTGGGGAAAAAAAAGAAAAATAACTAAATCAGTCAAACAGGGACTGAAACTCAAGACATTCCTTTAAGCTGTTTCCCAGATGTGCCTGCAGTATAACAGGAAACAAAAGCAACTCTTACTAGAGCAGATTCTTCTAGCTTATGAAGTGGAGCAAATCAGATAAAAAAATAACACCTGAGAAATGTTTAAAATTATATATTAAAGCAATCTGATCTTTTATTTTACATTATTCTTTCTGTATATCATAGAAGAAAAAATATCTCCTGAAAGCTAGGAGCATAGTTATGCAATATACATTCTATAGACAGTTTTTAAGTATTGTACTAATTTGAATTCCATATGAATAGGAGGTAAGGTGTAGGAGCAGATATCTTAGTGTAAGAGAACTGTATAGACTACAAAAGAAGATGAAACAATTTAATACATACATTGATTAAAATGTTACTGGTGTCTGATGGCTATGTATGTGAATAAATGATAATGTAACAATCAGATAAAACATTTTAATTGGTATTATTATGAATTGAATTGGAGCCATTTAAAAGTACTTTGTCATTTCATAATTACTTGCTTGATGTTTTGAATGGGTAATACAAATTAAAGAATGAGAAGAATGAGAATATATCGTTACAGACAAGTACTTTTTTTCTGCCTCCAAAGCCCCTTAATTGATTTCCCCCTCCCTGTGTGGTACTGGACACCAGAGCAAAGACCTTTCACATGCTACCATACTTTCCCAAACCTAAGGGACTCCTAAGGGAATAAATGTCAGAGGAATACCAGTACTAACCAATCTTACATTTTCTAACAAAAGAATCTTTAAATAGTTTTGAAATAATTTCTAATTTTAAGGAGAATGTGCATATATGTAAATTATTGGACAGCTCAATATGTCAATATGTACAGGGAGAAAATATTAGAATTCTTGACATTACTTTCGTATTCTGCTTGTTTTTATTACTGAAAAAAAGGTTTGTATGTTTCTTTTCATTTTATTGGTGCCTAACCCAATCCTGGTCAGAGAGATTTTCCTGTGGGAGCAGACACAGAGATCCCCAGCCAAACATTAGGCATGACTTATGGGAAGCCACAGAAGAGGGAGAGGATGGAACCAAAGGGGTCAAGGACACCAGGTAAACAAGGCCTACAGAATCAAGTAAGCAGGGCTGGTACTGGCTCACAGAGGCTGGACTATCACAGAGCCTGCATGCATGCTGTGGTTGTTTAGTTTGGAGTTTTTGTAGGACTCCTTACAAAAGGACTGTGTGTGTGTGTGTGTGTGTGTGTGTGCATGTGTGTATGAGTGTGTGTGTGACTCTTTTGCTGCTCATGGAAGCCTTTTTCTCCTACTGAATTTTCTTGTCCAGACTTGATATGAGGGTTTATGCCTAGTCCTATTGAATCTTGATATACAGAGTTCGATTGATTTACTGGGAGTCCTGCTTTTTTGCTGAAGGGGAAGCAGGATGAGGAGTGAATGTGGGGGAGAAGAGAGGTAGGGAGGAGAGGACTGGGTGGGGAGGCAAAAGAGGAGAAGTTGGAGTCAGGATGAGAGAAGAATAGAGAAAAGAAAGAAAAAAAGAGTTGATGGCAAACAAACAAACAAACAACCGCCCCCAAAACAGTTAATGGCTTAGGTTTCTATGCCAAAACCTGTTAATAAAATAAAAGATATATGCATATGGTATTGGTGTGTGTATGTGTGTATATGCGTGTGTGTGTGTGTGTGTGTGTGTGTGTGTGTGTGATTTTATGCTAAGATTTAATAAGTGTTCTTGGGTATATGACAGGACAGAAGCACATATCACTGTTGATCCACTGTAGAGTCAGTCTTCATATGTTCTGTGTGCTCAGAAGGAAGGCTCTCTTTTTCTCTCAGGTTTTTGAGAGCGTATATCCAATAGCATCCCACAGCCTGACAGAGGGTGATGGGAGCTGAAATTCAGAGTGTGACCTTACTTGTGTTCATAAGATGGAAGTTCTGCTGTTCCCTTCAGTGCGGAGGTGTTACATTTCAAGAAACTATGCCTGGAATTCAACCAGCTTTCAATCTTTTCTTGAGGTGTATTTAGAAATGAAAGAAAAGCTAGGCTCTGTGGCATTTGTTGCCTAACAGAATCAGAAGCATGCATGTCTCTACATTGGTGGTGGTGGCATTCACTTAGTAAGAATGAATACGGGATCTGCTAAGGGCATCCCAAAGAAATAGGCAAAACACTGTGGTGTTTGAAGGTGTCCCCAAGTTAATGGGTAAGTGAACAGGCACATTTGGTGTCTGTGGCAGCCATCAAAGAGGTCACATGACTCCCGGCTGACCTCCAATTTCCTCAGACAGAGGCTGAGGCTACAGGAGCATTCCTGCTTTAGGAGTGCATGTTAGAGCTATCGTACAGCTCTTCGTGTAATTCTAATACTCTTAAAGGACATTTTAAGTTAGAATATAATTACATCACTTCTCCCTTTTCTTTCCTCCATCTTTCCTCATGTTTCTCCCTCCAACCCTTCCTTTATTTTACCCATATTGAAACTGAAAGCCTCTTTCTCTTTATTATTGTGACACATATGCACCAATATATAAACAAAATGTACTAACTCCATTTTTGTTGTTTGTATGTTTGTGGTTTGGGGGCCAGACTACTTTGTATTGGATAGCCAGTTAGGATGTGCATCCCTGAGAGAACTGATTCCCCCTCTCTCAGCAGTCATTAGTTGCCTACGCATCTTTGTGTAGGGATAGGACACCATAAACATTCTCCTTACATGTTAGCATGTCTATTGATACTGCCATTGTTCAAGTCCTGCTTATGCAGACATTTCTTTGGGAGACAGTCTCACAACTAAATTCCTGATATTTTGGCTCTTATAATCTTTTTCACCTCCCCTCCTTTGATGCTCCCTGAGGCATGGGTACAGGAGCTGTGATGTCTTTATGTCCATTGAGGCTGGGCTCCTATGATCCCACTGATCTCTGCAATGCATACAGTTAGGCTTTTCTGTAATGCTTTTCATTTGCTGTAAAGAGAAGCTTCATTGATGAGAAATGTGATAGCTGAAGGTTTTTAGTTTGTTTGTTTTTGTCATCTGTATATATTTAGAATGTATCTAGGAATTATACTGGCCTAGCAAAGTGGCAGTAGTAGACTCTTAGGATTTATGACCTCACTAGTCATGGGAAAGTACTTAAGTTTTTCAGGACCAGGAAGATTTTTCTCCTGTTGAGTGGATCTTAAGCCCAATTAGACTGCCAGATTACTGCCAGATGGGAGTGCCATTATAGCACTCTCACAGATATCTTGTCATTGCTGTAGTTCATAGATGTCACAGCTGGGAAGGACTCTTTAATTGCTTCTCATTGCTTCTCTCCATTAGCAGTTCCAACAATACTTTATGATACTATGAGAGCTAGACCACAGGAAGACTTTCATTTTAGATACATCTCAAATCATAGAAATCCCAAGACGTAAGAGTACACTGTCTCTTCCAGTAGGGTCTTACATTCAACCCCTGAGGGGTAACCACAGCCACAGACATAGCTTCTATTGTTTATGGATTTCCTTCTACTTGGTACTGGAGTTTTTGTCAGTCTATGGCTCTAGAAACTTAATTCTAACGCCTGTTTCATAAAAGTAAACTCCAAAAGAGACAGAACAGGCTACACACGGTAAGGATATCCAATAGCTCATAAATTGCAAAGTTAAAACTGTGGGGAAAGGATGTTGTAAGCTCTTTCTTGTTTGATGAATCACCATAGCCTTGTGTTTTAGGACAAGGATTTATCATGCCCTGGGCATAAAAGCCTTGGCAGAACCACTTCTCTGGAGATGTAGCTTTGAATATTCTTTATAAATGTAATGATTCTCACATGGATATACCTAAAACCCACTTTATTTTGGACATTTTCCCAGAGCAGATTAAAAGTTTAATATCTAACTAATTTTTGTTGCTAATTACCAATGGATATGATAGGAGACAAATGTATATAAGCACAACTTTTGTTTTTTGAAATAATACTCTTCATACTTCTAAATCTTTGCTGGCGTTATTTCTTTTGGGTTTAGGTTTCTGGATCCAAGCTAATTTGCAAGACCAATTAAAAGTGTCTGCAAAGTTAATATCTATTTCCTGAGTATAAATGGCAACAATTTATCTTTCCCTAACATCATTAAAATGTAATCTTAAATTTCCTATATTATATCCCTAAGCAGATGTTTGAAAATTTTTTTTCATGATAGAATGTCAAGAAAGTGGATATATAGAATAATAAGTAATTATGCATAACAGGTTAACCAATAAAGAAGGCACTGGTTTTTCTTTTCCAGAATTAATAGTGTAATTCACTCAACTTATTTAGGTAATATATGTTAAATAAATGTCTGTTTCCAGTAGAGTACTGAAAGACCCGAGCTTAATTTAAACTTACCCACCTAACACTTCATTACGTAATGTCTAGTATTGCTGACAATATGTTCGGTTCAGATCTTAGCTTCCCTGGCAAATCATGAGTTTCCTGAGGATAAGAACTGGGTTTATATTACGATTGCACCTTCATAGCACCTAATACTTGTTCTTGGATAGAGAATATGCCTAAGGTGTGGCTTGGTACCATACCATTTTGAATTCTGCACAAAGGATTCTACAGAATGAATTGTGTTCTCTGTATTTGGAAAGTAATCCATTTTCTACTTCAAGGGCCCATAAACTGCACTTTAAACCTTGTCCATCCATGTTTTTATAAATAAATATCATGGTGGCACAGGCATGCCCAGTTGAAAATGTATTAACTAGGATTCTTTCTTCCCATAGTGGCAGAGCTGAATAGCCAACACTGAGTGAGACCTTACGGTCCACTAAATTAAAGTGTTTACCAATTAGCATTTGCAGATCTAGAAAAGTGCTGACTTGTGTGCTAGATGTTTATCTTCCTTACAAACAATAAGTATTTGAGGTTTATTGTTGGTGTTATTTTGTTGTTTTTAATACAGTTTGGCTCTCTTCCAGCTTATACTTGCTGCCAGTTTCTTTTAAGGATTTAGTTATTATTTTTATTTATGTGTATGTGTGTGACTGGATAAGTTTATGTGCACCACATACATGCTGGTCCCCGTGGAGGTCAGAGAGAATCAGAGCCCTTGCAACTGGCAGTAAAGATAGTTGTGATGTGGGTGCTGAGAACCAAACTCAAGTCTTCTGCAGGATCAGCAAGTGCTTTTAACCACTGAGCCCAGACCTTAAGGTTTGAACCAACTCATTTTTATCTTTGTTAAAAATGAATTAGACCATTTATTTTCTAATGTTAAATGTTTATTTAAGAATTTCTGGTAAGTACAAGTATAAAATATGATAGAGACGATACTGATTTGTATATGAAGTTCTTTGTTACAACTACTCTATTTCTTTTGATTGAATCTAGAACAAATGCTAAAAATGGCATTCGGTGTCCTGCCAAATGAGTCTTTATTAAAGTCAAAATTCAGCTTAAATTAAAAGGTTGAAACAGTCATATTATATTAGAGAAAAGATACAGCTTCTTTAGAAGATGAATGTGTTTTCTGGTTGTTGTAACTGCATGTTGGGGATATCAGTCTATCCACAGTATATTCAGAAAGCACTATCAGCTGGCTGACAGAATGGTTTGCTTGCTGATGTGAAGAAAACATTGTGTTGACTTTACAAGAGTGTTCATACTGCAAAGATGAAGCTTTGTCTGGCCATTCTCTGTTGCTTTAAGATAATATGATTGCACTGCAGAAATTAATAAGCTATTTCTTTATTATTATTTCCATTGGGCATAGTGAATGGCTTCTATTTATGTCACTTCTGGAACCAAGTAAAACACCATTGAAAAGTTAACATAGAAATCATTTTATTTAAATATTTTATGCAACCTATAAATTTGATATTTGGTGAATAGAAGCCTATGCCAATTATTCAGCATCTCATATTTCCTTATTTCAGCTATAGTTTTCTTCATTTCAGTGTTCTTCCATAATGCTTGTCAGTAGATATTCAGCTCAATATATTTCATCTGCATGATTGACATAAAAGTATTTCTCTTTATTATAACAGCTATAAAATTTAGAAAGAATAGTGATAAGACTAGAGAGTCAAAAAGATCAACATTTCATAAGTTTTGATCCTTGGCATCTACATGGAAATCTAGGCATGGCTGTGCACGAGCCTGTAAATCCAGTACTAGGGGTTGTTGGAACAGAATATAGCTTTTCCCAAAGAAAGTGAGAACCAGGTCCTTTAAGTGACCCTATCTCAAGGGAGTAAGATGGAGAGTGATGAAGAAGGACACTAAATGCCTTCCTCTGGCTTTTGCATTACATGTGTGTAGGTGTGTACACCTGCATATAAACATGCATCTATACACATACAGCACACCCAGAAAAAATAACTGCCATTTCTACGTATTGATATTGAATACTCATATATTATTCTTGTGTATCAGGATACGTACCTACATAGGTAATAGTATTCCTACTCTACAGATGATTCATTTTTATTTGATAATATTCATCCAATTAGCAATCTATAGATCTGGGACCAGGTGCCACTGACTCTGTTATATTTGTGAATTACTTCAGTGACTTTCCAAGTGGATAGAATACCACAGAGCTCCTCTAGACTAAGAGAAGTTTGGGAAATCCAACACTTGCATGGAAGGTTCTCAGAGGCAACCTGGAAGCAAGTGGTAGTTGCACACTGAACTCTAATCACGTATCTAACTTTTTTGGAGGATATTCTATTTTGTGCATACCTACTGTCACACATTCATCCCATACCATAGATGAGAATCTTAAATGTTAAATTCAGTATAACCAACATTTGTTGGCTTTGTTAAACAACATCTTTAAATTTATGAATATGAGAAATTTAAAGTGTTTTAGTTAGGAAATTAAGAGTTGAGTAGTGAAGAAATAGCCATTGCTCTATTTTATCCATTAAATACTAGAATTTGTTTATTGTAATGTAAGTAAAAAGATATATATATATATATATATATATATATATATATATATATATATATATATATATATGATGAGTACATTGTAACTGTCTTCAGACACAACAGAAGATCATCAGATCCCATTACAGATGGTTGTGAACCACCATGTGGTTGCTGGGAATTGAACTCATGACCTCTAGAATAGCAGTCAGTGCTCTTAACCTCTGAGCCATCTCTTCAGCCCAGGCTTGTAATGTTTATTGTGTTAGTATATAGATCTATTTACTATATACTTCTTTATCAAGTTCTTGATATGCTTATCACACCACCAAGCAAGATTCTTCTTGAGATGGTATAGCGTATTTTTATAATTATTTGTTTTGAGAATTTTCTGCATTGGACTTACTATAAAATTTTAATATAAAAATGGATTTCATATTCTAAACTGATTCAGTTAGACAAATGCACAACAACTAGAAACTGGCTTAGTATTTAGCACTTAAAACTTCGAGTGGCTTTGTTCTTCTTCCTTCATTTTTCTGCTAGGGTGTGAATGTGTATACCTTTTCAAAAATGTATCTGTTGAAATCTCATGATGGCAGAAAAGGGGCATTTGGGGGAATTGGTTACATAATGAGGGTAGAAGCTTTATGAATAAGATTACTCTCTTCACAAAGGGATTGGTTATTTGCACTATGACTGAAGCAGACATTATCTTATTCACCTGCCTTCAATATGCTGCTGTCCTGAGCTGTGAGCTGCAATTTCCCGTTTTTGTGTAACACACCTATTTATGGTATTTTATGTGGATTCAAGTTGGATTGAGGTATTTGCATACTATAAAGAATTTAAACCATAGGAAATAAATGAAAGATAACTAAGTATCTGAAATATTTAGTTAAAACACAATTATTCAATTAACAAATACATATCTGAAAGGATTCTCTACCCTACTCTGTCTAAATGTGTTTTGTGTGGCATAATGAAATGTTTTAAGAGAATGTTCAGTTACATTCTTTATTATTCCTCCCTCAAAGAGAGACAACTGAGAGAAGCAAGGGATCCAGACAAGCTGTGAAATCTCCACTTTATGGAAGAAATTTGCTAGACATACAATCAGGCTAAAATCAGTGGTGAAGGTGATTCACCACTTTTTACTATGAGTATTAAAACATTGTAGCCTTATTTCTGGTAAGTTATGACACCTTGAAATTTTCCACGATTTCACTTGTGATTGCATTAATGAAAGGGCTTAAGGGACCAGGAATATGTGCCCAACCTGGCTCCAGACAAAACCAGAATGTCCTGCCCAGAGCCAGGGCTCATCAGTGACTGATGAAAAATTACATGGATCTGGGGCTGAGAATCTCACTGCTAAAGATGGATTTTCAAAAAACAGGAGAGAGGTGTAGGTGCTTCACATTTGAAAAGTCATAAAAACAAAAATCAGACAAGTTCTAGTTTAGGTTGGGTGTCTTTTCTAGATTCTGATTTTAAAAACAAGAAAGAAATTTTGTAGTGTGTTGCCCTCTAACAAACACCACTCACAAATCTTGAGAAATTAATGCATACACTCAGCAGTTCCACATGCAGGTAGGTACCAGTGACTTTTAGGGTCAATAAATTGTATCAGCTTGAGACAATCATTCAAATTTATCTCTTTTCCAACATCTGAGACGAGTACTCTCTTCCCTTTTGATAAATGAACACTTTGTGCCTTAGGCTTTCAAATGTTAGTCTTTGTTAAGAAGTATGTACAACTGGTTAGTGATTACACATGCATTTAATTCTCTTTAATCCCAGCACTCAGGAGGCAGAGGTAGGCAGATCTCTAAATTTAAGGCCAGTCTGGTCTACAGAGCAAACTCCAAGACAGCCAGGTATACACAGAGAAACCCTGTCTCAAAAAAAAAACAAAACAAAACAAAACAAAACAATCATTTAGACTTCAATCAAATACATACTTATAGGTGCATAGTCAATAGACCTTATAATTCTCCATGGCTTTACTGTTTCTCAGTACATTATGGAACATTTAGGTTCTTCATGGGAGGATGCTCTGGTTGGCACTGTCCATACAGGTGAACTTGCTACTATTTTTTGTCTAGAACTATGAGAACAATTTCATGTATATGCTGGAAATGTCAGTGTTATGAGCATCCTCTAATACTGATCTGAGTCCAGCTCTAGAGAGCTATGAATGGACCACACTACACAGAAAGTTCAAGGGAGTGTTTAAGCTTTGTGTTAAATTTAAAAACTTGTTCTTTTATCTATTTTAAATCATAATGTTTATCCCTCTTCCTCTATCTTCGACTTAATCTTTCAAAACTTCATTTTTTTCTTGTCTAATCTTGAGTTAATATAGTAATTATTTAGTATATTTTTACCTAACCTATCCTATTTGTAAAATGTTTTCTACAATTTTAAACATGGACAAGTGACATTACAATTAGCTCTACTCCAAGACAATATTGTAGATTTCAAACTATTAAAGTTCTCTAGCTCCTGCCTCTTTTGTGAGAAGGCAAAGATTTACATCATTCAAGCTATAATGATACAGTAATACAGTTGTCTGTGTCTAAGGACATACTATAGCTCTAACATCCAATACCTTCTATCTTGAGTGAATTTATTTACTACTATGAAGTATGATTAAGATGTAGTTGTTGTCCTTTGAAGGGCTGGATTCACAGAGGGATCTGCAACCCTATAGGTGGAACAACAGTATGAACTAACCAGTACCCCCTGGAGCTGGTGTCTCTAGCTTCATATGTATCAGAAGATGGCCTAGTTGGCCATCAGTGGAAAGAGAGGCCCATTGGTCTTGCAAACTTTATATGCCTCAGTACAGGAGAACGCCAGGGCCAAGAAGTGGGAGTGGGTGGGTAGGGGAGTGGGGGCGGGAGGGTATGGGGGACTTTTGGGGTAGCATTGGAAATGTAAATGAAGAAAATGCCTAATACTACTACTACTACTACTACTACTACTAATAATAATAATAATAATAATAATGATAATAATAATAATAAAAACATATAGTTGTTGGGCTGGAGAGATGGCTCAGAGGTTGAGAGCACTGACTGTTCTTCCAGAGGTCCTGAGTTCAAATCCCAGAAGCCACATGGTAGCTCTCATCTGTAATGAAATAGGATGCCCTCTTCTGATGTGTCTGAGGGACAGCTGCAGCATACTTATAAATAAATAAATAAATAAATAAATAAATCTTTTTTTTCCCATTTTTATTAGGTATTTAGCTCATTTACATTTCCAATTTATTTATTTCCAAATAAATAAATAAATAAATAAATAAATAAATCTTAAAAAAAGCAAAAAGATGTAGTTGTTGAATACCAACCATTTTGTCTTCCTTTTTTATCCCAGTGGTCAGATAGCGAATCTGGGCTCTATCCTATTTGGTTCTTACAGGAGTTTTATCTCAGTAAAATAATCAGTTATTAACTGTAGGCATAAATCAGAAAGATGAGTAGCCATTTTCTACAGAAAAGGATATTTCCTATAATAGTTTGGTGCCTCTCTAACAGAGTTAAGAGAAACAATCATTTTGGAGCACAGACAGGATAGGGTAACTTTTTTTTCTCCAGAATCTCTGTAGCAGAGAAGTGCACCTGGGAATTATTTTCAATACACAGAAGTACTTAGACTTGAAGCAGTTCTCAACCTTTCTAATGGTGAGACCCTTTAATAAAATTCATCATGTTGTGGTGGCCCCAATGATACAACTATTTATGTTACTACTTCGCAACTTTAATTTTTGCTACTGTTGTGAATCATAATGTAAATATCTGTATTTTCCAGTGGTCTCAAAGGGATTGCAACTCGCAGGTTGAGAGCCACTGGCTTAAAGAAGTTAAAAAGGGCCGAATTAATTTCAGTGTGCCTCATGATTTGCTCACAGAGAATTCAGTACAGTGACCAATTATCTCAGTTGTATTGCTAGTTGATAATTATGACCATTTTGGGAGACAGATTAAAACAGTGCTGTTATCCATTAATTATCAGCTTTAAAATGGTGATAATTTCAGCCTTTCCACTGACGTTAAGATACTATAAAAAGTCCCCTGAGATTTAATGATATCTGATGGAAGGAGTAGGAAGATTTTAAATCCACTTGGGACATAATTAAAATGACTAAACTCAAAAATTAAGCTCTTTTACATCATTGAGGTAGTATAACTAAGTTCATGTGCTTTCTTTTCAAGACTGTTCTCTTCTGGACCTCCTCTCTTGGCAGGTGTATCTCAGGATTACAAAAGGACTGCAATCACAGTCATTAACTGTTTGGCTTTTGTTTGTTTCCATTTAGACTAGGGGTTTCTCCATTTAGGTAGTGATATTCTTCTAATCAAGAAATAACAATGCTATATTATTATGATCGGAACATTTAGCTACATACCTACTTTTAATACTATCCACCATATCAATAAAAGCTCATGTTTTTGTCAACTTAGATTTAATATTTCATA
This sequence comes from Mus musculus, assembly GCF_000001635.26. Lineage (NCBI taxonomy): Eukaryota > Metazoa > Chordata > Mammalia > Rodentia > Muridae > Mus > Mus musculus. The sequence continues at coordinate 16,688,025 of NC_000083.6, read as the reverse complement.
TCCCTGAATCTACAAATGACCTAGAAGGCTTAGATATCTGGGTTTATGTTTGTAGCTGGAGTGCTATCAGAATATTCTACAATGGTTCAGTACTCTGTAAATAGGTCAACATGGATAAATGCTTTCTTTATAGTTCTTTTTACCAGTAAGTCTAATCTTTTTTCCTTCCTAGAATTATTATGTTTCAAAATAATCTCATGAAAACTGCCAGGGCATTAATTTTGTCAACTTGATAAACTAAGCTATGCCATTGAGGGTATTCACAAGAAAATATATGACTCTCTGTTGCTAATGGACTGCTTCACTTGTTCTAAAATTAAAACAATTTAAGGCTTAGTAGATAAAACCTACTGCTGAGAGCATCTTTGGGGTGCCACAAATTAAATAGTTTTTGGAAAATTACCAAATCTAAATTTTCTTTTTACATGTTTTTAAGGCTAGAAGGTTAGTGATATATCAATTAATAAGAGACTGTTCTTGGCTCTGACTAGGCAAGTTTTTGGACAAGATGAGTCATTGATAAATTAGAATAAAACGACTCAGATCTTTGTGTATTGAGAGACTCTTAATATGCACTTCATAGATCCTAGGGAGTGATTTCACTCTGTATTTGAAAGTCAAATTGAGAGCTTCTTTTTGCAAGCTTATTTGACACAATAGGCTATAAGGGGTCTTTTAGGGTTCTTTGGGCTCAAACTACTTAGAAAATTATTCACTGTAATGGCTACTTTGGAGCAGAGACAGGAGTTAGTATAAATGTTTGTTAAGAATACTAGACTTTGCTGATTACATTTCCAATAATGTCAAATAGAAGCTAAAAGGGAAAGCAATGATTTTGGAAGCAAGATATTATGCTACTTGGAGATGACAATACTACAATTCAGGAAAGAGCCAGTGTTAGTCATTGATTGAGAGTTGGCCAGTTTATACATGTTAGTTTTATTTGGCACAATGAGGATAGCATTTTACATAAATTATAGTGCATATAATACTTTCAACATGAAAGTATATTGAAAATGTAGTGTATACACTTTTCTAACTTTCTTTGCTTCATGTATACTAATCACAAATAGCAAATAACTATTGCTTGTACAAATAAAATAGGTATGATATTTTACCTGATAATTTTCTGTAAGTTTTCAGAGCAAATTAGCAATTATGAAATGTTGACTCCTAGTAGACACATAGTTACAGTTAATTAACTTCTATTCCTATTATAACTTAGCCTATTAAATAATTTTGGATACTGGTGAATACGCTTTCTCAGGACAATTACTTTGCATTAGTAAAATAATAGTAATTTATTGATAATTTTGGTAAGTCTATGCTTGAAATGAACATAGTTAAGGGTATCTAAAGACAAGAAAATTCAGTATCAAGTTTAATATTGAGCTATGATACCAATTAAACTACATTTTTAATAGTTAATCTACCATTTGACTAAGCTAATGAAATGCTACATGAGACAGAATTACATGAACATTGAGCTCTGAAAAAATTTATGTCCTTTATAACTGTTTTCTTTCAGGAAAACCCAACCAACCAATCAGCCAACTAACAAGCCAACCAAACAAGCATGTAAAGAAAGCACCATTTTATATATATATATCATGGGTCACTTTTATTAAAAGCATCATTACTAGAGTTGGCAGAAATTTACATTTTATCTTACATGATAGCAGTTTTCAGAAAAAAATTTAAAAGGACATCACAAGAGAGAAAAACATTTACAAAGTCCTGTCTGTAAACTTCAAGGCTAATTTAGAGCTGAGGTAATGCTGTTTTAGCTTTGTGGCTAAAGTATCAAAGTCGTTTAATTTTTCTTTTTAAAAAGGTACCTGATTCTCACTTCTCTCAATCTTCTATTTACTCTTCTATTTATTTTGTTTTTACCAGTGCATCACAAGACCACCAGCCAATGGAACTGCAGTTGTCTGGCAAGAACCCTCCCAGAAGGTTAGTTTTCCAAAGGGACCCTTCACATTCAACAGCTGCCTTATTATTGCTGAGCCTCGGGACAGAGGCGTTCACACTAACGTGGAGATTGTCAGAGTATATGGATGTGTGTATGCAAATGTGGGAACCCCCATAAAGTCAGAAAGGGAGACGAATGAGCAAGGTAGGACATGTATGGTAAATTTCATCTTGACCTTCACAGGAAAAAAATTAAAATTAAAAAATTAAATATATAACTTCATACTTCCTCTGAGTAGCACTTGCTTCCACTAGTGCCGCTCTGTTACAGATTGCTCTTTAGTATAATACTAGTGCTACCCAAAGGAAAAAGCAGAGCACTATGTAAGTTTCCTTAAAAAGACATGATCGCCTCTCAAATTTCATCCTTCCTAGGGATAATAAATAATGCAATGCACAATACTTCATGACCAAGATACCTTTGGACACACCTAATAATGCACCGTCTTTACTATGGTTGAAGTGAAATACAGATTGGAAAAAAAGGTCAAGGAAGAATAGGGAGACAAATCAGAAGACTCCGACAACAATCAACAAGAGATTCTGAGACTAAGAAATAGAGATTTTTTTTTCCCCCTCATCACAGTACTTGTAACTAAAATAATAAAATTAGTATTAGGAGCGAGACAAGGAAAAATGTGCTAGCCTTCTACCCTGATAATATAATTGATGTTGAGGGTGTGGAAAATGTTTACAGATTGAGCAAATTGAGGATAGTGAGTTCTGGTGAGTGTTCTCGGTATAGAATGATGATCTATGTCAAAACTGCAATATCAAGTTTGATGTAGATAGTCTTAATACCATGGTAATTCCTGTGTTCTTTTTTTCTTTTTTGTTTTTTATTTCTTTTACTTTTTTACAGTCTAGTCATTATAACCCTCCCAGTCCACCCTTCCACAGTTCCTTATCCCATTCCTCCGCTCCCCTGTCTCCGAGAGGATGCTCCCCTCCAACCCCCACCATGCCTCCCCTCTCCCTGGGTCTGTAAGTCTCTTGAGGCTTGCACCCTATTCCTACTGAGGCCACACTAGGCAGTCGTCTGGGGTATATGTGTCAGAGGCATCCGATCAGCTTCTGTATGCTGCCAGGCTGGTGGCTCAGTGTCTGTGAGATCTCAGGTCCAGGTTAGTTGAGACTGCTGGTCTTCCTATGGGGTCACATTCCTCCTCAGCTTCTTCCAGCTTTTCCATAATTCAACCACAGGAGTCTCCAACTTCAGTCCAGGGATTGGGTGTAAGTATCTGCATCTGTCTCAGTCAAATGCTTGTTTGGCCTCTCAGAGGGCAACCATGCTGGGCTTCTGTCTGTAAGCATCCCAAAGCATCAGTAATAGTGTCAGTCCTTGGAGCCGCTAACTTGAAGATGTATTCCAAGTTGGGCCTGTCACTGGATCTCCTTTTGCTGAGTCTTTTCTCCATTTTTGTCTTTTCAGTTCTTTGAGACAGGAACACTTCAGGGTCAGAGCCTTTGACTGTGGGATGGCAATCTCATCCCTCCACTTGATGTCTATCTTTCTACTGTAGGTGTACTCTACAATACCCAAGATACAATGTGTAAAACACATGAAACTCAAGAAGAACGATGACCAAAGTATGGACACTTTATCCCTTCTTAGAATTGGGAACAAAACACCCATGGAAGCAGTTACAGAGACAAAGTTTGGAGCTGAGAAGAAAGGATGGACCATCCAGAGACTGCCCCACCTGGGGATCCATCCCATAATCAGCCATCAAACACAGACACTATTGCATATGCCAGCAAGATTTTGCTGATAGGACCCTGATATTACTGTCTCTTGTGAGGCTGTGCCAGTGTCTACACAGAATACAGAAGTGGATGCTCACAGTCAGCTATTGGATGAAACACAGGGCCTCCAATGGAGGAGCTAGAGAAAGTTCCCAAGTTGCAGAAGGGGTCTGCAACCCTATAGGTGGAACAACAATAGGAACTAACCAGTATCCTCAGAGCTTGTGTCTCTAGCTGCATATGTAGCAGAAGATGGCCTAGTCAGCCATCATTGGGAAGAAAGGCCCCTTGGTCTTGCAAACTTTATATGCCTCAGTACAGGGGAACACAAGGGCCAAGAAGTGGGAGTGGGTGGGTAGGGGAGCAGGGCGGGGGGAGGGTATAGGAGACTTTCGGGATAGCATTTGAAATGTAAATGAAGAAAATTCCTAATAAAAATTGGAAAAAGAAAAAATAAGTCTCTCATCTCCCAGGTCTCTGGTACCTTCTTGAGGATCTCCCCTCCCCCACTGAGGTTGCATATTTCCTTTCATTCTGCCTGCCTTCATGGCTTCTCTCCTGTTTTCCCCCTGCTCCCAGCCCCATACCTAGTCATGTTCCCTTTTTCCCCTTCCACTCCCCTTTCTCACTCAGGTCCATCCTAATGCCTCCTGTGATTGCTTTTTTCTCCCTCCCAAGAGGACTTGAAGCATCCTTACTTGGATCCTTCTGCTTGATAACCTTCTTAAGATCTATGGATTGTATCCTAGGAATGCTGTACATTTTTGGCTAATATCCACTTATTAGGGAAAACATACCATGCATGTCCTTTTGGGTCCGTGTTACCCCACTCGGAATGATTTTTCTAGTTCCATCCATTTACCTGCAAATCCCATGATGTCCTTGTTTTTAATAGATGAATAGTATTCCATTGTGTAAATGGACCACATTTTCTGTATCTATTCTTCTGTTGTGGAACATCTGTATTGTTTCCAACTTCTGTCTATCACAGATAAAGCTGCTATGAATATGGTGGAGCATGTGCCCTTTTGTATGGTGAGGCATCTTTTGGGTATGTGTCTAAGAGTGGTATATCTGGGTCTTCAGGTAGATCTATTTTCAATTTTTTGAGGAAACTCCAGATTGATTTCCAGAGTGGTTATACCCATTTGCAATCCCATTACTAATGCAGGAATGTTCCCTTTCCTCCACATCCTCCCCAACATGTAGTGTCACCCGAGTTTCTGATCTTAGCCATCCTGATTCATGTAATGTAGAATCTCAGGGTCGTGTTGATTGCATTTTCCTGAAGGCTAAGGACTTTGGACATGTCTTAAAGTGCTTCTTGGCGATTTGATCCCTCTGTTGTGAATTCTCTGTTTAGCTCTATACCCTATTTTCTGAATGGATTGTTTGGTTACTTCGAGGTTAACTTCTTGAGTTCTTTATATGTTTTGGGTATTAGCTCTCTACTAGATGTGGGTTTAGGGAAGATTTTTTTTTCCCAATTTGTAGGTTGCCGATTTATCTTATTGATTATGTGCTTTGTCTTACAGAAGCTTTTCAGTTTCATAAGGTCCCATTTATCAATTCTTGATCTTAAAGCCTGAGCCATTGGAGCTCTTTTTATGATTCCCTCCCCCACACTCCCCCATCAAGGAGTTCCAGGCTCTTTCCTACTTTCTCTTCTATGAGATTCAGTGTATCTGATTTTATGTTGATGTCCTTAATCTGCATGGCCTTGATCTTTGTGCAAGGTGACAAACAATAGTTCTATTTTTATTTTTCTACATAGCAACTGCAAGTTATACCAGCACCATTTATTGAAGGTGCTTTCTTCAATTCTATTCAGTTGATCAACTTGTCTGTCTCTGTACCAATACTATGCAGTTGTGTTTTTTTTTTTTTTTTTTTTTTTTTTTTAATATCACTATTGCTCTGTAGTACACCTTGAAGTTAGGGATGGTGATTCCTCCAGAAGTTCTTTTATCGTTAAGAAATGTTTTCACTATCATGGGTTTTTTTTGTTTGTTTGTTTGTTTTTTCAAATGAAATTGAGAATTGCTCTTTGCATGTCTGTGAAAAACTGTGTTGGAATTTTCATGAGGATTGCATTGAATATGTGAATCGTTTTTGGTAGGGTGGCTATTTTTACTGTGTTAATCCTACCAATCCATGAGCATAGGAGATCTCTCCATTTTCTGAGGTTTTCTTTGATTTTTTTCTTGAGAGACTTGAAGTTTTTGCCATACAGATCTTTCACTTGTTTGGTTAGAGTTACCTCAAGATATTTCATATGATTTGTGACTATTGTGCAGGATGTTGTTTCCTTGGTTTCTTTCTTGGTCTGTTCATCTTTTGTATAAAGGAAGGCTACCGATCTATTGGAGTTAATTTTATATCCAGCCACTTTCATGAAGTTGTTTATCAGCTGTAGAAGTCCTCTAGTAGATTTTTTTTGCAGTTGCTTATGTAAACTATCATGTCATCTGCAAATAGTGATACCTTGACATCTTCTTTGCCAGTTTGTATCCCCTTGTTCTCCTTTTGTTGTCTTATCACTCTAGATAGAACTTCGAGTACTATATTGAATAGGTGCTGGGAAAGTGGACATCCTTGTCTCTGATTTTAGTAGAATTGCTTCAAGTATTGATACTTCAAGTATTTGATATTTTTTGTTGGTTTGTTGTATATTGCTGTTATTTTCTTTAGGTATATATGCCTTGAATTCCTGATCTCTCCAATACTTTTAGCATGAAAAGGTGTTGTATTTTGTCAAATGCTTTTTCATCATCTAATGACATGATCATGTGAGTTTTTCTTTGAGTTTGTTTATACAGTGTATTACATGAATGAATTTTCCATATATTGAACCAACCATCCATTCCTGGGATGAAGCTTCCTTGATCATAGTGAATGATGGTGTTGATGTGTTCTCAGATTTGGCATGGTAGAATTTTACTGAGTATTTTTCCATACATATTCATAAGCAAAATTGGTCTCCAGTTCTCTTTCTTTGTTGGGTCTCTGTGTAGTTTAGGTATCAGATTAATTGTGGATTCATAGAATGAATTAGGTAGTGTTCCTTCTGTTTCTATTGTATGGAATAGTTTGAGAAGTGTTGGTATTAGGTCTTCTTTGACAGTCTGGTAGAATTCCACACTAAAACCATCTGGTCCTGGGCTTATTTTTGGTTGGGAGGCTTTTAATTACTTCTATTTACTTAGGGGATATCAACCTGTTCAGATAGTTTACCTGCTCTTGATTTAACTTTGATACATGGTGTCTGTATAGAAAACCATCCATAGATTTTCCAGGTGTTTTTTTTTTTTTTTTTTTTTTTTGAGTATAGACTTTAGAAGTAGGATCTAATGATGTTTTGAATTTCTTCACTTTCTGTATTATCTCTCCCTTCTTATTCCTAGTTTTGTTAAATTGGGTACTATCTCTGTGCCCTTTAGTTCATTAGGCTAAGGATTAATCTATTTTCTTGATTTTCTCAAAGAACCAGCTTTTGGTTTTCTTGATTTTTGTTGATTTCTATTGTTCTCTTTGTTTCTTTTTGGTTCATTTCTGCTCTGAATTTGACTATTTCCTGCCTTGAACTCCTCTTGTGTGTGTCTGCTTCTTTTTGTTCTAGGGCTTTCAGGTGTGATGTTAAGTTGCTTGTGTAGGATCTCTCCAATTTCTTTACAAGGGAACTTAGTGCTATAAATTTTCCTCTTAGCACTGCGTTCATTGTGTCCCATAAGTTTGGGTATGCTGTGTCATCATTTTTATTAAATTCCAAAGTCTTTAATTTCTTTCTTTTTCTTTCTTTTTTGTCTTGATATTTTCTTTATTAACATTTCAAAAGTTATCCCCTTTCCTAGTCTCCAGTCCGAAAGTCCCCTATATCCTCCTCCTTTCCCCTACTAATCAACCCACCCACTCCCACTTCCTAGCCCTGGTATTTCCGCACTCTGGGACATAGAGCCTTCATAGGACCAAGGGCCTCTCCTCCCAGAGATGACCGACTATGTCATCCTCTGCTACATATGCAGCTAGAACCATGATTCCCACCATGTGTTTTCTTTGGCTGGTGGTTTAGTCCCAGGGAACTCTGCAGGTACTGGTTAGTTCATATTGTTGTTCCTCCTATGGGGCTGTAAACCCCTTCAGCTCCTTGGGTACTTTCTCTAGCTCCTTCATTGGGACCCTGTGCTCCATCTAATGGATGGCTGTGAGCATCCACTTCTGTATTTGCCAGGCATTGGCAGAACCTCACAGGAGACAGCTATATCAGGCTCCTGTCAGCAAGCACTTGTTGGCATCCACAATAGTGTCTAGGTTTGGTGACTGTATATGGGATGGATGCCCAGGTGGGGCAGTCTCTGGATGGCCTTTCCTTCAGTCTCTGCTCCACACTTTGTCTCTGTAGCTCCTTCCGTGGGTGTTTTGTTCCTCCCTTCTAAGATGGATAGAAGTATCCACACTATGGTCTTCCTTCTTCTTGAGTTTCATATGTTTTGTGAATTGTATCTTGGGTATTCAGAGCTTCTGGGCTTTTGGGCTAATATCCACTTATCAGTGAGTACTCCTCTATTGCTGGTGGGATTGGAAGCTGCTACAACCATTCTGGTAACCAGTTTGGCAGTTCTACCACTCCTGGGTATAGACCCAGAAGATGATCCAACACGTAATAAAGACACATGTTCAGAGCAGCCTTATTTATAATAGCCAGAAGCTGGAAAGAATCCTGATGCCCCTCAGTAGAGGAATGGATACAGAAATTGTGGTGCATTTATACAATGGAATACTATTCAGCTATTAAAAACAATGAATTTATGAAATTCTTAGGCAAATGGATGGATCTGGAGTATATCATTTTTCCTGTTCTCTCCTTTCACTGTCTATGTTTGTCTACCCTTTAGTGTCAACACTGAAATCATGTAATGTAGTATAGTTATTTCTTCTATTGTTTTTGTTTCTAATTACAAGTAGGCTGTGATAATTTGAACTAATAAGAAAGTTGACAAATAGTTTCTGTAAAATAGACGTCTTACTGAAAAATTTGGACAGATAAGCAAGTGTCAGAAGCCAAAAGACACTAACCTGAATTTGTGAAGCACTAAAACTAGACATTGAGAGAAGCAGGACTTTGCCAAGGGAAGTTTGTTGATGTTTCTATTGTGTCCCTCAAGTTTGTGTCACATCTACAATATGTTCTGATTGATGATCAGAATGAACCCCATTCTGATCAATGGGGTTCTTGATAGCATCTCCTCATATGTGTTTAATACAACTGGAGAAAGTTGCATATCCTATTCAGGCAAATGGCAAAAGTCTACAATCTATGTATCTACCCTACCTTTTCTGAGTTCCATCACCTTGACAGACAATACAAAAAAAAAAAAAAACAATGACATGAGTGCTTAATTTCCTGTAAAATGGTTTTTACTTCATAATCCTCACTTTCTTCTTTAAAAGTAAACATCTATAAACTAGAATCTCTGTGAAGACAGAAGGTGACTATGGTGGTGGCCTTGCATGGTTTATGTGTTTGTTTGCTTTTTTTTTTATTTTGTAATAGGGCAACTCCTTATTGATTTATACAATCAACATCTTGCAGCTAGACAGGTTTCATTGTGTGTAAAATGTCCAGTGAGACCTCAGTGTGCTCTTTCTGGATTATAACATATTCTAGATCTTTCCTCTTATAACTCCTTGGCAGCTATCCTACAAATTAGCAAGATAATTGATTCTCCTGTGGCCCCAGAAAGATGCAGTACAAATATGTCTAATGGAATTATCTAGTTATTCTTAACTGGGCCTGCTGGAAAGAAATGGTTGATTTCCTCATCTACCAAAAAAACCCCACAAAAACAACAACAAAAAACAAACAAACAAACAAACAAAAAACCCCAAAACCCCCAAAAACCCAACTATGGTAAAGAAAAGAAATTCAATACCAATCCAAATAAAAAACAACCTGCAAACAAAGAGCTGTAGGACATAAACCAAGATTAACCTACTCTTTGTGTCTACTGGAGAATTTGGGAGTTTTTCACAGAACTCCTGCTTCAGGTGGCATTTCTTTATCCTAGACTTCCTCATTATAGCTTTTCTGCATTGTGAGAAACAATTTAAATATAAGTAGTAAAGCATTTATAAGGAAATCATGACTCATTGGATAACTGCCTAATCCACACATTTATTAAACATGAGAAATTCCTTTAAGCTAATACTGCCAGTAGACTGGATTATACTGTTTTTGTTTAAAAGACTGATCAGTACAGGTAGTTTTATTATCCAAGAAATAGTCAGTTGTTTACTGAAGTACTTAGGACTATTTACCATTGTATGGGCTTTAAACTAAATGAAATAATTCATGCACAGGTAAAAAGGTCAAATCTTCCTTTAGTTGCCTGACTTCTTCCCAGTTCAGAATGGGGAAACAGCTTCTGGGAATGAAAAAAAATCAGATGATGCTCTGTGTTCTTCACACTCTTTGTACAGTTCTTTTTCTCTATACTGTCTGTGTCACATGTTTTTTGTAATTTATGGATTAGAAATTACCATTTTAAAGATGAACTAAACTATGACTAGCTTAAAAGTTAGAATATGACACACAGGAAGAGACAACACTAGGATTGCTTGAAAGACTTATTTCATACTAATATAAAAACTATCTTTAGAGCATCCATAGTACTTTCCAGATGGGAGACATGCTCACTTGGGAAAAATGAATATGAAGTATTCCCTCAAAGCAAACTTAAGGACTGTCTTTAGTTATGGTATGAAAGTTTGTATTTATCAATAGCACCAAATATGCCCTCTCTTTTAGGTCAATAATAGAAAACCCAAAATCCCCAAAGCAGCAAAATAAATACATTTAAAAATATTATTGTATATTTTATATGTGATAAAGTTTTAATGAATCTTTAAAAAGTAACCCAAAGATTCTAAAGGTGAATAAACTGACTACATCATGACCTTGAGCTCTCTCTGGATCCCAAGATCCCAATGCTGTGTTAAAGATCAGCAAATACAGTCTCTGATACTTAAGAATTACTGTACCTTCTGACAATGTACAGTGCTGAATTTGCAGTATGTCTGGTGACATCACAGGACACAGGAGGAGAGGAACTGCTTTGGGTGGATCTTCTGAGCGAATGGTCATTGTTTCAGCATAGCTCTGTCCGCTGCATTATCATCATGGAAACAACCTTTGGTGTGAAAGTCATGAAGAAGCTGCCAAAAGTGGCGTGCTTTTAATGTATCATCTACTTTCATTTTAGGTGTATGAGGTTCTTGGTTTTGTTTGTTTGTTTGTCTTTTGTTTTGGCTTGGATGTTCATATGTGTACCACATGCTGCATGTGTGCCTGGTGTCCACAGAGACCAGATAATGTATCCAGTGGAATTAGAGCTACAGATATTTGTGAGCTTCCATGAGGGTTCTGGGAATACAATCTGGGCCCTTTGCAAGAACAGAAAGTACTCTTAGCAACCAAACCATCTTTGCAGCTCTAAGAGGAGTGCTTTCAAACTGCTTTGTAAGAATGCCACCAGAGACAGCAGCAGCGGTCGCCATCTTGGTCCGGGACCCGCCGAACTTAGGAAATTAGTCTGAACAGGTGAGAGGGTGCGCCAGAGAACCTGACAGCTTCTGGAACAGGCGGAAGCACAGAGGCGCTGAGGCAGCACCCTGTGTGGGCCGGGGACAGCCGGCCACCTTCCGGACCGGAGGACAGGTGCCCGTCCGGCTGGGGAGGCGGCCTAAGCCACAGCAGCAGCGGTCGCCATCTTGGTCCGAGACCCACCGAACTTAGGAAATTAGTCTGAACAGGTGAGAGGGTGCGCCAGAGAACCTGACAGCTTCTGGAACAGGCAGAAGCACAGAGGCGCTGAGGCAGCACCCTGTGTGGGCCGGGGACAGCCGGCCACCTTCCGGACCGGAGGACAGGTGCCCGTCCGGCTGGGGAGGCGGCCTAAGCCACAGCAGCAGCGGTCGCCATCTTGGTCCCGGGACTCCAAGGAACTTAGGAATTTAGTCTGCTTAGGTGAGAGTCTGTACCACCTGGGAACTGCCAAAGCAACACAGTGTCTGAGAAAGGTCCTGTTTTGGGCCTTCTTCTTCGGCCAGGAGGAGGTCCAAATACAAGATATCTGCGCACCTTCCCTGTAAGAGAGCTTGCCAGCAGAGAGTGCTCTGAGCACTGAAACTCAGAGGAGAGAATCTGTCTCCCAGGTCTGCTGATAGACGGTAACAGAATCACCAGAAGAACAATCTCTAAACAGAGTCAACTATAACTACTAACTCCAGAGATTACCAGATGGCGAAAGGTAAACGGAGGAATCTTACTAACAGGAACCAAGACCACTCACCATCACCAGAACCCAGCACACCCACTTCGCCCAGTCCAGGGAACCCCAACACACCTGAGAACCTAGACCTAGATTTAAAAGCATATCTCATGATGATGGTAGAGGACATCAAGAAGGACTTTAATAAATCACTTAAAGAAATACAGGAGAACACTGCTAAAGAGTTACAAGTCCTTAAAGAAAAACAGGAAAACACAATCAAACAGGTAGAAGTCCTTACAGAAAAAGAGGAAAAAACATACAAACAGGTGATGGAAATGAACAAAACCATACTAGACCTAAAAAGGGAAGTAGACACAATAAAGAAAACTCAAAGCGAGGCAACACTAGAGATAGAAACCCTAGGAAAGAAATCTGGAACCATAGATTTGAGCATCAGCAACAGAATACAAGAGATGGAAGAGAGAATCTCAGGTGCAGAAGATTCCATAGAGAACATCGGCACAACAATCAAAGAAAATGGAAAATGCAAAAAGATCCTAACTCAAAATATCCAGGAAATCCAGGACACAATAAGAAGACCAAACGTACGGATAATAGGAGTGGATGAGAATGAAGATTTTCAACTCAAAGGTCCAGCAAACATCTTCAACAAAATTATTGAAGAAAACTTCCCAAATCTAAAGAATGAGATGCATATGAACATACAAGAAGCCTACAGAACTCCAAATAGACTGGACCAGAAAAGAAATTCCTCCCGACACATAATAATCAGAACATCAAATGCACTAAATAAAGATAGAATACTAAAAGCAGTAAGGGAAAAAGGTCAAGTAACATATAAAGGCAAGCCTATCAGAATTACACCAGATTTTTCACCAGAGACTATGAAAGCCAGAAGAGCCTGGACAGATGTTATACAGACACTAAGAGAACACAAACTGCAGCCCAGGCTACTATACCCAGCCAAACTCTCAATTATCATAGAGGGAGAAACCAAAGTATTCCACGACAAAACCAAATTCACGCATTATCTCTCCACGAATCCAGCCCTTCAAAGGATAATAACAGAAAAAAACCAATACAAGAACGGGAACAACGCCCTAGAAAAAACAAGAAGGTAATCCCTCAACAAACCTAAAAGAAGACAGCCACAAGAACAGAATGCCACCTTTAACAACTAAAATAACAGGAAGCAACAATTACTTTTCCTTAATATCTCTTAACATCAATGGTCTCAACTCGCCAATAAAAAGACATAGACTAACAAACTGGCTACACAAACAAGACCCAACATTTTGCTGCTTACAGGAAACTCATCTCAGAGAAAAAGATAGACACTACCTCAGAATGAAAGGCTGGAAAACAATTTTCCAAGCAAATGGTATGAAGAAACAAGCAGGAGTAGCCATCCTAATATCTGATAAGATTGACTTCCAACCCAAAGTCATCAAAAAAGACAAGGAGGGACACTTCATTCTCATCAAAGGTAAAATCCTCCAAGAGGAACTCTCAATTCTGAATATCTATGCTCCAAATACAAGAGCAGCCACATTCACTAAAGAAACTTTAGTAAAGCTCAAAGCACACATTGCGCCTCACACAATAATAGTGGGAGACTTCAACACACCACTTTCACCAATGGACAGATCATGGAAACAGAAACTAAACAGGGACACACTGAAACTAACAGAAGTGATGAAACAAATGGATCTGACAGATATCTACATAACATTTTACCCTAAAACAAAAGGATATACCTTCTTCTCAGCACCTCATGGTACCTTCTCCAAAATTGACCACATAATAGGTCACAAATCAGGCCTCAACAGATTCAAAAATATTGAAATTGTCCCATGTATCCTATCAGATCACCATGCACTAAGGCTGATCTTCAATAACAAAATAAATAACAGAAAGCCAACATTCACATGGAAACTGAACAACACTCTTCTCAATGATACCTTGGTCAAGGAAGGAATAAAGAAAGAAATTAAAGACTTTTTAGAGTTTAATGAAAATGAAGCCACAACGTACCCAAACCTTTGGGACACAATGAAAGCATTTCTAAGAGGGAAACTCATAGCTATGAGTGCCTTCAAGAAAAAACGGGAGAGAGCACATACTAGCAGCTTGACAACACATCTAAAAGCTCTAGAAAAAAAGGAAGCAAATTCACCCAAGAGGAGTAGACGGCAGGAAATAATCAAACTCAGGGGTGAAATCAACCAAGTGGAAACAAGAAGAACTATTCAAAGAATTAACCAAACGAGGAGTTGGTTCTTTGAGAAAATCAACAAGATAGATAAACCCTTAGCTAGACTCACTAAAGGGCACAGGGACAAAATCCTAATTAACAAAATCAGAAATGAAAAGGGAGACATAACAACAGATCCTGAAGAAATCCAAAACACCATCAGATCCTTCTACAAAAGGCTATACTCAACAAAACTGGAAAACCTGGACGAAATGGACAAATTTCTGGACAGATACCAGGTACCAAAGTTGAATCAGGATCAAGTTGACCTTCTAAACAGTCCCATATCCCCTAAAGAAATAGAAGCAGTTATTAATAGTCTCCCAGCCAAAAAAAGCCCAGGACCAGACGGGTTTAGTGCAGAGTTCTATCAGACCTTCAAAGAAGATCTAACTCCAGTTCTGCACAAACTTTTTCACAAGATAGAAGTAGAAGGTATTCTACCCAACTCATTTTATGAAGCCACTATTACTCTGATACCTAAACCACAGAAAGATCCAACAAAGATAGAGAACTTCAGACCAATTTCTCTTATGAACATCGATGCAAAAATCCTTAATAAAATTCTCGCTAACCGAATCCAAGAACACATTAAAGCAATCATCCATCCTGACCAAGTAGGTTTTATTCCAGGGATGCAGGGATGGTTTAATATACGAAAATCCATCAATGTAATCCATTATATAAACAAACTCAAAGACAAAAACCACATGATCATCTCGTTAGATGCAGAAAAAGCATTTGACAAGATCCAACACCCATTCATGATAAAAGTTCTGGAAAGATCAGGAATTCAAGGCCAATACCTAAACATGATAAAAGCAATCTACAGCAAACCAGTAGCCAACATCAAAGTAAATGGAGAGAAGCTGGAAGCAATCCCACTAAAATCAGGGACTAGACAAGGCTGCCCACTTTCTCCCTACCTTTTCAACATAGTACTTGAAGTATTAGCCAGAGCAATTCGACAACAAAAGGAGATCAAGGGGATACAAATTGGAAAAGAGGAAGTCAAAATATCACTTTTTGCAGATGATATGATAGTATATATAAGTGACCCTAAAAATTCCAACAGAGAACTCCTAAACCTGATAAACAGCTTCGGTGAAGTAGCTGGATATAAAATTAACTCAAACAAGTCAATGGCCTTTCTCTACACAAAGAATAAACAGGCTGAGAAAGAAATTAGGGAAACAACACCCTTCTCAATAGCCACAAATAATATAAAATATCTCGGCGTGACTCTAACGAAGGAAGTGAAAGATCTGTATGATAAAAACTTCAAGTCCCTGAAGAAAGAAATTAAAGAAGATCTCAGAAGATGGAAAGATCTCCCATGCTCATGGATTGGCAGGACCAACATTGTAAAAATGGCTATCTTGCCAAAAGCAATCTACAGATTCAATGCAATCCCCATTAAAATTCCAACTCAATTCTTCAACGAATTAGAAGGAGCAATTTGCAAATTCATCTGGAATAACAAAAAACCGAGGATAGCAAAAACTCTTCTCAAGGATAAAAGAACCTCTGGTGGAATCACCATGCCTGACCTAAAGCTTTACTACAGAGCAATTGTGATAAAAACTGCATGGTACTGGTATAGAGACAGACAAGTAGACCAATGGAATAGAATTGAAGACCCAGAAATGAACCCACACACCTATGGTCACTTGATCTTCGACAAGGGAGCCAAAACCATCCAGTGGAAGAAAGACAGCATTTTCAACAATTGGTGCTGGCACAACTGGTTGTTATCATGTAGAAGAATGCGAATCGATCCATACTTATCTCCTTGTACTAAGGTCAAATCTAAGTGGATCAAGGAACTTCACATAAAACCAGAGACACTGAAACTTATAGAGGAGAAAGTGGGGAAAAGCCTTGAAGATATGGGCACAGGGGAAAAATTCCTGAACAGAACAGCAATGGCTTGTGCTGTAAGATCGAGAATTGACAAATGGGACCTAATGAAACTCCAAAGTTTCTGCAAGGCAAAAGACACTGTCTATAAGACAAAAAGACCACCAACAGACTGGGAAAGGATCTTTACCTATCCTAAATCAGATAGGGGACTAATATCCAACATATATAAAGAACTCAAGAAGGTGGACCTCAGAAAATCAAATAACCCCCTTAAAAAATGGGGCTCAGAACTGAACAAAGAATTCTCACCTGAGGAATACCGAATGGCAGAGAAGCACCTGAAAAAATGTTCAACATCCTTAATCATCAGGGAAATGCAAATCAAAACAACCCTGAGATTCCACCTCACACCAGTGAGAATGGCTAAGATCAAAAATTCAGGTGACAGCAGATGCTGGCGAGGATGTGGAGAAAGAGGAACACTCCTCCATTGTTGGTGGGATTGCAGGCTTATACAACCACTCTGGAAATCAGTCTGGCGGTTCCTCAGAAAATTGGACATAGTACTACCGGAGGATCCAGCAATACCTCTCCTGGGTATATATCCAGAAGAAGCCCCAACTGGTAAGAAGGACACATGCTCCACTATGTTCATAGCAGCCTTATTTATAATAGCCAGAAACTGGAAAGAACCCAGATGCCCCTCAACAGAGGAATGGATACAGAAAATGTGGTACATCTACACAATGGAGTACTACTCAGCTATTAAAAAGAATGAATTTATGAAATTCCTAGCCAAATGGATGGACCTGGAGAGCATCATCCTGAGTGAGGTAACACAATCACAAAGGAACTCACACAATATGTACTCACTGATAAGTGGATACTAGCCCAAAACCTAGGATACCCACGATATAAGATACAATTTCCTAAACACATGAAACTCAAGAAAAATGAAGACTGAAGTGTGGACACTATGCCCCTCCTTAGAAGTGGGAACAAAACACCCATGGAAGGAGTTACAGAAACAAATTTTGGAGCTGAGATGAAAGGATGGACCATGTAGAGACTGCCATATCCAGGGATCCACCCCATAATCAGCATCCAAACGCTGACACCATTGCATATACTAGCAAGATTTTATCGAAAGGACCCAGATGTAGCTGTCTCTTGTGAGACTATGCCGGGGCCTAGCAAACACAGAAGTGGATGCTCACAGTCAGCTAATGGATGGATCACAGGGCTCCCAATGGAGGTGCTAGAGAAAGTATCCAAGGAGCTAAAGGGATCTTCAACCCTATAGGTGGAAAAACATTATGAACTAACCAGTACCCCTGAGCTCTTGACTCTAGCTGCATATGTATCAAAAGATGGCCTATTCGGCCATCACTGGAAAGAGAGGCCCATTGGACACGCAGACTTTGTGTGCCCCGGTACAGGGGAACGCCAGGGCCAAAGGGGGGGAGTGGGTGGGTAGGGGAGTGGGGGTGGGTGGGTAAGGGGGACTTTTGGTATAGCATTGGAAATGTAAATGAGCTAAATACCTAATAAAAAATGGAAAAAAAAAAAAAAAAAAAAGAATGCCACCAGAGAGTCTTCTACTAGCAGCCTCTGGATGAAGATGTAGAACTCTCAGCTCTGCCTGCGCCATGCCTGCCTGGATGCTGCCATGCTCCCACCTTGATGATAATGGACTGAACCTCTGAACCTGGAAGTCTCGTGAGCAGCTGGCCGCTGGTGCCCTCTATTGTGAAGGAGGAGAGCAGCGAGGAGGAGATTGCCATAGCTGCTACTTCTGCTAAAGAACTCGGACATGAGCCTGTCCCTGCTGATCTGGGAGAAGTGCGCACCCCAGAGCCCCCAGAATCTCTCAAGCGTGAATACCAGGAGTTCTCCTCCCCGGAAACGAGCCTGCCCTACAAGTGGGTGGTAGAGGCGGCAAACCTCCTCATCCCGGCTGTGGGGTCCAGCCTCTCTGAAGCTCTGGACTTGATTGAGTCGTTTCTGAACTTCTGGAACAAACACGATACCCTGGAGCTGGAGAGCCCCTCACTGACATCCACTCCAGTGTGTAGCCAAAAGGTGGTCGTCACCACGCCCCTGCACAGGGATAAGACACCCCTGCACCAGAAGTATCCATCATCAGAAGTACTCCCAGATCAGAAGTACTCCATGGACAACACTCCCCACACGCCAACCCCGTTCAAGAATGCCCTGGAGAAGTACGGACCGCTGAAGCCCCTGCCGCAGACTCCGCACCTGGAGGAGGACTTGAAGGAGGTGCTCCGTTCTGAGGCCGGCATGGAGCTCATCATTGAGGATGACATGAGGCCCGAGAAGCAGAAGAGAAAGCCTGGGCTGCGGCGAAGCCCTATCAAGAAGGTCCGCAAGTCTCTGGCTCTCGACATTATGGATGAAGATGGGAAGCTGATGTCCTCTATCATGCCCAAACCCCTGTCCTTGCCAACCAGTGTCACACCCAGCTCCTGTGGCTTCACCTCGCCAGGTAGCAAAGAGGGTAACAGCCTGCTCAACCAGGGTTTCCTACAGGCCAAACCCGAGAAGGTGGTGGCCGCCCAGAAGACTCGGAGCCACATTCCAACCCCTGCCCCTATGACCCATGCCTGGAAGACGGTGGCCTGTGGGGGCACCAAAGACCAGCTCTTCATGCAGGAGAAAGCCCGGCAGCTCCTGAGCCGCCTGAAGTCCAGCCACACATCTCGGACCCTCATTCTGTCCTGAGGGACTTGAATGGCAAGAGCCGGCTCTCATGTTTACAGGGGTAGGGTGTGGGGTAAGGTTAAAGTCACATTAAGTGACCAGCTTCAGGATGTCTTCTGCCAGCCCCTCAAACTACTTAGGTGGCAGAAGTCATGTGGTAATACCCCTTCCCTGAGTCTAGCTTTGGGAAGTTCCTGGTGCTAATAGAACAAGGTCCCACTCCTGGGCCTGCCTGTCCTCTACCCAATGCTAGAAGGAACCCTATCAGGGTCTCCCAGGCTCTCATCCAGTCTGGCCTCATCTCAGACTCCTGCTTAGGATGGGGGTGTGGCTAGGGGTGCGCCTTTCCTCGTCTCCTGTTGGTACACTGTCCCCACAATAAAATGCCATTCTCCCTCTGCCAAAAAAAAAAAAAAAAAAAAAAAAAGAATGCCACCAGAAAATCAACTTGGCTTTTACCTTAAACAACTGAAAAGTTAATACACAGGTTATATGAGAAGTAACAACTTGTGAAAAAATATTTTTCTTCTCTTTCATTTGTCATCTCACAATGTTACAATCTATAGAATAACAGTATATTCACAAGCCATCGTTGTTTTCCAGGCACCAGTTTGTCAGGGAGTCTTGCTTTGCTTAGTAGCTGATTAAGACAGATGCAAATTCTTCGATATAAATCTTAACTCTCTGATCATATGGTACACACCAAATAGTAAATATACATACACATGTATGTTACAGAATGGCTAGAAATAGTTAAGGAAGCTATAGCAGGGTCCAAGAATTTTAAATAGACTAATTGGCATCAGCTTGAATTTTAAGAAAGATGCAAAAACCTCTGGGGTAGCAGTAGTTAGATAACTAACTATGCTGGAGGTATGATAAAATGGCAGGTGTAGATTCACTGTGACAAGTTGCAGCCTTGACTCAGGGTTGAGTCTAGCTGCAGAAGTTAAGTACAGGTTTAGAGAAGCTGTTAAGGTAAAGAGAAATACTTGGTCTCAATAAACAAACAGGCAGACTGATGGACAATAATTTGAGTAGGCTGTGGGGATGGAACCCAACCAAGACCCCTGGGTACTTGGAGTCCTCTGTCTATAAATCCTGTTCCCTTGACATACATTGGATAGTCAGAAATCAGATATGTAGAGTGGTTGCCATTGTAGTGCTCTTTTTATGTAGTACTGGTGAAGACATTCCCCCCCACCTTTTAAAATCTATTGCATCTACACGTTTTTGTGTCTAGTTTTATGATATGACTATAGTCTACCTATATGATTCTATAGTTCCAACTAACTTTGATACATTTATAACACTGTAACTTTTCTGGTTTTACAAGTCAATCTATACCTCTGGGTGGTGCTAGATAGATGTTGTATGCAATATTCATCATAGTGTAGAATCATCCTGCTTCTGCATTTGTGCTCAAAATATAGTCAAAAGATGCTGACAGAATGAAGAGTCTCAGGGCATGGCATGGCCTGAGAAACTACTGTTTCTGTGGTAGGGAGTAAATTAGGAAAGGAAACAGCCAGATGTCAGCAGGGAAATTGAGAATCAGAGACAAGATATGAGTGTTCAATATCACATAACAGTTCAGCCACTGCAGAGGCTCTAACTGCCCTGCTTACCATGGACAACTAGAGCTCAAAAATGACCAAGAATTCCCTACCCAAGGCAGTAGAAACCTGCAACTTACCTGAATCAACATATAGAAAAGACATTTATATTAATAAATGAAGGAAGAGTAAGTGGTGAAGGCATTTGGAAGGTTAGAGAAAAGAAAGTTTGGCTAGTTCTCCTTTGCAAGGGAGAAATGTTTATGTACAGATAAGTCCAGAAAACTGAATGGTGACTAGATAGTGGGGTTCTTCTATTCCAGGGTCAAAGTTGATATCTTGAGTCACAAAAGCTTTAGAATATAGGGATAAATTTAAACTTAAAGTTTGGACATGATGCCCAAGCTTAGAATCTAGACTTTAACTCGGGGTTCACACACACGCACATGCACAGGCACACACACACTCACACACACAAACTGGTGATATTTAATAGAAGTCTCTCTGGTTTTGGTGTTGGCCCTAACTCCTGGCTTTGTATTAAAAATAATCACTGCATGTAGTCAAAGTTTTTGAGCTAAAAGGTGAGTCTGTTATTCTTAAAGAGTTACATGCTAATGAACGAATGACATGAAAATTTTATTTACACTTATTTTATTGGACAGAAGGATATATCTACTTCTAGATGATCAGAAATCAGAGTGAAAATATTCAGTAGATTTAGTTGAAAGATCTAATCACCAAAGTGTGCATTTTACGGGACTTTATAGTTACATTATATAGTCATATGTAATATGAATGTCATGTTAGGCAAGACTCTGCAATGAGTCTGGCAGCTGAATGGAAGCCAGGACTTTGTCTCAACTACATTCCCACCTATGTGCTTTTTAAAAAAAAACCCCTTGTTTACGGAAAACCAAGAGTGTCAGAAAGAGGGGCGGGATTCAAATAATTGAAGTGATTCTTTTGTTCTCTACTCTGCCTCCTTGCTCCTGTTGGGTAATTGTTGTCTGATCCTCTTTACATTCCCACGGCCCTCGGGACTCTCTTTTTCTTTTCTTCCTCTTACAGCAAATTATTGTGTTGCCTGGACCTCATCCACACCATGATTATTTAAACCTTCATTTTTTTATAATGATGCAGAAACAATACATAGCACAAAAACATGTATGGTCTAATCTTTTGCAATATAATAAGTATCAGTAGGGTGGGGGAGATGAGGGGAGGGTTGTTTTAAGTGAAATTCAAACCAGACTACATGTGAATTAAACATTAAAGAGATTAATAAATTCTAAAGTCTCAACAAGAGAGAAAGCACAGACCTCATTTTACTTAAATAGAGAGCTCTCAAATCCCACGATGGAGGTGTATGAAATGATAGGTTATGAAATCTCCAAGCTGGGGTCCATTCTTGGTTTCTCTGGGGACCGAGACTAATAATTGCTATGCAGAAAGTGTGCATGTATTATGATGTGCAATGATCAACAGGGAAGCAGTACGGTAGCCACATTTCCCCTGACATGTATGTATTCGGGACAAGCAACGTCCTAGGGCTTTATTCAGCACACAGATTAAGAATTTAATACAATTTACTATGGGAGAAGGCTTCAGATTCTATAGCCTGTGTCTTTGGCTTCAATTGAACAGGATGTGTGCATCTTACTAGTGAGGGGAAAACTAAAAATTCTGCAAGATAAACTGGGGACTGAAAAATCAAGCACAAAAAGGAAAAACAAAACAAAACTAAACAAAAACAAAACAAAACAACCCCCCCAAACCTACAAAAACCAAAACTAACCAACCAACCAAAGAACCCTCCCCAGACCTGTTGTTTAAGCATATGCCTAAAGACAGAGATAGCTCACTTCTTAGCTGACACTGTGTCTTGTGAAAGTTGATAGATGTTAGATCAGACATCAAGAAGATATATATTTACAATTTTGAATAACAGCCTCTCTGGACCTCTTTAAGTCTGGTTTAGTACTTTTCAAATTTTTTGCTTTGTGAATTGTACCTGTTTTCTTGCTGCCTCCACTTTCTGGAAGGTTTCAGGTCTGTCCCCACTGGAAATGCTGGATCATAATACTATAATAACCAGTGCTGTTCCTGGATCCTTCCAATGAATGCCACCCACACAAATTCTTCTAAGTCATGGCTATTTCTCACAATTTCCTGCTTCTCAAAAAAGCAGACCAGATGGCTTGGCTCAGAGCACACACTGCTCTCAGTGGCTCTAGTTTTGAAGCTGTCAGAAGGATTTGATCTAGTTCAATATATTTAGAATTTAATGTAAATATCAACTTTGAATTGAAAAATGGACAAGTACAAATCTGTGGTATATATTAATAGTGGTATTTCTGAGGATCATTTCACAGAAAACATTATAAACATTGCTACAGAAATATGAGATTGGCTCATCTTTTGGGGCTAGGTGAGGGTGGGAGACAGAACCCAGGGCCTAGTGCATGCTGGTCAAGTGTTCCAATGCTAAACTACCACAGCTCAAAGACATCACTTTTTTTTGCTTGTAAAACTGTGTCAGGAAGGTTTCTGTCACTCCACTAGTGTCATAATGATGAAACCTATAAATCTTTAATTTGCTTTGATTAATTTCAGATAAAATTGTAAATTTTATATTTTGGTAATCTGATGGGCTTTTTGCATTCTTGAATTTAATAGCTGTGCAATGCAAGCCTTCTATGAGAGTGAAAACACTATATACTCAGTTGTGGGTACACAGATAAGTGAGGTAAATGTCTGTCTTGACGGTCTACTTCAGGAGACATTTATGAAAATTATTAGGAGAATCTCAATGGGATAAATTCTATTTCCAAGATCAGTACAAAGATGGCACAATTGAATAGAGGCCAGAAGGTAATTGATTCTACCAGTGGGGTTCAAGTCACAGCAAAAGGGAGATGTTTTGTTTGCAGCAAAAGGGAGATGTTTGCCTTGTGGTTTCCTTGATCTTTCTTGTTCCTACATTTCTTCTTTCCCCTCTTATTCAGGATTCCCTGAGCTGAACCTACTGTTTGGGTGTGGATCTCTGCATTTGCTTCCTTCAGTACCTGAGTGAAGCATCTCTCATCATGGATATTTTAGGCTCTTGCCTTCAAATATAACAGAATATTATTGCCAGCATCAGTGGTAATTTTTCTCTTATTGGATGTTTCTCAAGCTAGACCAGTCATTGGTTATTTATCCCATCATCCTCTGCTCCATCTTTACTCCCACACATCTTTAGACAGGATAAAGTGTAAGTCAAAGGTTTTGTGGTTGGGATGTTGTCTCATTTCCTACCCTGGAAAACTTGCCTGGTTCTGGAGATGGACACTTCAGGTTCTCTATGATAGGAGATTTAGCTAAAGTCATCCTCATATATTTATGGGAGTTTCTATTGCCTTAGCTTTCTAACTTAATTCAGACATGCCCAATACTAATAATCTCTACAAATATTCTGTACTCTATTCTTCTCCTATCATTCCCTTCTCTTCTCATCCCCACCCCATTCTTTTCAGTGCACAACCCCATTTATCCATGACGTCTGTTCTATTTCCCCTTATCAGGGGAATACATTGGTTTCACCTTGTGCCATCTTTTTTTACTTAGCTTTTTTTTAGGTTTGGGGATTTTACCACATCATGGACATTCTTAAATGAGGAGAATAATAATTATGTCTTTCAAAACTTAAGAGATATAATTTCCAATCCAGTTACTATATCCAGTGACTTTATTCCTTATAATAAAAGGAGACAGAAAAATCTTCATGAGGAACACAATTATAATAAGTCATAACTGATAATTGAGCACTATGAAGGACTTTAAAAGAACTCCATCATATATAAAAGTACGATGAGCACAAGAGGTCAAAATAACATATAAACAACATGCTAATGCCTGACAGAAGAACAACTGCTAAAAATTTATCAAATATTAAAATAGCAACAACTGAACAATAATTATTTCTTTGTCTCAGTTGAATTAGATGAAATATAAGCTATATATATATACACACACACACACACACACACATATGCAATATAAGTAAATTTTTCTTTAATTTATTGACTATTTAAAAATCTTTTGAGTTCTCTGTTCTCTCCTTTTAAAACTTTTAAAACTTTGGGTCCACACAAATGTCAAAACTTTCAGGTATATTCAATTATGAAGACAGTCTCATTTTAACAATGAAGACCAATTTTAAAGGTAAAAAAAAAAAGCCCATTTCATCAAAGTTTCAATTCCTATTCCAACTTATAGAAAACTCTTTCTTTACTCCCAGTAAACCTGTCATATGGATTAGCAGTCATCAGTAGAGAAGAAAATGTGCTTTTCTGAAACCCTCAACTTTTATGTATTCAGGGTTTTGAAACGGGGAAGAGGGAATCAGGAAATGCATGGGTATCTTTTTGTACATGGTATTCTTAGACTGTTGCCCTTTAAGATGCTATTCAGTCTAAAGCTGTTTTCTTTAGAGCCATACCTAGGTCACTGATTGCACACACAAACCTGTGAGTAGTCTTGTAAGTAGATGATATACTTTATGAGAATCTTGTCAAGTTATAGTCCTCCACTGCTGGAAACCCTTAGTAGAGGTGCTTCTTTAGTGAGATGCCTTCAAACTGGCTCAATCTTTATCTACTTCATCTTCACACAACTTCCATGTACTTAGTTTCCATGGAAACAGTTCTGAGTATATTGCCTTACTTTCTCTCTGCCTTTAATGAAATGTGAATATGGGCAATTTCTTGTATTGATATGAGCAAAGCAAAATCTGCTCTCTCAGTTTGTACTATTAATTCTGAGGGAAACATGATTTCTCCTATGCTGGTTTGGACAATGACCAGAGTTAGTGTAGTAAACTGTTTACCAAGTGTTTGTAGCCCCAGTTTGTTTGTACGATCTACTTTAAACCTATGATATTCTATCCTAAGTTGTTCCTTTCATTTCATGGGAGATGAAGGCAAGATGCAGCTACTTCATAACTTGCAAGAGAAAAAGGTATGAAATTTCCTTTTTATTAAGATGTGAGGATGGAAGTATAGGCAAAAGAACCACTTTGACCTATTCTGAGAAATCTGAAAAGATAGAGGCATCTGATGGTTTCTTGATGTCTCCCATTAGAATGTACCAATACCACCTATTGCCCTCTCTTTCTGAGGTTTTAGTTAAAATTGTGGGAAAGTCTCATTTTATATTCTTTGTGAAATCCTCTTGAATATTTTACTGTACTTTCTTTCTCAATTTTTAAAATGTTTGCTTAGACAATTCTTGTCTGTCTTCTTGGGATAATGGGAACTAATGAAAAGCAGGGTTTATAAAATGCAGAGTGATGTCCTGCTGGAAGCCAAAGTGACAAATGTACTTAGTCAAGGTGAAGCTCAAATGAAAAGGCCATTTGGGGATTCTGGATTGAGCTACACCCACAACCACTTTCTTCCTTTAGAGAGTTGTGCACAGAGCTTTTCCCTGAAGAGCTAAATGTCATCAGAAGAGGATCTCATTTGGAAAAAGGTTCCTTTATGCCAGGCAAATCATTCCCATGTTGTATTTAAAAATATTCTTTACTATAAGAAAAAAAATGAACCTATCTATTCTAATCCTAGGATTTAGGTGGAATCTAAATATCAAAGGCCTGGTTATTGTAATATATCATAAGCAAATAACTACTAGCTATTATTTTTCAGTCTGATACCAGCTAAAGAATCAACTTAACAACTGACTATGAATTTAGGGGGGAGATTAGAAAACAATGTGGAGGTGTGCTTCCTTGAACAGACCATTTTGATGTAGAAGTTCTATTTTATTGTGATACCATATATGTGCAATCTATTTATAACATTTTACCTTAATTGTTGTTTCCTGTATGCATGCATGTATATATGTGCATATATATATACTTATTTTTGTGTGTATGTGTGAGAGCCTCCATGTATGCGTGCCTGTTGCCTATAGAGACCTGAAGAGAGTATTGGATCCTTTAGCACTGCGGTTGAAGGTGGTTGTGAACCACCTGTGGAAGGCTTGGAGACAATGCTGTGTGCTCTCACTCTAGAGATTCATTGTTCAGAGCCATGCTAGGGAACTGTTTTTTCCCTGAATACTTCCAAAATACAATTGAACGTACATTCTTGCATGTTGATGTGAAAATAGAGATGTAGTCTGCACATTGTGGTGCAAGATACACATAGAAATAAGTTTGCTGATACTACACCAGAGCTAAGCATGGAAACACTAGAAGAATTACATTTATTTTTTGGTCTTGGCTTTATTGACACACTGAATCCAGCTATACTTTTCTTGGTTACAACTGATACTTTACTTAATATTTACTCAAACAAAAGGGAGTTTTTTTTTTTTAGTCTGTTTCTTATCATTCTAAAGTGATGTGTATCTTATATGCTATAATTCTAAAAAATAAAAAGCAAGTTAAGCATGATATTTTAGTTAGAAAATGCAAACCTATTTATCTCATTTGTCTTCTCATCTTTCTTCTGTCTTCCTTGTCTCCTGTGGTAGTTGGATGTGTTTAAAGAAATGGCAAGTTGTTAATCAAACAGGGTTGGATATTTATTGAAATTACAACCACTTTGAACTCAATGTTCTTATCTCCACAGTGGAAATGATAATGGTAGGATGACTCACCTCTTAAGGCTGAGAACACATGTAAACTTTATAGAAATTGTGTGATACCTGCGCTATTACTGTTTTCATTTTATGGAGAAGAAAACGGAGAGTCACAGAAGTTTAGCCACTTCAAAGTCATACTTCTCATAAATGGAAAAGATAGAAAAGGTTCTGGCTTGAACTCATGTCTATCTCTCCCCAAAGCTTTATTCCACACTCTTTTATAGCCTGAGTGCTTACTTCTGGGCTGCTATGTCTAGCTTGAGTGGGAGAGGAAGCACCTAGCCTTGCAGGTACTTGAAGTATCAGTGTGGGCTGATACCCAGGGGCCCCCCACCCACTCAGAGAAGAAGGGGATGGGAGAATAGGGGAAGAACTGTGGGAGGGAGTGACTGGAAGGGGGCAGTGTGCAGGATATAAAGTGAATAAGTAAAACAATAAAATTGCATTTAAAATAGAATAAATTAATTTTAAAGATAGTCTTTCAGTTAGGAATTATTTGTGGAAAATTATTGAATCCTAACTCAACCAAGAGGTGCATGAGTGGATACCTGCAGGTCTTTGGTAGAGGGTAGAAAAACACAAGCCTTAATGATAACATTGGCACTCATCGTCTGTCTCCTGTTGATTGTTGCTAGACAAAGGATTTCCAATGTGATAAGTAGACAGATGGTATCACTGGAGATAGATCTTGGTAATTACCAATGGAGATAATGTCTTCCATAAGGTTTCTGCTGGATAGTTCTGGGACTGATTGTTCAGTGTTAGGCACACGCACAATCCCTGGAGTCAGGGGTACTGAACTTGCCAAGGGTTGTCCAAAACTCATTTGCTTTTAGAAAGAGGAAGGTATCACACCTAATGCCAGGCAACAATAATCACATGATTGAGTTCCAATTTAAAATTTTCTTCCTAAACTTTGCAAGTTTTTTATTTTTATGTATAGGAGGGCTTTAGTATGAACAAATAATAAGGGATAATTCTTATATTGTAACTCAAATATTAAAGCATTTGATTTACCTTAAATAATGCATCTGTTAATTAATATAACCACAAATGTTCCTGAGAAATGTCTTCCTATCTTGGCCACAGTGGAATGAGCACATGAACACATGGTACAGCCATTCTGAATGTCCAAAACAGAAGGCATTATGGGGCATTATGGGGGCTGGTGTTTTTTGTTTCCTGTTGTAGTGTCACATACTTAATGGGCAGAGAGTGGGAGAAACTGGCAAGCTAGTCACATAGTCTCAATGTGTGGTACCTGAGAAAGTTAATAAAATTCTATGTAATATATTGAGGTAAGTATATTCATTTAGAGTGAGAGAAAATGTATCCAATAGCAAATGAGTGTGATATGCTTGATGAGTGAGGTGAAAAACATCAATATTTAAAGGAAGGAAATAAAAACATTGTATCTTCATATTACTAGTTTTGTGAAAGAAACAGCTGTTACATTAGTTTTCACATAGAAGAACTAGCACAGGATTGTAGTTTAATTTCTTGGACCCAATGTTGCTTGGCTGTAGCACCACTACATGATTTAAACCCTGAAAAGTTTGGCTTTACGACTAATTCAAATTTTATACTGTGCCATCTTTTAAATTGAGATCCATCCAAACTAAAGGTTATTTTCAGGCAATTTAAGCTTTTTTTTTTTTTTTTTTTTTTTTAAACTACACTTTCTCGGTGAATTTCACTTTCTGCCTGAGCTCTAAGCATTAGGTCTGAAATGAGCTAATTATGCTAGGCCATGATGTTAGCATGTGTCAGTCTCTATTTTCATCAGCATTTTGTGCTTTCATGTGTGTTTTTGTTCCAAGTACTAATATTTTGGTGCTTTAATGTCAGGAAGATGATTTTTCAGGAAGAGCTGCTACCCACAAAGTCTTAGGAAATGTCACAAGGTAGGCAATTAACATTCTGTACACACACACACACACACACACTCACATGTGCATGCACACACCAGTTATGTTGTTTGCCATTATATTCACTTTTATTTTGATGAAGCTACTAGATAATCAACTATACACAAGAATCATGGAATACAATGAAAGACCTAGAAATTCTCCTGTTTATCATAATCCTCAATTTCATGGACAGTAGTGTTAACTGTGGAAGTAAAGGAATTTTATTTATTTTAAAAATAAAGTTTTACCAAATCTTTATTAATACCACACCTCTTATACAAGTAGACCAGCATCATTTTCCTTTAGACACTACATAGACGTTAAAATTTATTTTTTCACTTGAAAAATATGTACTGAATGTTTGTACTGCGGGGTTCAACTGTAAAAAGGATGGATTACGGCTCTGAATCCTTGTAACTTAAGTTTTAATGTGGACAAGTAGAAGTAAGTCAATTAATAAGCAAATTATAAATATTCCAAGGTTTTAAGTATGAAAAATAACTATATATATATATATATATATATATATATAGTATTTTAAGGCAGAACTTGTGAAATTATTGTCTTCCTGAGTATTTGGAATTTCAGTGGGGTAGGTAGTCGTCTAACACTTCTCTCCAACAAATGCTTTGCTTGCCACTGTTTACTTTCAAAAGTCAGGACTTTGCATTTAATCTAGCTTATAAAAAAAGGATATGGATGATTTGACTAAAATACTAGATAGAAACAAAACTGCAGGTAAATGAATATAGAAACTGTGAGTACCTGATGTATTTTATAGTAATTGTTTCCTTCAAAATTTAAATGTAGGTAGTAGGAGCAAAGAGAGTACATGGAATGAATAGAAAGTTATTATTCTGTGGAAAAAAGGGAACATGTTGGCTTTCATCATCATAAATCTCAAATGGCATTATTGTGTCAAGAAGCTATGACTAGATGTGTTACAAGGCTTAAGACCGGACTTAGTAATATTATTCTATTTCATGGACATAATATTAAGTCAAGTACTGATGGCTTATGGTTTTAATATAAATTAATAAATCTCTCAGTCACACACATCAAAGGTGCTTCTATTTGAATTAGATTAACAGAGATCTACAAATGGTCAAAGTGCAGAGAATAACAGAGTGTGTAATTTCCAGTCTTCTGTATCATCCACCCTCTGTCCACTCATGGATCACTGCAGAAGAGTGGACAGGAAGAGTATAAGAGCTAGATGTGAGACTAGCCATCTCTGGGAGGAATTTGAAATTTGCAGGCAAATGGATGGATCTAGAAAATATTATTCTGAATGAGGTAACTCAGTCATAAAAGAACACACATGGTATGTACTCACTGATAAGTGGATATTAGGCAAAGACTGTGGAATACCCATAATACAACTCACAGACCACATGAAGCTCAAGAGGAAGGAAAACCAAAGAGTGGATGCTTCAGTTCTACTTAGAAGGGGGATCAATATAATCAAGGGAAGTAGAGGTTGGGAGGGACTTGGGAGGAAGAGAAGAGGGGGAGGGGAAAAGAGGGGCAGAATTGGTATGGGAGGAGATGGAAAAGATGTATAGAGGGTCAGGAAATTGAACAGAGTTATGTAGCAGTGGGGGGGGGGGGACTGGGGGTAGCAACCAGAAAGTCCCAGATGCCAGGAAAGCAAGAGGCTCATAGGACCCAATGGGGATAATATTAGCTTAAGTACCCCACAAAGGGGAGGGAGAACCTGTTGAGATGATATCCAGAGGTTAGGCATGGTCTTCCCCAACCCCCAGCCCCACGACTGAGGGATTGAGTCATCCACCCATCTCTAAACTTTTAATCAAGAATTGCTCCTGTCTAAAGGAAATACAAGGGACAAAGGGTGGAGTAGAGACCAAAGGAAAGGCCATCCAGAGACTGTCCTACCTGGGGATCCATCTCATATGCACACACCAAACCCAGACATGATTGCTGATGCCAAGAAGTGCTTTCTGATAGGAGCCTGATGCAGCTGTCTCCTGAAAGGCTATGCCAGATCCTGCCTGGCCAATACAGACGCAGATGCTCACGGCCAACGATCAAGCACAAGAACCCCAGTTAGGAGTTGGGAAAAGGACTGTAGGAGCTGAAGGGGACTTATCTGGCATCAATGGGAGGAGAGGCCCTTGGTTCTGTGAAGGCTTGATACTCCAGTGTAGAGCAATGCTATGGCAGTGTGGTGGTAGTGGGTAGGTGAATGAGGGGCACCCTCATAGAAGCAGGGTAAGAGTGGAAATGGGGAAAGGGGATAACATTTGAAATGTAAATAAATAAAACATCCATTTTTTAAATTAAAAAACAATAAACTTCTGTTAGTCTCACCATGTCTTTGTTTAGTTTCTGTTTCAGTGACCTGTCCATTTTTTAAAGTGGGGTGTTGAAGTCTCCCACTATTATTGTGTGGGTTTTAATGTGCATTTTGACCTTTATTAAAGTTTTTTTTTAATGGATGTGTGTGCCCTTGCATTTTCTTTTGATGACTATGAAGTTTCTTTCCCTATATCTTTTGATTACCTTTGGGTTAAGGGAAGGACTGAAGGAGCTGAAGGGACCTTATCTGGAACCAATGGGAGGGGAGGTCCTTGATCCTGTGAAGGCTTGGTGCCACAGTGTAGAGGAATGCTAGGGTGATGAGGGGGGAGTGGATGGGTAGGTGGGGGACCACCCTCATAGAAGCAGGGTAAGGGGGGTGAGATAGGGACTTTGAAATGTACACAAATGTAATATCCAATTTATAAAGAAAAGAAAAGGAAAGAAAAGAAAAGAAAAGAAAAGAAAAGAAAAGAGAGCTAGATGTGATGGATGACTACAAGGAAACTATGCCTTCTGATCAAGCAGGGCAACTGTACATATGAAATCACATTTTTTATTGCAGCATGCACAAGACTGGTGCACACTCAAGGCAGATCAAACCCTATCATGGAGAAGGGCAGAGGCACCTTGCCCCACCATTTACTGAGGAGCTATTAACAAGTATTAGCTGTTGGGACAGAGAGTCAACTGTGACCACGCTGCAGTAGAAGACCATATATCTAAGAGTATTTAGCCAGCAGAAACTCTTCTTAATATGTTTTTAAAACTAGGACACAACGTTTGGTGTTTACGGAAGGGGGGTATATCTGAGAAGAGTTGAGGGAAGGCTGAAGATGATAGTGTTTGTGCTGGTTTGTATTTTGTTAACTTGGCACAAGCTAGGGTCATGTGGAAAGAGGGAACTTCAACTAAAAACATTTCTTCATTAGATTGGCATGTAGGCAAGTGTAGGAGGTAGTATATTTTGATTAATAGTTATGTGGATAGGAACAGTTCACTGTGTGTGGTACCCTTCTGGACAGGTGGTACTGAGTTTTACAACAAAGTAGGCTACTCAATCTATGAGAAACAAGCCAGTCAATAGCATGTCTCCGTGGTTCTGCTTCAGTTGTTACAATGGCTTTATTCTTTGAGTTCTTGCCTTGACTCCCCTAAGAGATGGACTATAAGCTATAAGATGAAATAAACCCTTTCTTCCCCAAGTTGCCTTTGGTCATGGTGTTTATCTCATTAATAGAAACTTAAATAAGACAGTGTTGTATGAAATCTTTGAAGAAAAAAGAAAAAAGCAAACAAGAAATAACAAGTGGTAAAAGAAAAAAAAAAAAAAGGACTCTTTTAGCTACTTGCAGTCTCCTTGCACAATGGGTTAGGGAATTAAGCCTTCATGTATCATGATCTTTGAAGCCATTTTTTTTTCAAATGTCCATTGTGAAGTTTGTTTTAAGTTTCTTTCATGAAAGTTATTAGAGCTGAAATCCTTTGCTAGAATCTGGGTATTATTTCCTGTCCTACAAGATCACCCATGCTTTCATATACTTCAAGAAACTATATAGACAGATATTGTTTTTATATGTTTTCCATCAATATATATTGTTTATGTAATTGTAGGGTACAATGAGACAACACAACATATTCATACAATTTATAATTATTAAGGTCAGGTAAGAGGTCCAGCTGTCAATTTAGACATACTTCAGTTACTTGAGTCAGAAGCACTTAAAGTTCAAATATCAAAGTTATATTACACATTGAGAAGAAGACATTTCATTTAAGCCTAGAAAAGAGTTGGTAAGAATATGTGTTTGTGGGCATGTTCAGCGTTAGGTATGTCTTGGCAAAGATTGTATCAAATAACCCTAGCAGGATATAAAAGTTTTTTGTCAGAATGTGAAACAAACATCAACTATAGAGCTTAAGAAGAATAAAAATTGCTTTAAAAAACATCCAAATGTATTAGGTCAGAATACTGATATTCCTGAGAATGGAGATGACAAATTTGCTGTGGCACAAATGTCTACTGTTACATGACTTTCTTCCCAATGGCTGTTTTGTTGAATATAAGAGGAGGAACATCATTTAAAAGTATTTACCCAGTGTTAAAGTTTTCCTAATAAGAAAAATGTGAATTAGAGGCTAATAGTGTGGTGTTGCTCAAAGGTTTTGATTCTAGTACCCACACAAGAAAAGAAAGAGTAGGAAAACAAAATATTTTATGACCAGATGCTCCTATATAAATAATTTCCCCCTGAATGTGAGGATCAAATAAAGTGGGAATAAATGCTTTAAGACACACTGAACATTATTTTTCAATATTTGAAAAAGTCATGTGTAGATATAGGCTATGAAACAATCCCCTGGGTAGTTCTAGAAATGGGTATATATAGAAATGGATGTCTAGAATACAATTTTTTGAGAATTTTTGTAAGAATTTTAAGAATTTGTAAGAATTTTTTAAGAATTTTAAATAAATATAGAAAATATAATACAAAGAAGGTAGAACTGTCATAATGGAAAGAAACTAGAGATTTTGTGGCTAGAATTGAAAGTAGGATCCATAAATAAAAAGCATAACATAGATTTGAAGAGAAAGGTGATGAGGTTGAGGTGAACACTGAACACAGCTACTATAAAAAGTGTTCCATTTTGGATCATGCAGGGACTTCTGAGCTCCCATCCCTAGCAGATGAGCCATTGTAAGTTGATTACTGCTAAGGGAGGCAGAGTGACTTTCTTTTGGGGATATTACCATTGGTTGTTGCTCATGCCTGAAGTCGAAATTGAAGCATTCTTTGGAAAGTCAGTTGTGTTGGAAGATGTTTTTCTGGGGCAAACAAGTGAAGGAGTGTTTTCCTTAAGTAGACACAGGTGAAATACTAAGGCAGACTTGTGAAGGAACATTTTACTGAAACAGACACATGAGGAAGGATGTTCAGCTAAAACAGGCATGTGAAAGGGCACACGATGAAGGATTCTTCATAAGGACACACATGTATTGTTCTGCTTTATATTGTGTAGTTGAGCTACAGTTGTCAGGACTCCATACAGAGAAAAGTACCAAAAAGCTTTTGGTGGTGTACTGCAGTTTCTTGCCACTTCCACAGGCTCGGGCTGATTGGCAGAGTGATGTCAGCTGAGACAGATGCATGTGCTGAAGCAAGACAGGTGCTGTGGCAAGTCATGTGCTGAGCCAAGACCTGTGAAGGACATGAGATATTTGGAGGGTATGAGAAGGACTTAGACTTGCTTATAGAACTAGCTATGCAATGCTTGTTGGTCTCTTGTCTTTGCTGGTCTTTGATTCACTGAGAGAGGCACAGCTGAGAACTTTTTCAGGCATTCCTCCTGGTCCCACCTGCTGACTGGAGACAAGGCTGAGGCTTGTCTGTCTCTGTCACTACTGCTGATTCAAGTTTGCTATCCTGACTCTACTGAACTGGACTGCTGGTATATCTGTGAAGTGTTTGCGAGTGGATCAAACTGTCATTGCTAACCTGTGAATCTCAAGATTACTGCTGATTTCCAGACAACACTTTACTCCAAAGAACCTTTCTAAACAGGTCCACTTCCCCATATGCCTTCTTTTCCACTACCTTTTGTGAATGGTGGGCAAGAAGGAAGGTTAAAGTGTTTAAGAACCATCATTAAAAATAATTCTTGAAAAGATTAAAGTTATACATGCCCCAGTGGGTAAACATATAACTGTGTACATATAGAAAGCATTAATGCAACTTAGGGGTTATAAATGATGAAATAAAAATAAAAAGAGTATATGAAGCTGGGAAGGAGGCATCAAGGAGAGTTGGAAGAAGATAGTCCTGGATGGGTGTGATCACTACATATTGTATAAGTGTATTGGATGTTGAAGGGATAGAAAATACTTTAAAAGTTAAGAAGGACATATTTTTATTTACTTCTACAGTAAATATTATGGTGGTGATAAAAAGTAATTTTGAGACCAAAATTCTTGATTTTACAAGGAAATCTTATGTTTCTCTCAGGAGTTATGCTTGTGAATAATACTTGGGTGGCTGTGTGGCTTCTCTGCACATGTGTCCTAGGTGTTTTGTTTGTTGCTTAAATTTTTATTGTGTTTATATGAAAGAGTCTGAACTTTCAGGATACCTAAATCTAAAAATTTCTTCTGAGTTTTAGGCTTAAAATCTGTAACACTGAAGATATTCTGTTGCTTTTCACTGATGATAATTTGGAAGAAAGAATTTGGATATCTTCTATTTCCTGTTGTTCCTCAGCCCTGTTTATCCATTGGCAGAGTTGGGTTAGTGCCCCCAGTTTTGCCATAATTCTTTCTACATTCATGTATGTTGAAAAGGTGAAAATGCTTCTTTTTTTGGTGATTTTTTAAAATTAGATATTTTCTTTATATACATTTCAAGTTTCAAATTCTATCCTGAAAGTTTCCTATACACTCCCCTGACCCTGCACCCTACCCACCCACTACTACTTCTTGGCCCTGGCATTTCCCTGTACTGGG
The DNA here is from genome assembly GCF_000001635.26 of Mus musculus. Lineage (NCBI taxonomy): Eukaryota > Metazoa > Chordata > Mammalia > Rodentia > Muridae > Mus > Mus musculus. The sequence continues at coordinate 16,652,260 of NC_000083.6, read as the reverse complement.
GCATATAAAGTTTGCAAGACCAAGGGGCCTCTCTTCCCAGTGATGGCCGACTAGGCCATCTTCTGCTACATATGCAGCTAGAGACACGAACTCTGGGAGTACTGGTTAGTTCATATTGTTGTTCCACCTATAGGGTTGCAGACCCCTTCAGCATCTTGGATGCTTTATCTAGCTTCTCCATTGAGGGCCATGTGTCCCATCTTATAGATGACTGTGAACATCCACTTCTGTATTTGCCAGGCACTGGCATAGCCTCATAGGAGACAGCTATACCAGGGTCCCTTCAGCAAAATCTTGCTGGCATACGCAATAGTGTCTGGATTTGGTAGATGATTATGGAATGGCTCTCCGGGTGGGGTAGTCTCTGGATAGTTGATCCTTTTGTCTTAGCTCCAAACTTTGACTCTGTAACTCCTTTCATGGGTATTTTGTTCCCTATTCTAAGGAGGAACAAAGTATCCACCCATTGCTCTTTCCTCTTCTTGATTTTCTTGTGTTTTGCAAATTGTATCTTGGGTGTTCTATGTTTGTTGGGTTAATATCCACTTATCAGTAAGTGCATATCTAATAACTTCTTTTGCGATTGGGTTACCTCACTAAGGATGATATACTCCAGATACATCCATCTGTCCAAGAAATGTTCATAAATTCAGTGTTTTTAATAGCTGAGTAGTTCTCCATTGTGTAAATGTACCACATTTTCTGTATCCATTCTTCTATTGAGGAATATCTGGGTTCTTTCCAGGTTCTGGCTATTATAAATAAGGCTGCTATGAACATAGTGGAGCATGTGTTCTTATTGCCAGTTGGAACTTCTGTGTATATGCCCATGAGAGGTATTGCTGGATCTTCTGGTAGTATTAGGTCCAATTTTCTGAGGAACCTCCAGACTGACTTCCAGAGTGGTTGTACAAGTTTGCAATCCCACCATCAATGGAGGAGTGCTCCTCTTTCTCCACATCCTCGCCAGCACCTGCCATCACCTGAATTTTTGAACTTAGCCATTCTGACTGGTGTGAGATGGAACCTCAGGGTTGTTTTGATTTGCATTTCCCCATTGATTAAGGATATTGAACATTTTTTCAGGTGCTTCTCAGCCATTCAGTATTCCTCAGTTGAGAATTCTTTGTTTAGATCTGTAGCCCATTTTTTAATGGGTTATTTGAATTTCTGGAGTCCAACTTCTTGAGCTCTTTGTATATATTGGATATGAGTCCCCTAACAGTTTTAGGATTGGTAAAAATCCTTTCCCAATCTGTTGGTGGCCTTTTTGTCTTATTGACAGTGTCTTTTGCCTTACAGAAGCTTTGCAATTTTATGAAGTCCCATTTGTCAATTCTCGATCTCACAGCCCAAGCCATTGATATTCTGATTAGATATTTTCCCCCTGTGCCTATATCTTTGAGGCTTTTCCCCACTTTCTCCTCTATTAATTTTAGTGTCTCTGGTTTTATGTGGAGGTCTTTGATCCACTTAGACTTGAGCTTTGTGCAAGGAGATAAGAATGGATCAATTCGAATTCTTTTACATGATAACCACCAGTTACGCCAGCACCATTTGTTGAAAATGCTGTCTTTTTCCACTGGATAGTTTTAGCTCCCTTGTCAAAGATCAAGTGACCATAGGTGTGTGGGTTCATTTCTGGCTCTTCAATTCTATTCCATTTATCTACCTGTCTGTCATTGTACCAGTACCATGCAGTTTTTTTTATCACAATTGCTCTGTAGTACAGCTTAAAGTCACGCATGGTGATTCCAACAGAGGTTCCTTTATTGTTGAGAATAGTTTTTGCTATCCTAGGTTCTTTATTATTCCAGATGAATTTGCAAATGGCCCTATGTCAGTGAAGAATTGAGTTGGAATTTTGATGGAGATTGCATTGAATCTCTAGATTGCTTTCAGCAAGATAGCCATTTTTACTATACTAATCCTGCTAATCCATGAGCATGGGAGATCTTTCCGTCTTCTGAGATCTTCTTCAGTTTTTTTCTTCAGAGACTTGACGTTCTTATCATACAGATCTTTCACTTCCTTAGTTAGAGTCATGCCAAGGTATTTTATATTATTTGTGACCATTGTGAAGGGTGTTGTTTCCCTAATTTCTTTCTCAGTCTGTTTATCCTTTGTGTAGAGAAAGGCCATTGATTTGTATGAGTTAATTTTATATCCAGCTACTGCACTGAATCTGTTTATCAGATTTAGGAGTTTTCTGGTGGAATTTTTAGGGTCACTTATATATACTATCATATCATCTGCATATAGTGATATTTTGACTTCTTCCTTTCCAATTTGTATCCTCTTGATTTCCCTTTGTTGTTGAATTGCTCTGGCTAGAACTTCAAGTACAATGTTGAATAGGTAGGGAGAAAGTGGGCACCCTTGTCTAGTCCCTGATTTTAGTGGGATTGCTTCAAGTTTCTCTCCATTTAGTTTAATGTTAGGTAATGGTGTGCTGTAGATTGCTTTTGTTATGTTTAGGTATGGGCCTTGAATTTCTGTTCTTTCCAATTCTTTATCATGAAGAGGCATTGGGTTTGGTCAAATGCTTTCTCAGCGTCTACCGAGATGATCATGTGGTTTTTGTCTTTGAGTTTCTTTATATAGTGGATTACATTGATGGATTTCTGTATATTAAACCATCCTTGCATCCCTGGGATGAAGCCTACTTGGTCATGATGGATGAACATTTCGATGTGTTCTTGGATTTTGTTTTTGAGGATTTTATTGAGTATTTTTGCATCTATGTTCATAAGGGAAATTGGTCTGAAGTTCTCTATCTTTGTTGGATCTTTGTGTGGTTTAGGTATCAGAGTAATTGTGGCTTCATAGAATAAACTGGGTAGAGTACCTTCTGTTTATAGTTTGTGGAATAGCTTTCGAAGAGTTGGAATTAAGTCTTCTTTGAAGGTCTGATAGAACTCAGCACTAAACCCATCTGGTCCTGGGCTTTTTTTGTTGGGAGACTATTGATGACTACTTCTATTTCTTTAGGGGAAATGGGACTGTTTAGATCGTTAATCTGATCCTGATTTAACTCTGGTACCTGGTATATGTCTAGGAAGTTGGTCATTTCATCCAGGTTTTCTAGTTTTGTTGAGTATAGCCTTTTGTAGTAGGATCTGATGATATTTTGGATTTCCTCAGGTTCTGCTGTTATGTCTCCTTTATCATTTTTGATTTTGTTAATTAGGATACGGTCCCTGTGCCCTCCAGTGAGTCTAACTAAGGGTTTATCTATCTTGTTGTTTTTCTCATAGAACCAGCTCCTGGTTTGGTTGATTATTTGAATAGTTCTTTTTGTTTCCACTTGGTAGATTTCAGCCCTGAGTTTGATTATTTCCTGCTGTCTACTCCTCTTGGGTGAATTTGCTTCCTTTAGTTTAGAGCTTCTAGGTGTGCTGTCAGGCTGCTAGTGTATGCTCTCTCTAGTTTCTTTTTGGAGGCACCCAGGGCTATGAGTTTTCCTCTTATGACTGCCTTCTTTGTGTCCCATAAGTTTGGGTATGTTGTGGCTTCATAAAATTCTTCTTTTAAATGCTTTGGGCAGATTGTTAATGAATTGTAGACACTACTTATATAGAAGTTGCTTGCTGTCTTACTTGTTTTTGCTTGCACATTTTGCTTTTCTGATTTTGTGTTTTTATGTTGTTGTTTTCTATGTGTGTATATCTTATTTTTTATTTGTTCTTTTTTCTTTTTTTCTAAAGAGAAAATGAAGGAAACGGTGAGGGGCTGGGATGTTGGGAAGTAAAGATGATCTAAGAAGAGTTGGGGGAGGCAAATCCATCATCAGAATATACTACAAAAATAAAATATTTTTAATTTAAAAAGTGGCTTGCTTATTTCTAGTAGGAAACTGTAGAATGGTTAATGCGTGTGGCAGATATCTCCTGTGTCTGCTTAAGGAATCCTGAATGTCTGTATGTAGCCTGAAGTAGCTCCTGGCAAACTGGTGAGAGAGAACAAAGGACCAGAGCCCAGAGTAATGGCTCCTTCCTCTGTCTTCACAGAAATGCCTCTGAATGATTGACACCCTCCTCCACAGAGTTGCTGGGAAGCAAATTAGATTTAGTGTGGGACAACACATGTAATCCCCCGTTTGGCCCTTGATTGTGTAACCACATCTGTAGTATTACCCAGTTGAAACCTTATATTAATCCTGATGGCAGTTGTGTGCATTCCTCTCTACCCACCCCAGTGGATTCCTGAATGAAAGACACAGACACACAGCCTTTATATTTTGATATGCCTTAATCAGTTCAATGGTTGGGCCACTTCCTAACCTCCATGTGGCTAATCCATCTCCCTCTGATATTCCTACGTTATTACTTACTAAAATCTATATTCCATCTTTACTGCCCTCCACTCAGTCAGGCAACCCCCTTGAGCTGCTCTTCCCCAGCTCCTACATGGCAGCTATGCATGCTCTCTGTCCCAAATCTTTTCAGTTGTGGCATTTTTCCTCTTTCTCCCAGTATGGCAGATCTCCTATTTTTTTCCCCTCTCTTTCTGGTCCCTGGCTCAGAATTCTAAATGTCCTGCCTCTGTCTGCCCTGCCCAGTCATTGGCTGCTAGCAAATTTATTTACCAATCAGAACCAACTGGGCACAGGGTCCCTCAGTGCCTTAAATGTGGGAATGTGGATTCACGCACAAATAATTTTGGGGACCCAAATAAACATAACATAAGCAGCATTAGTACAAGACAACTACATACACCCTTATTGACTGAAAAGTTGTATATAAATTTTGTACTGAACAATAAAAGTTTGAATTGGACACCAGTGCTGTTCTCCTGGGTCTGAAATATCTGTGGGTCCCATATCTGTTTTTCCTCCATTTCTTGGTCTCAGTTTTGATAAATGTAGAAGTGATTCCATCTGTGCCTATTGATGTATACAATAGCTGATGTCTACAATAAATGATGTCTACAGAAAAACACTCATGTCAGATTCTCAAAATGATATGCCAATCTAATGTTCTTTAAATTTGACCTGAAATAAATCACTTAATCACCATGCATTTCAACTTGTCTTCTGTAAGTGTGAGGCTACATTGATTAGCAAACAGAAGATTGAGGAGGGATGGAAAGAACTGCTTGCAGGCTAGCATTCCATTGATACTAGTGACTCTGGGTGAGTCAATACTGTGCATAAAAACGTCCTTCTTCATTCCTCTTTCTCTCACACTCACATACTACCACCATCACTACTTACTCCCATTATTATAAAGACATTGTGAGGATTTATGTACATTTCAACATGATGTGTATAAAGCATTTAAAAATATCTACTTGGTGGCCAACATATTTCCAAGGAATAAAAATTATCAGCAAAAAGTGTCACTGTGGAAATTGAATCCCCAGTTTTCCATCCTATAATTTTTCATTTTACTTGTGTTTTAACTTACAGATTTTATTTTGAAGATATAACAGGAACACCATCTATAGTTAAAAAAAAAAAGTCTAGTACAACTGGATGGTGTTTTATTGTGTTTGCATCCTGTTGTCACTGAAGCCTGTATGGGGGAAGAGTGATAGGGCTATATCCTTGTCTAGTATATAGTAAGATCAGAAAACTATGGAGTTATTTGCTCCCTTGTCTCTATAAGCTTATTCTCTAGACATTAACACATGGTACAATATATATTGATAGAAATATTATGGAATGTTTAAGAAATCTTAAAGACAGTTTTTGCCTTTTAGGAAAGTAGAAAACCTTCAGACTGTAGAAAAATGTAGACTCTACTTTTCAGAGCAATTTTAGGTCTACAGCAATAATGAATGGAAAGTCTAGAGATTTTAATAGATTCATATATTCACAGTCTCTTCAACCTTATACCAGAGAGCTCACATTTTATTGTCAGTAGATCAGTTCTGGCACAATGTTACCCAAGTTCCATATTGTACATTTGTGTGCATTCTTGTTATGATGTTCTAAGACTTTTGACATGTGCAATGTGGATCCACCATTATGGCTGAAATCATGAGTTCTTTTACTATCATAAATACCTTTTTCATCTCTCCTTTTATTTCTTCATACACCTTAGTGCTATATAATTAGGTGTGCCTTTATAGAATCTATATTCCTCCACTTTCCCAAAATGAAATTGTATGTGCGTGCCTTTCCAGATTTTCTCCCTTCATTTAATAAGATACATTCACATTTCCTTCATTTGTTTTTGGAGCTCAATGGCTTGTTCCCTTATATTGCTGACTAATATTTCATTTTCCTGATATGGCAGAGTTTTTTTTTTTTTAACCAGGTCATTGAAGAAAACTCCTCTTGGTTTCTTATGTGTTTTGGCAGTCATGATAAAGATGAAAAAATGTGATAAACATATATGTGCAGGTTTATTAGCATACATCCATTTCCAGCTGACTTAGGGAGATACTAAGGAGCACACTTGCTTACTTGAGTGGCACATGAACTAATTACTATTCAGTTGCTGGGATTAAAACACAACGACTGTAACTGACTTCAGGAAGTGAAGTTTATTATTTAGGTTTAAAGTTCTTAAGGGGTGAGTCCTTGATGGCAGGGTGGAGGAATGGCAACAGATAGCTGGTATGGTGGCAGGAACAGGACCCTGAAATCTCACATGTTAAACTTCAAGCATGAAGCAGAGAACAAACAAGAAAAGACCTTTTGCTATCAAAGCCTGTCTGCAGTGACAAACCTCCTGGAGCAAGGCTGCATTTCCTTAAAGAACATCATGAGCTGGGGCCAAATATTTAAATGCTGAGCACAGGAAATATTTCTCATGCTGTAATAAACTAGCCTCTAAATTGGTTATATAATTTTTCATTTCTTCTACCAAATAATGCAAAGTCACATTGTTTGTTATGCATACTTACCAGATTTGGATATTTTTCTTTGGGTTTTAGCCATTCTACCCCATTATGTAGTGGTATTCTACCTCACTGTTGTTTTTATTATATTTAGAGTGTTGATTTAGGCCTTGTCAGTTCATATATGGTATAATATATTGTAATAGAGCACAGGCTGACAGGTTAGTTTTACAGATAATGTATTTTATTTTTATTCTTTAAATCTCCCTTCTATCACTGCGTCACTGTGGGTATAAGACATACTTTCAAAACAACTTTGTTACCTTCTGACAGTGTCATTCCCATATGTGGAACAATGGATGTGCTTTTCAGTGAGGGGCAGGTCAGAACTTCTTTCTGAAAGCAACACAAACACTTCATATATATGAAATTTACTCTGCCCACCCCAGAACTGGGACCATTTCAAGAAAGGAGCAGCAGATATAATCTAAAGCTTGTGTAACAGTGAGCAGTTTGTTTCAGGGAAAAAAGAATATGGTTCTAGAAAAGATCACTTCAACCACTATGTAGGAGAATGTGCAAAGCATTTCAAAGTCAGATTTGTAGATTGTTGGGTGGGAGAGAGGCAGTAAATGGAGGATAACAGTATAATTCCAAGTGGCAATAACACTGGTAGAGCATGCCTGCCGGTCTCTTTGCTCTTATTGAAAGCTCAAACTATTGATGTTTCCAGTGATTTTTCTGTGTCTTCCTGCTGGGAGCTCAGCAATTCCCAGTGTAAGATGTACACTCTGCTCTTTGGGTTATTAGAATAGAATTGCAAATGAATGTGAATTTAATAGGGTCACTTACATTTCGGAGAGATTTTTCTATTTAGCATAAGAGTGGTCAGACACATGAACTTAATAAGACACACCCTTTTATGTAAGGTGATAGAGCCACAGGATAAGCAAAACATCAGCAAGCAGAAGTGTAAACAAAAAGGATCAAAGAAAGCAGGTGTATAATGAATGGAGTGACTGTTGGATAGTGTTAATTTTTAAGGATGTGGAGGTGTGGGTGGAATAGGATGCAGTGAAGTCAGCTTCGGGCTCACCTCAGAGTCAGGCCTAATAGGTCAGGACATGAGCAGGTGGTTGCTACTCAGAGCTCCTTGTCATTGTTCTACATAATAGTAAACTGCCACTGAGTGTGTCCTTTGACACCAGTAACAATACTGCATGACATGTTTCAGTGTTTCCTTAGAGAGTATATATAACAAAATTTCTCACCAGCATTGTGAGCCCTTGCCCCTTCTCTCCAGTCCCTCTTTCTTTACCAAGTTCATTCTTTGAACTGTTGCTTTATATATTCCAAGTAGGTTTTTCATTTTCTCTTGCTCCATTCCCTCCCATGTGTTCCTAGCCTAGACTGAAGAGCTGATCTCGGCTGTGCAGGGCCTCTGCATCTTAGGACCTAGCTTTCTGGTGTTAGTTTCTAGTAAGGCCAAGAAGTTGCCATGGGCTGCTCTCCATCTGGGCAAGGCCTGAAAGAACATACAAGTATCATTTTCCTGGATGTTCTTCATGGCTAATACCCAAAGGACAAAGACAAATCACAGTCAGTCCATCCACAATGAAGTGCCACACACAGACCTAATCAGTAGGATGTTACCACAAGGGAATATTTTAAATAGGTAGGACAATATTTTAACACACACTGTATTTTCTCATAGTTATTATTAATAGAATTATGTCTTTTATTGTTTGAGATTATAATGTGATAAATTAGGTTTCTTTAAACCTTTCATTATACCTCTCCTTGATCTTTTTTCCCCCCAAACTTATGGCCTCTATTTTTCATTAATTGTTGTTAAATATATGTATGTATATACATATATGTGTGTATAGCTAATATTAACATGATAATTTTATTGAGGTAACTAAGTCTGACATCTTATAGTCTAAAGAAAAGAAATAAATGATCCCTTCAGACTCAAAGAGTAGCAAAGAAGTATCTTATGGCTCTGAGTTTGTAAACATATTTTATGGTTCATTGGAGAGACACACATTTGCATTTTGGGAGCTTAGGATGGAAAAACTTAATGCATTTCCTTGGAATCATAAACTAAGCTCCAGGTTATATTGTTCTCAGAATAAGCAAATATGGTTACAGGATATTGTACCACACTGTGAACCCCAATATTGTGTTATTTATTGAAAAACAAAAACCTGTTTGTAGTTGTGATGTGGCTCAGCCCTTAGCACACACTTTTAATACCTTTCTGGCTGAAATACAGACACACTCTTAGAACACACCTTTAATCTCAAACAATGAAGGTAAAGTTGTCTGTAGAAGGAAACACCTGTGTTTAAAAGTGATGTCTAATTGAGTGGCAGACAAGTCAGAGAAAGATTTGACAGTCTAGAATATGCCCAACTCTTCTGAGAAGAGAGAGGAAAAGAAGGCTACTCAAGAGAGAGCAGAGCAGAAAGAGAGAGAGAGAGAGAGAGAGAGAGAGAGAGAGAGAGAGGGAGGGAGGGAGGGAGGGAAGGAGAGTCAGTTTTCCCTGAAGAGTTAGGCAGAGAACAAGCTAAACTCATGAGAAGACAAAATAAGCCAGAGAATAAGGAGCCAGACGATTAGAGCATAATGCCAATGGTAGTATGAACATGGAGAGGAGTTTTGAGCCTGAACAGTTGAGTTGACCAGTCACTTAGCATTCATAAAGAGCCAGAAAAAGTGAACTTATTCAGCAGTAAGTCTCAGAAGCTGAAAATGTCCTAGGCCTACCTAGATTAGATGGTACAGGGATTAAAAGTTTCCAGGACTAGGCCTAGCTTAGTATCAGAGTCAGTAGCCTCAGAGATGACAATTACGTTAGAAAAATAAAAGTTATAGTTACAAAATACAAAATGTGAGGATTTAGGAGGAAGAAGGTAGACATAAAATGTGTGTTGTGAAAGGATCATTGAATGCCTCTATTTCCCAAGCCTCCCAGTATTATCTTCTTTGAGGAGGTAGGAGCTGTAGGGTAGTTTGAATCACTGATGCCATGAAATGGACGTTGAAGCTTTCCTAGCCTCATAGGAACTCAGTACCCCAAATTATCTATGTTTCCCACCAGTAGAATCACAATATTTTTTGATCATCAGAACCAGGGCAATTTTGAGAGTCATAAATAATATAAATGTAATTTCCTTTCTGGTAATCACATACCAACAAGAGTGACTATGATCATCAATGGGACTCTTCAACATAAATCTCTGATCAGATATAGATTTTTTTCTGACAGCATATTTTGGTACAGAATATCTTTTGTTTTTTATGTAAAGTACATTCCAAACATTTGTTTTTATAAAATTTCTTGTATTTTCTCTTTTTGTTTTTGAGATATACCTTACTATGTAGCTTTTAGGTCTTGAGACTCACTGTGTAGAGTAGACTGGCCCTGAATTCACAGACATTGACCTGGCTCTGCACCCCAAGTGCTATGATTAAAGGCATGTATTACTATGCCCAGCTTAAATTTTGTTTATGAGTAAAGTTGATAATCCTTTGATTGTTCATCATTCCTACTAATTAATGGAGATAAAATTTCATCTTTTTAATAAACACATTTTCAAAGCATATAATAGTGAATAATATGATTATTTGACATTATATACACTTTCTGAATTTTGTTTACATTCTTCCCATTAAAAACAACAACAACAGCAGTGAGATATAAGTGGATCTCTGAGGACTCAGTGGGTACAGTGCTGCTCATGAACTTTTTGGTCAACAGGTAGAAAATCCAACCATTCTCCTGTATTTAGGATTCCTTCCCAACTCTTCAGCATTAATGTGAAAATTAGCTTCTTGTAAATGTAACTTCACTAAACTTCTCAGCAAAGATATGTTTAAAGGAAGTTTAATTTAAAATAAATCTTTCTATAAAGATACTATAGTATTATGTCACGCCTCATTAAAGGAGCTTCTCTTTGAAGCAGGCAGAGATGAACACTGCAAAGCACAGTGGGAGCATATATCTACAACCCAACTGAGACATCTAAGGCTTAGGGGAAATTGTGCAAGAGGAGGTGGAAAGAATCTAAGAGCTGGAAGACCAGAGTCAGTGGTGAGACTGTGTCTCCTAGAAGTAACAGTGAAGCTAAAACTTATGATACTACAAAAATATGGCAGTCTACACAAGACCTGGTACTGGCATTACTGACCAGACTTGAGGTTATTAATATTTAATATGTTTATTTCCATGTTTTTAAAGGATTAAATTGATTTGTGCCAAACTGTGCTTTTTTAAACATGTATGTGATTCTTCCAGAAACACAAAGAACATCATGCAGCTGCATTATTTCATAAAGGAAAGATTCATCTACATAGCTATAATTAGGCGAGAGTCTTGTATTCCTCCTTTTCCTAATCCATACATTGTCTCTCAGACCATACAATACTCAGAAAAAAATCATAATCATTTAAGGGCTGTAGATTATAAGTAGTTGTTCTGATTAAATTATGCAGCCTGGGAAATGGTAGATTTGTATGTAAACTAAATTTTGCCTCTTCGGTGGTCTTTAGTGGTTCAATATAAATATTAGAGATTTTGATTAACTCACAGACTTGAATTGGTTGTATAAAGTGAAAATGGCTTTTAACTCTATTTCCAACACCCCCCATTTCATAAAAAGAAATAACAGAAACCCCTATCTTTTTTAAAGATGGTAAACACTAAATATATATTAGATTAGGACATAGTATGACAATTCTTATCAATACATGATTCATCTTCACATGCAAAATAGAAACGGCTTCTGCTATTATTTTTTTAAATGTATCATTTAGTTTCATCATCTTAATTTCATCCATCATGTGTTATTTCTGTTCATCTATAGATATTTCAGTACTGGAATGCTGTATTTCCTCTCATTGCTTGAATTGTTTGCAAGCATTAAACATGCTGTGTAAATAGAACAAGGCAAGCTTATCTCCTTCATTGTGCTTTTTGTCTATGATAGATGTGACTTTGCCTATTTTTGTTTTTAATCTAATGGAATTAAAGATTAATTATCAGACTGATAAAGAGCTTTCAAAAATAGCTGGTTCTGTTCTCTACTTCACAGTTGAATTTTTCATCCAATAAGCAGTGAAAATGGTTGAATATTTGACCTAGATTCTCAGGGGCTCCTTGATATTAAGCATTCATGGTTTACTGAAACGTAGTTTTTACATCTATAAAATGTGGGCAATATCATTGACTGCAGATAGAATCTCTTTTGAGCTGGATGGAAGCATCACTTGTCAATAAAAAAGGCTGTCAATGAGCTGAGGCAGAGAATAGGTGGGAGTTCTGCAGAGAGAGGGTTCCTGGAAAAATAGTCGGGTGTTGGTGATTTGACACAAAAACCCGAGGAGAGGAAACTACCAGTGTGGCACTCTTGGAACAGAATAAACGGGATAATTATGATATGAGATAATAAGGGAACAAGTCAAAACTTATGGCCTAAGCATTTATTCATATATAATTATGTCTCAGAGTCAGTCTTTCTAGGAACAAAGAGGCCTGGTGGAACATCCCAGAGCTACAATTGACCTCAGATTTGATATGTTGCATTACTTGAAATTTCTTCTGCACTGGTTGGAAACTATACTTTGAAAAGATGGTTTCTAGTTATTATGTAAAAGGTACTTATAGCATTTTGATAACATCTTTTCTCTAGCTTCATATTGTCTTTGCATTACATACCATTTTAAAATAATTGTTTCTTTTTCTTTTATATATAAAGCAAATAATCATTTATGTGCATAATGTAGAAACACAGAAGAAGATAATGATGTAAATATAAAGCATTGCTGATTAAAATATAAAGAAAACCATGCAGATGAAGTGTCTCTTCAATCTTAGATAAAAAAGTAATGTAGTCACCAATAGTTACAAATTATACAATCTTTGTATTGATGAATATAGTGTGATAATCAGAAATTTTAAATTGGCTTGAGGCTAATCACAAGAAGTGACTATGATTCTTCTATTCTTTTCCTCCATTAGCATGGAACATTCAGATAGAATTAGATGAAACTCTCCTCTTACTCCACCCTTTCCCCATGTCAAGGTCTCCAAGTGGCTTCCTACATGCCTGCCCTCCACTTGACAGCAGAGCAGAGTGTGGGCAGTGCTCCTTCTGCAGAACAATGGGAAATTTGGAGACTACAGTCCACTGACTATGTGCTTCGGCTCTACTCTTCCATCTGTTCTCATCTGGGCTTACATCACACTCATGCATTTTGTACATAACCATTTCTTTCATACTCTACTTAGGTCAATTTCTGTGAGTTCAAGGCCAGGCTGATAGTGAGGGCATCTAGGGATACATAGTAAAACAAACAAACAAAAACCCCCAAACCAAAAAATGGTACCCTGACTTAACATTATGAGATAAAGAACCTCCACAGATGTCATTGACGTCATTTCATCTTTGCCATCTACTGCTGGGCAAGAGTCCTATACTGTCTCACAAGGGAAGGGATTATAGGTGTATATCTCATGCCTAGTCTAAGGCTTGTCCTGATACAAAGAGAAAAACTGAGCAACCCAAGCATGACTGACAAATGGAGCATGAGAGAATTGCTTAAGAATGGTTTGCATACCCAGTAAGACTCCCTTGAATAAAACTATTTTCTAATTTGTCTGTTGTTATCAACTGGAGACAGATTCTGGGTACAGTATGGGGGGATGAGGGATCTTATCTTTAAGTTATGGCAGAAAACCAAGGGCCATGGCAATTCCCTGCATTCTCTGGGGAGTCACTTGGAGTCCTCTAAACATTTGTGTTCTTGTTAGAAAGTTTATGGTTCTTGACAAAAGGGTTGTGTTTCTGCAAGTTAGTATATAACCCTTACAAAAAGCCCTTAACACATTCAAATAAATATGAATTTAGGAGTTACAGAGACAAAGTTTGGAGCTGAGACAAAAGGATGGACCATCAAGAGACTGCCATATCCAGGGATCCATCCCATAATTAGCCTCCAAACGATGACACCATTGCATACACTAGCAAGCGTTTGGTGCAAGGACCATGATATAGCTGTCTCTTATGAGACTAGGCGGGGGCCTAACAAACACAGAAGTGGATGCTCACAGTCAACTATTGGATGGATCACAGGGCCCCCAATGGAGGAGCTAGAGAAAGTATCCAAGGAGCTAAAGAGATCTGTAACCCTGTAGGTGCAACATTATGAACTAACCAGTACCCCGGAGCTCTTGACTCTAGCTGCATATGTATCAAAAGATGGCCTAGTTGGCCATCACTGGAAAGAGATGCCCACTGGACAGGCAAACTTTATATGCCCCAGTACAGGGGAACGCCAGGGCCAAAAAATGGGAATGGGTAGGTAGGGGAGTGGGGGGGGGGAGGGTGTGGGAGACTTTTTGGGATAGCATTGGAAATGTAATTGAGGAAAATACGTAATAAAAAAAATAAGAGGAAAAAATAATAATAACAAAAAATGGGGAAAAAAAACATTCCAGTTCATATTGTCCTTCTCACCAATAACATTGGTGTTTGGTTTCAGACCCCAGGACAAGGGTCTAAGGTGCATATTTTACATATCAAAGCAGACCACCCCGCCTCCAAATTTTCCCAGCATCCCTCAGTCCCTACCTGCCCCAACCCTGAACATTCCAACCCAGGGTTAAATGCTTGCTTTCTCCCTCTCCCTCTCCCCCTCCCCCCCTCCTCCTTTATTTTTCTTCTTTCTCTTTACAGATTCCTCTCTCTTCCTTCCCATGATGACTTCCCTGGCCCCTCCTTCCCTGGGGTCAATGACTCACCAGGGAGCAGTTTCCCAATAAACCTGTTTTTGATGTAATCTAATCTGTTTTGAATTGGCTCATTTTACTGGTGAAGAAATAACTTATCAAATGGGACTGAAACCTGGGAAGAGTTGAGTCCCATTTTTCCCTGGCCACATGGGGACTACTTCTCTTCCCCACCCCATCTTTCTCTGTTGGATACTGCAACTTTGGACTCTGTCAATAACCATCTCCCAGCAGCCTTGTTCCCAGCACCAGAAGTTCATTCCGGGTCCAGGACACTTTGGGCTTTCTCTGTTGAGCTGTGGCCTCACCAGAGTTAGCCCCATTCAAAGACCAGATCCTTGTTTGGGAGGGCCCTGTGATATAAAAATATGATATGATGTCAGTGGGTCTCCTATTGTCTGTCTAAAATCAGCTTCTACACTGAGCAAATTACCTTGATTCCATTTCCTCATTTAATTTTCATGCTGTCAAAACAATAGAAACAAGAAAATGCTGCCAATGCCAAGGGTGATTTTAAAAAGGACCAAAAAGATAATGACATACTTTGTTAATTTGAATAAAAACTTCTCTTTTCATTTACTTTAGAGGAAAAATATTGAGAGAGACCATAGAATGCAGTTTTGTGCCATCAAAAATTAGCATAAATATCTTGATGAGAAACATCGATCAATGACAGACATCAATAAAGGAAAGCCTACATCAAAAATTAGCATGACTATCTTGATGAGAAACATTGATCAATGACAGACATCAATAAAGGAAAGCCTACATGAGCCCTGTGTTTTTCATATTAGGTCTTTACACGTTAAATTGAACAAATGATCATAAAATGGTATTCATAATCACAAACATTGTCCCATTAGTAGGCTCTAAACTATTTTGACCTTTTGAAACCATCTCAAGCTTTTACATTTTAATGGGATAGTATACTAATGAAGTTTTATAACCACTCATGCCATCCTATTAAATGCTACAGTTATATTATAAAGTAAGTTCTAAGCTAAAATTGCAGAAAAACAAAATTAAGAATAACATTAAACGATTCATTAGCTCTAGCTATTTTGCCACAGAGTTTTACTAGCACTTGAACGGCAGAGGCAGGAGGATTTCTGCAAGTTCAGGCATAACCTGGTTTGCAGAATGGCTTTTATCCTAGTCATGTCTACATAGTAAGATTTTGTCTCAAAGACAGACAGGCACTGTGAAAGGCTCAGTTCTTGCTGGTAGTCCTGAATACCACAGTTTAATCCCTGGGATCCACATGATGGGATTTGAGAATTGAGCCTCACAAGTTATTCTATAGCCTCCCCATGCATGAAGAAAATCAATGTAATTAAAAAAAAACTATTAATTTTGCAACTCAGGTGTTAAATATAGAATGAACTTTGAGAAAAATAATTTTTAAAATAACATTTGCCTGAAGTTACTGAAGTTTCATTTGGGTTTTTTTTTCCAGTTTCTTCTCTTCTCTCTCTCTCTCACTACCGGGAATCAAAAGCATAATTTCTCCCATCAGAGTTTACTGATGCTCTTTGTATTGCTAAAACCAAACATTTCCAGGTAAAACACATGGGGGCCATGCCTTATCCTTACAGTGGAATTTATTCACTTCGTAATGTGCACTGGGTAATTCCTAGTTCTGGAGGAGATGCTTGTATATCATTCATGTTTAGCAACATCTTTGGCTTCCACTCACAAGAATGCCAGTATCATTTTTGGGTTATAGGTAGTGAAAATACAAAAGGATATTATTTGTTCCAGATGATAAGCATAAAACTAACTTGATAGACTAATATGGCAAAAAGGAAACACCTAGAAAGGACAGAAAGTCAGACTATATTAAAAGAGAGTTCTCCGTGAATGTGATTCAATCACATGAGCATTAAAAATATGGACACCAGAGCCATATCAGATAAGTTGACCTATTATATCTAAAGATTGAAGCTCACCGATTAAACTGTGTAAAGTAGGTTGTTCTGTGAATTTAGCATGTGCTTTTAGGAGCACATGCACACTTGCTCCCTCTCATAAGATGCTTTAATATACTGCCAGTGGACTTTAATGGTTTTATTTCAGCTTATACCTTCCCATGAGAGACTCCATACTGAATCTTTTCTCTGTCTCTCCTAGGTCTTCTGAGTCATGGCACATATGTGTGTGCTACTTCTTAGCTGATATAACCATCTCTCGGTGGACAAGGTTATTTGCTTTCTAGTATAAACTACAAGTGTAATGTAATGTGGACATAAGAGTACAAGGGAACAGGCAGAAAATAGGTTCTTATTAGAGGGCCTTAAAGGCATGGAGGAAATGACTGTTCCAATGTTTCAGGGAAACAGCACTGGAGATAGTATGGTGTTGGCTTTGTTATGTGCTTAAAGTTAATTATTAGGGTTTTCTGATTTATTTTATTAGAGAAAAGGAATTAAGGATGATGTCCCAACTTTAGTTTAATAATTAGAAGGTTAATGAAATATTAGAAGTAGGGAATTAAGTTGTCAGTAATGAACCCGTAGGGTCTGCGTTCCATAATGATAAGTCTTGAGCAGGAAAATAGGATAGGATTTGATATTGGAATTCGGAAATAATCTGTATATGGGTTTCTAATGTTCTGAGAATGTACAAGTTTATGGTAACATGGAGAAAGAAAACACCCCTGAAATGTAAGGTTTTACCAATCATTTAGTTCTCAATATTGCACACTGATTTTTAACCTTAATTTTCCTAAATTTTAATTGGACAAGGAGAGAACCTCTCTGTCAATAGAGTCTCTGTCACCACTCCCATGAGTCAGTTTCCATGAATTTGACTGAGTCCTTGCACAGGTAATCAACATCCAATTGAGCCTAGGAGTCACCATGGGTGAGCAGCTCAGCAATGCACGCCCATCAGAAAAGTTGAAAACACTGTGCTGTTTCTTGTGTTGTTGTTGTTTCTGGCTTGCTTAACTATTTTCAACTTTACTAAGCCTGATAGGTATACAAAGTTAAGCAGGAGAACTGAACTAGCAACAACAAAAGCTGAACAAGGACAATTATAGACTGTAAAAATAGACAAAGAAAAGCCCAGAAAGCCTCAAGCCTACAGAACAAACTACAGGCAACGAAGGAGTGCTCAGAGTGAGAGAAATTGTTTTCCTGCAGAGAAAAATGCAACAATTGGTTATCCTACACCAAATGGTCAACTCTGAAAAACATACATACAAACAACAGTATACATCTGAGCAGGTTGGATTTAGGAATATGTAAATATTCATATATGCAAATATATACATATATATATACAATAACATATACATATTCATGGAACTACCATTATTAATGAAGAAAGAGCCCGTGGACTTGAAAGGGAGCAAGGAGGGATGTATATGGGCAAGTGTGGAGGGAAGAAAGGGAATTGAGAAATGATGTAAATGTCATATAATCTCAAAATCTATAAAAAGTAATAATACTCACATAGGTGGTTTTAGAAAACTGGAAATGATGAATCGTTATGGGAGGGGAAAAGCTTCCATTTTGTAGCTAAAGGAAACCTCCTTCCAAATACAATGGTAATTTGTGTTATCACAGTTGGTCTGTGAATACATTTGTGCTTTTGTATATAGAAATGTGTAGAGGCTGCATTATTTCCCACTAACACATTTTATGATTTTTCCCAAGTAAAGATTCTGTTAATATGATGACTGAGGTTGATAATGTAAATCTTTGTGAGTTAGGTTAACCACATGACTTCCCAGTTGGGCTGTAAATGAATCAGCACTCAGTTCTGGGTTCCTTTGGGCAGCATTTGGAAGATTAACTTGCTCAGTTTGGTCCACTTACAGTGCTTGCCTACCATTTGCAATTCTATAGACTTTCTTCAGGCACCAGTAATCTTTGGTGGAAGGCTTTCTCATAACTCACTCAGCCCCAAATGAACAAGGAACTTAGTCTTGAGCCAAAGTAAACCCAAGGTTCAGTCTTGAATTAATTTGTTAACACAGAAAATATGGCTATTCTTTAGAGGCCATTCAGGAGCTAATCTAGGTAATAAATGTGTACTTGTCCCCCTGGTGGCCATTCTGTATTCATTTCTTCTTCATTAATGTCTTAGTAATAGCTCTGCAAAGAATTAAGTACAAAAGTTGTGTTTTTGCCTCTTCAAATTAATCCTTAATGATAGACCAATTTTCTTGCCAAAGAAGAAAACAAAATATGATTCTATAATGTCAGCCTTCCATTAAACAAGTAAGTACACTGGCAAGCTAGAAAAGAACAGGACATATCTAACATAATGTGGAATCTATTCAAGTTTGAAGCCTGTGCCTTCTGAATATTCTGAAACTGGTGCCAGAGGAAAAGTATATACTGGAGAAGTTGTAAGTATCTTGAATTCTTTTTGTGTAGAATTCCATTTTGAAACTATTCTCCTTTGATATACATCTGATTGTAGAATGATTCTCTCTCTCTCTCTCTCTCTCTCTCTCTCTCTCTCTCTCTCTCTCTCTCTCTCTCTCTCTCTCTCTCTGTGTATGTGTGTGTGTGTGTGTGTGTGTGTGTGTATGTGTAGAAATGCATTCTTATGGTACACATGTGGAAATCAGAGGACAACCTTTCATCCATGTGTTCATTTCTTCTACTTTGTTTTAAGGCAGGATCTTTCCTGTTTTTTTGTTTTGTTTTGTTTTGTTTTTTTGTTTTTTGTTTTGTTTGTTTTTTTCTGTTGTACTCTGTGCTGTGGACTCCATCTGCCCTGAGAGTTTCTGGCTGTTTTCTTCTATCTCTGCTTCACATTCTTCAATAGGAATTCTGGGATAACAGATCTAAAACACTATCTGTTTGTTTTTTGTTGTTTGTTTGTTTTTTTTGTTGTTGTTTTTTATATGAGTTTCAGAGATCAAACTCAGGTTGGCAGGCTTATGTTGCAAGTACTTTTACCCACATAGATATCTCCCTGGCTTCCTGATTAATTTATGCATCACCCTACCTGGGATACAGCATGCCTACTGTTTAGCTAAACATCTTTCTGTTAGTGTCTCTGAAGTTATTTCTGATTGATATTAATACTTGATTTAGTATACTAAGTAAAACAGATTATATATGATGTCATGTTTTTTTTTTTTCTCATCCAATCTGATAGGAGCTTGAGTAGAACAAAAGTTAGGGTAAGGGAGAATTTGCACCTTTTGCCTGACTATTTCTGAGTTGAAACAGTCCTTTTTGACTCATACTAGAACTTCTCCACTAGCTGTTCAGCTTGCAGACAAAAGATCACGGGATGCCTTTGAAGTGGAAACTTCTAGTCTCTTTGGAAAGATATGTCAAACGATGTTTTTTCTGAGGCACACAGGTGAAAGAATATTTTGATATAACAAACACATGAAAGGCCTGTGATAAGGGAGTATAAATGTGACCCTACAGACAGTGGGAGACGAACACTGAACATAGGTTTGGTTTGCTCTGCCTGGCTATTCAATTTTAACTACAGGCACATAGTTAGTGTATTGGTGCACAGCATTGCCTCATTGAGCTCAACTTCTGGTAATGCCATCTACCATCAAGAGAAATTTGCCCAAGAACTGCTCATGAGGTTCTTGTGGCTACTTGCTGCTTCTGTGGCCTTGCCTTAGGCTGGTTGGCAAGCCTTGTAGTTTCTTCAGGCTTGAACTACAGTTGCTGGTTCCTGCCTAGTGTCCACCTGCCGAGAGGACTGGACTGTAGCTGCTGGTTCATGTGCGCAGTATCTGCCTGCCTAGAGAACTGGCCTGCAACTGCTGAGTGGCATTTGGTGTTTGCTATGGGACAGAACTGCTGCCAAAGAAGATCAAGCTCATTCCTAAGAACTATTGCTGAACAGGTCCACTTCCCCATATCCTAATAACTTTTCTTTTCTACCTTTGCTGGGTGGTGGGCTAGAGGAGAGATTGAACCCTTATTAAAAGTAGGTTGCAAAAAATTATGCCTACATGCCTTTCCATAATTGTGAACCAGTTCATTATAATACATTTTTGTACACATACCTCTGCGATGCATGCATTCATACACACACACACAGATTCACATACACCTGTTCAGTTTCTTTGCTAAACCATGACTGACACACCTATGCACTCCAGGAGAGATAAAGACAAAATAGGCAAACTCCCCAAATGGGCATTCTGGAAAACATGTACTAGAGAATTAAATTAGAAATATCTCAAATTAAATTAAAAGTTGTAGATCACAAACTAGAATAGGCCTTTCTACTATCCCGCATTAAAAAAACCAACCAAACAAACAAAAAGACCAGCCAAAAACCACCCCCCCCCACTCCAAAAACATACTAGTCACTTAAAATTGGAAGACATAAAGAGTTTTGGAGGGGAGGTTATATATTCTTCATTAATGGAGGAGCCATGACTTAATGTCTAGGATGTGCATGGTATGTACTAATAAGTAAATATTAGCCAAAAAAAAAAAAATTAAAAAAAAGTAAAGACTACTCAAGATACAGTCCACAGAACTCAAAAAGCTCAACAAGCACAAGTGAGGACGCCTCAGTGCCACTTGGGAGAGAGAAGAAAACAATCACAAGTGGGGAGGAAGGTAGGGACCTGAGAGGGAAAGTGGATGGTGGGAGGAGGGGGAGGCCGGAGAAGGGGAACCTAATCTGGTATTGAGTGAGGGAAAATTACTGAAGCACTGAGGGCCAGCAGAAAGAATGGAAACAGGCAACCTCGGGATATAGGAGGTTGGGGGGACCCTCTAGAATTCACCAGAGATCTGGGAGGTAAAAGACTCTCAGGACTCAAAGGGAGGGACCTTAGATGAAATACTCAACAATAGGGAAAGGGAACTTATAGAGCCCACCTCCAGCAGGAAGGCAGGACATCAAGTGAGGGATGGGGTTGGCATCCCACAGTCACACCTCTGACCCACAATTGTTCCTGTCTGAAAGAATTACAGGGATGAAAATGGAGAGGAGCCTGAGGAAAAGGAAGTTTAGTGACAGGCCCAAAGTGGGAATGCAGCTCAAGGGGAGGTCCCAAGGCTTGGCACTATTACTGAGGCTATGGAGCGCTCACAAAAAGGGACCTATCATGACTGCCCTGTGAAAGACACAGCAAGCAGCTGAACGAGTCAGATGAAGATGTTTGCACCCAACCAATGGACAGAAGCAGCTGACCCCTGTTGTTGAATTAGGGTAGGCTGAAAGAAGCTGAGGAGAAGGGCAATCCTGTAGGAAGACCAGCAGTCTCAATTAATCTGGAACCCCAAGATCTCTCAAACACTGGACCACCAAACAGGCAGCATACATCAGCTGATATGAGGCCCCTAACACACATACAGCAGAGTACTTCTGGGTCGGTGTTTTTTCAGAGATGATGCAACCAACCCTCAAGAGACTGGAGGCCCCCGGGAGTTCACAGGTCAGGTGGGGTTATCCACATAGAGACAGGTGGGTGGCGAGGATGTATGGGATGTGGAACAGTTGGAGGATGGATGGGGATTGGATATAAAATATGGAGTGTAAAAAATAATTAATTTAAAAAAATTGAAGAGAGCCCAAGTGATGAATATGTAGAAGCTGAGAATGATTTGCATAATAGCTAGTAACTTTATTGGCTACCCATATTTATAGACATGCTATTCTTACAGTAAAGAGCACATGTTGTCTGACATGTTTTTATAGCTTCTGGGATTCACATCTAGATAAGACTGTTGGTGGCTTCTTTCACAATAGCCTTCATAGCACCTCCTGGCATTATGAAGATTATCTGGTAGGGAGAAAGCTTCCAGATCAACCCTAACTTATTTCATTCACATCTTTTGAGTGAATTGTATGTTCTCTGCTGCAATAGGGACTTACAATTAAGGTCTGATTGGCAACCAGGAACAATGGCAATACATGTTTGCTTTTTAGGGCCTCTGTGGTGTTCCTGGTCATGGGATACATATTCTATAGTGCGATTTTCATGACTTAAGACTTCTGTGAAGAGTATTATTTTTGCAAACTGTACTTCCATTCATGAATATGTATTTTAATGTGATTACAAAATAGTAGGCTTTCATATCCTCTTAATTTTTGTTACCTTACTCCTCTGTTTTATCCCAATGTTCCCACCTAGTCCCTGCTTAGGTCTTTCTACATCCAGTATTCCTCATTACTTTCTGCTCCGCTGAGTTCTACCCCCACTCCCACCCTCTAGAGGCCACTTTGTATCTTTCTGGCTGTTAGTCAACACATAATGTTAAGCATACTATAAATTTGTAGAGGGCTAATATCCAATATGTACAAAGAACTCAAGAAGTTAGACTCTAGAGAATCAAATAATCCTACTAAAAATGGAGTACAGAGCTAAAAAAGAATTCTCAGAAAATTGGACATAGTACTACCTGATGACCCAGCTATACCACTTCTAGGCATATAGCCAGAAGATGTTCCAACATATAACAAGGACACATGCCCCACTATGTTCATAACTGCCTTATAATAGCCTGAAACTGGAAAGAACCCAGATGTCCTTCATCAGAGGAATGGATACAGAATGTGGTACATTAAAAACAATGATTTCATGAAATTTTTAGGCAAATGGATGGAACTAGAAAATAACATCCTAGTGAGGTAACCCAGTCACAAAAGAATACACATGGTATGCACTCAGTGATAAGTGGATATTACCCCAAAATCTTGGAATACTCATGATACAATTCAAAGACCACGTGAAGCTCAAGAAGAGAGAAGACCAAAGTGTGGATGCTTCGGTCCTTCTTAGAAGGGGGAACAAAATACGGAGACAAAGTGTGGAGCAGAGCCTAAAGGAAAGGCCATCCAGAGACTGCCCCACCTGGGAATTCATCTCATATACAGTCACCAAAGGCAGACACTATTGTGGATTCCAAGAAGTGCATGCTGACAGGAGCCTAATATGGCTGTCTCCAAGAGAGCCTCTGCCAGAACCTGACACATACAGAGATGGATGTTTACAGGGTCCCCAGTGGAGGAGTTAGCAAAAGGACTGAAGGAGCTGAAGGGGTTTGCAACACCACAGGAAGAAAAACAATACCAACCAAGCAGAGCCCCCCAGAGCTCCCAGGGACTAAACCATCAACCAAAGAGCACACATGGAGGGATCCATGGCTAAAGTCACATATGCATCAGAGGGTGGCCTTGTTGGGCATCGATGGGAGTAGAGGCCCTTAGTCTTGTGAATGCTTAATGCCCCACTGTAGGGGATTATGAGAGGTGGGAGTGTGTGGGTGGGTGGGGGATCACCCTCATAGGAGGGGGAGGGGTGGGATAGGAAGTTCCTGGGGGAAAATCAGGAAAGGGAATAACATTTGAAATGTAAATAAAGAAAATATCCAATAAAAAAATTGTAGCTGTGATCCTCATATAGGAATGGCCATGTGCTGTTTGTTTTTCCAAGTTTGAGTTGCTGCATTCAGTATAATTTTTACATTTTCATTCACTTTCCTGCAAATTATACAATTTCATTCTTCTTTTTTGCTGAATAAAATTAAATTGTGTAAACTGCATATGTGCCATATTTTCACTAGCCATTTATCAGTAGATATGCATTGAGGCTTGCTCCACTCCATGGCTATTTCAAATAGAGGCAAACATAAAACATGGAAGTACATATATCTCTGGCATAAAATATGGATCCTTTGAGTATACAACCATGAACTGTGTAGCTGGGACATTTGGGAATGCTACCTTAGCTTTGTGAGGATCCTCCCCATTCATTTCTGTATTGGCTGCACCAGTAGAAGATTAGGGCTTCCCTCTCCCAAATTCTCATCTGAATTTGTAATTATCTGTTTTCTTGATAATTAGATTGTGGGATTCTCAGCCTTTAAAGGTGCATCCACATCATGCCCTCTCCCAAGGCTCAGGAATCATTGCCCCAAAGGTTGCAGAAACAGCATAGATAAGAGCCAGAGGTCATAGATACCTACAAGGAGACCTTGTTTTCTGGATATAATAGGACAGTTGCATATATGAACTCATAGTGGTAATGAGAGCACTCACAAAACTTGTGCCAGTTTAGGATAGAGAAAATCCCAGCCTATAAGGGCAACACAAAGTTTACATGAAGGACTTTTTTTAAAAATAAGAACACAAAGTTAGGTATGTGGGAAGGAAAATGGAATTGGAAGGATGTAAGGATGAATATAATCAGAATCCATTTTAGGAGAGTCTAATTCTCTTAAATAAAAAATATCTTGGAATTTAAAAATTTCTGTTATATATGATACTATAATACAGTTACATTATTACTTCTTCCCTTCCCTTCCCTTCAAATCCTCCTATATATTTTGCCTTGATTTCTTCTAAATGCATGGCCTTTGCTTCATTTACTGTTGTTGCATACATATGCATAAATGAATATATATACATATATTTTTTTTTCAGGGCTGTTTGGTATTGGATGAGCAATTGATGTGCTCTTCCCTGGGAAGACTATCTCTTCCACTCTCAGCACTACTTAGTTGCCTGCAAGTCTTTGTGTAGGGATGAAAACTTTGTCAACTTGGCATGTCTATAGTTGTTGTCCTTGTTTGGCTTGTGTTTATCTACCTATTGTGGTGAAATTTTATTTGTGTAGATTCTAATGCTCCTATAGGATATAGTCTCATAGCAAATTCCCCTATCCTCTAGCCTTTACATTCTTTCTGGTCCCCCTTCCACAATGCTCCCTGGACTTGATATGTGGAGCTTGTTTTGTAGATCCATCCATTTAGACTGAGATCCACAACTATATTTTCACTGGTTGCAGTTTTTTATAATGGTCTTCAGTTAGAAAAAGATATTTCCTGTGAAGAAGCAAGGAGCTCACTTTTCTGTGGGTGTTACGTACAAAAGTTTAGAATGCACTGAAGTATTCTGGTTCAGTAAACTGGTGGTTTAAGGTTCTTTTCCAAGATCCATGACCTCAATACCCCTGGGTAATCAGTACCAGGCTTGATTTCTCCCTTGTTGAGACAGACTTAATTTCGATTAGAGAACAGTTTGTTACCACTAAGATATGTGGGCCACCATTGAACCCTTAGGGTTATTATGCCATGCTTGTTTTTGTTGTAGTTCATACATATCATATCTTGGTAGGACTGTTGGTTGCATCCCTCCTTTGGAAGTCTTACATTTCCCTAATGACTCAATGAATTGAACACTTTTTAGAGTATTTATTTCTTTTAAGAACTTCCTGTTCAGTTCAGTATACTGTGTTCTTAGTTCTGTTGTCTGTTTTCTAGATATCTGGTTTGTTTGTTTTTAAAAACTCTGTATTCTAACACCAATTTTCTGTCACATGTATATTTGGCAAAGATTTTCACTCACTCTTCACTTTTTTTTTTTTACTTTTGAATTGTTTGACACTTTTGTCAGTTTATTTAGTTATATAGTTAATTTTAGTAATTTTTACCTCCTTTCTCCTCCCCCATCTACCTCTCTAATTGTTCTCCCTCTCCTGTTAGAATCTGCTGTGTTTTATAAAAATAAAGACAGAAGGATTATGTTTGGTGGATGTGTAATGAGGTGTGGGGGAAGGGGATACCTCTGCGGGCCCATGCTGAGGCATCCCTTCCCCCTGAGGGACCAGCTCTAAGTCAGTATAGTATAGAATAGAATTTATTCAGGGCATGAGGATGGGAGTTTAGGGGGTAGAGACATAGAAAGGCAGAGAGAGAGAGAGAGAGAGAGAGAGAGAGAGAGAGAGAGAAAGAGAGAAAGAATGAATAGAGGAGTAGAGGCAAGTCCTGAACACATGGAGAGAGAGGGAAGAAAGTAATGGGGAGAGAGGGGTCTTGCGCGCGCTCAACTGGCCAGGAAGAACGACGCTGCAACAGGATCCTTCTGCACACATTTATTGGGAGAGCTTGATTGTAGAGGCAAAAAGACCCCGAGCCCAGAACTGGTGCTGCTTATATAGGCCTAGGAGAGGCGTGTCTCACATCTGATTGGTTAACTTGTCTCTCATCTTGGCAAAAAAACCTTCACTGCCTATGTATGTGTGGTGGCCAGCAGTAGCCAACTGCCACTCTGCAACTGTCACTCTGCAACAGCTTCCCACATCCCCTCCTTTTTGTTTTAATAAAATGAGGCTGGTCTAGGCCTGTGCAATTATGTCCATCCACCGTGGCTCCTGTTTTAGGTCGTTCCTCTAATGTCACAGCCTTTCCCGTCATAGGGTAACCCTATCGCCACTGGGCTCCGTGTCTTAGGTTGGTCTGTGCATGAGGAAAGTTGCCTATCTCTAGATACCGCAGTACTGTGTGACAGTAACTGCTAAATGACCTAGGGCAAACTTATGGCCCACAAAGGTATACTTATCCCGGTCTCAATCATCAGGAGCAGGATCATCTTCGGATTCATCTTGATCTTTCACGGTCCTTGTCAGTCGAGTCGGAACCCAAAGTGGATTTTCTTCACCCAGTACCACCGTTCCTCAGCTGAAGAGTTCTGAATCCACGCAGTCGGATCCTTCTCAGCAGTCTGTTTTGCAGGAACACTTCATTATCACCGTTCCCCAGCTGAAGAGTTCTGAATCCACGCCAGATCCTTCTCAGCAGTCTGTTTTACGGGAACCTTTATTAACCGCTCCTTCCCCATGATGCAGTTCTGAATCCTCCCTGTAGCAGGGGGTCTTCGCTCGTGCCTGAAGATGTTTCTTTTCCCGGATTTTCGGCACCACTTCTTGCGCGCGCTCGACTGGCCAGGAAGAACGACGCTGCAACAGGATCCTTCTGCACATGTTTATTGGGAGAGCTTGATTGTAGAGGCAAAAAGACCCCGAGCCCAGAACTGGTGCTGCTTATATAGGCCTAGGAGAGGCGTGTCTCACATCTGATTGGTTAACTTGTCTCTCATCTTGGCAAAAAAACCTTCACTGCCTATGTATGTGTGGTGGCCAGCAGTAGCCAACTGCCACTCTGCAACTGCCACTCTACAACAGCTTCCCACAGAGGGGGAGCAGGAGAAAGGAGACAGAGCAAGAGAAAGAGGAGGGGGCAAGCATCTCCTTTTATAGTGATTCAGGTATACCTGGATGTTGCCAGGTAACTGTGTTGCAGAGCCTAGACAAAATACCAACAGAATTCTTGTTCCCAAGAGTCTTTCTCCAATGCTCAGGTCTTCTTTTAATTAAAGTCAGTTACTTGTTTAAGGATGGGAGAGGAGTTTTCCAGTGGATCAAGGCCAACTTATCTGTAGTGATCCAAGCGAAAAGTGGCATGCATTGCCTACAGTTCCTCCAGGACAGGGAGTGGGGAGACTTTATAGTCATCCACCTCACCCACAGTGAAATGCTAAAGGGCCTAATTCTATGCAATCACCATGATTCCAGTGAGTGCATGAGTACAAGATCTGTGTCATGTACAGAATGTAGCTTTGTGCTGCACATTTCAACTTCAATTGTCATATTTTTTTCTTCTCCCATGGCTGTACTTTAATGACACAGTGTATCATGTTTCTTTCTTAGCAAAACACTGGCATTTTTATCAACGGACCTTATGAAAGTTGTTTGAAGATGTGTTGGTATGCAATTTATTCTACTGAGATCTCTAATTGGGAGCAACAGTTGTTAGAAGTACCGTGTGGATTTGGAGACTCAGATAGTGTATGTGCCTAAGTATCAGTCAGCAAGGCAACCAATTCTAGATAACGCCAGTCATTCTGGGGCTAAATGGGAATTTATGTTCAGAGGGAACATAAGCAGATACGAAACTAATGTTTTCCAATCAATGAGAAAAGTATTTTTGGGGTAATGCATAAATAATGCTGACATATTTCTAAAGAATTTATATTTTTAAGCTACAGGGACTGTTTTGTGAACTCCGATAATTTTCTCTTGTCATCGTGATGCAGAAATAAGATAGAGGTTATCAAACAGTGTCAGATAAACTATTTTATATCAAAAAGTAGTGAAATGTGCTCTAGAGATTTCTAAGGGATCTTGGACTTCCTTCAACCTTCTTTAAAAACCTATATATGCAGACGGTGGTTGAGTTCACAATACAACTCACAGTCTGTCTTCCAGGTACTGAAATTCTTGTAGAAGTTATGGGAAAAAGGAGCAAACACCCAGGACAGGACTCTATAATTCATGTTAACACAGGACTACACATAAGATACCTGTCAACATGTGGGAAATCAAACAAGGAAATGTGCATCTATAGTGTATGTCAAAGTATATATATATATATATATATATATATATATATGAAGAAGTGGGGATGTTTTGCAAGCAACGATGACAGAAAATGTGGGTTACTTTAGAAACAAGCATTTCCTCTGAAGCCTGACACTACAGGGTGTGGAGGTGATATGAGGAACAAAGAGGGGTGCAGACATGCCTAAGGGACAGATGAGGTGTATTAAAAATTTGGAGTTTGTCTCTACCTATGGCACATGCTGCGGGCCACTATAGTTTCGAGCATAGGAAGAACATGGTAAAGTGTTTGGTTGTAACTTGTAGTATTTAGAAGAGGAAGATGTTAATTTTCGGAGGGAGACCTACTGAGCTGGTACAGACAGCACTAAAGGGAGTGATGCCAGTAGTGGTTTCAAGAAGTGGAATTATTCCAGAAGTTAACACACACGTATTTTTCTCACCTGTATGGGATTTCATCATCAGACCGAATTCCATCTGTAGAATCATCTGCACTCTAGCCCTTGCCGAAGTTCCTCAGATGCATGACAGCCTAGTGAAAAAGAAATTAAAAAAGCAAATGGAATTGTTTTACTTTTTAGTATTGTGGAAATTGAGACATCACAAAGTGGGTGAGCAAACACTGTCAGTTGGACATGGGAAATTATATAGTAAAGTGATGGATAAGGAGAAAAAAAATCATTCAATTGATCAACAAAGAAAAGAAATGAAGTGGAGCACTGTAGAGACAACTGTGACAGAGGGTAGCAATTGAGACAGAGTTGTCTGACTTGCTCATTTCTTCATTTGCTCTTAGACTATTACAACAGAACATCTGCACTCTCATCACCTCCTTTCTGTATTTGAACTACCGAGGTTGAGCTGTTAGTAGAATTTGCTTTCATTTTAACTGGAACCCCAATGCCCTCTGTCTCCTCTTTCAGCATTATTGTGGCTTTCTACCACATAACTTAAGACTCACATTGAGAAAATTAATTTCATAACTCGATGATTTCTCTTATTATGTAATCCATTCACTTGAAAGTAAAGACATAGCAAGTCTTTCTAAGACAGTGGAACCTTTCAGTGTTACATCAGGGCTCTTTAGAAATCTGTATTTCCACTAACAAAAACATTCTGAGATTAATCAAAGCAGACCACCCAGCTTGGTTGAGGCCTTGTGGAAGCCTTGTGGAATGTTTATATTATCCTGTTACTGATCACACTGTCTTACTGAATCCTATGCTGATTGTGACCATGAGAAATGACTGTTCCATTTGACAGTAAGCCTAAAAGCATGAGGTGCTCAGAATTAATGTTCAAACTCCAGTCTTTTTGGAACAAATAGGCTCCTACAATTTGAAGAGTCTGGAGCTACTAAATGGAACTGAGAGCGTCTTAGGGCTCCTTGTTGACACCACATGCTCATAAACCCTTCAGACTCTCCAAAGAGGTCGTAAAGCAAATTGCTCCTTCACAAGGAAACCGATTAAAGAGAGACAGCGCTTAGACATCTTGGAGCCTAATGAGGTTGTTTCAGGGAAATGATGCCCCTATTCTAGAACAAATAATAAATTTTTGTTATGTGTGAGAAATAGAATTGCTCATAGAAATAAAATCAAGGGACAGTGTTGGCTTCATGCTCTATTTTCAGAAACATGGGCTTAAAATTTGGAGCCTCAGGATTCTAATATGTTAACTGAGTGATCTTGGACAATTAAACTAACTACCCTGCCTGGGTTTTTTTCCCCCATCTTCTTGTAAATAAGAAGGTCCGTTCATGTAGCAGATATTTGTTGAGTAATTGTTTTAACAAGCATTTGTTTTACTTTTCCTGGGATATGTGAACAAAAGTCTATTCACTCTAGATAGGGGACTGATGTCAGACCAAAGAAATGATTCCATCCCAGAGTAGCTTGAGGAACAAATTAGTTATTCATGTGAGGATGGCTAACTAGAGTTACTTCTGTCACAAGAAGCTGCCTTTCTTATAGTTCAACTGCTTTATTATCATGCATTTTTCTAATGTTATTATTTGATAGGTGTTACTATCCCATTTCTCATTTGTATATTTATTTTTCCTTCTAAACTCCATTATCTTCAAAGGTAGATATCCTAAATTGTTTAAGTCTTTTTATCTTCATCATTACTTTCTATACTACAGAGGGATGATTTTCATCCAATTGCTGACCCATTGTCTTAGTTCACTGCTGTGAACAGACACCATGACCAAGACAACTCTTATAAGTACAACATTTGTTTGGGATTGGTTTAGAGGTTCAGAAGTTCATTTTGTTATCATTAAGGCAGAAGCATGGAAATGTCCAGGTAGGTATGGTGCAGCAGGAGCTGAAAGTTCTACATCTTCATCTGTAGGCTACTAGGAGAAGACTGGCTTTCAGGCAGCTGGGGGACAGTCTTAAAGCCCATGCCCACAATGACACAGTTCCTCCTACAAGGCCACACCTACTCTAACAAGGCCAAACCTCCTAATAGTGCCACTCCTTGAGTCAAGCATATTCAAACTACCATACCCAATAACTTCTCATTTAACAAAGAATGGGTCACACACCCATTATGTGGCAGGCACTGTTTTAGGTATTTAGACTACATTACTAAACACAGATTATACAGACCCCATTCACTCATATTCTAATGGGAGGAGAATGAAATACAGTTGGGTGATGTACAATATTTTATTAAACAAAGAAAAACATAGTTACTAGTAATCCCTTAAGATTATAATGGACATGAAAAAAGTTCTGTTGCTGTAATGTTAAGAAGATCGATCATATGTAGTATATTGTGATGTAAACAAACCTACTGGTGTAGTTAACCATATAAAAGTACAACATATACAGCCTTGTACAGTATATGTGATAAGGTTAATAACTTTCTATGCTACAGGTTTATTCACTTACTATACTACATTTTTAAATCTTCATTCTTGAAATTTGCCACTTACAAGCAAGTTTATCATTAAACAGTTAATGACTCATCATGTAAAAGTAGTCTGCTTCCTCATGTGTTTATTACATCACTTCATTGAATCTTTTTCGCTTGGAGTTGATGCAATCTTGTTTTCTTCATCATGACCCTTTGAACACTCGACTGAATCTTATGCATGCATATAAATACACCATGTCATATATGTACATGTATATGTATGTGACATGCTATTCTAATTTTTAAAGTATTCTCTGTCATTTTCTCACAACCATGAAATCATTTTATAACTTAATTCTAAAAAAAATGCCTATCATATTTTATCAAGTTACTGTAAATAGTAAGTGGTACAACCATAGAATAACTGAGACGCTGCTCATTATGAAAAATAATGGTAAGATAACAGAGATTGGAAATATTCAAGCTTTAATTTGAGCATAAAGGAAAGCTTCATTAATGTGTTTTACCCCTTAAATTCACTTAGGTATGTCCTCTGGCAACTTCAAAACTTGGCTTTACTAATGTATAAGAGGGAGGTAGAATGAAACTTTGGCCTGCCCCCAAAATTCATGGATATACATTCATTTCCCAGAAGAGAACTTTAGATCAATGTCTTCCATATTCATCTATACAAACACCAGCAGAAGATAGACATAGCCAGGGAACAGCCTAAATTTATATCATGCTCTCAGATACAGAAAGCTCAACATCAGGACATGGGGCTTAAGGTAAAACTGGGTTATTTTGAAAAACCTGAGGCTGTAATCCTCACCAATGTGCAATCAATAACAAGACAGTTGGCCAGAGGGGTTTTACACATCTGTCAGCTAAATTCAAACCCTAAGGGACAAGCACAGCTCTGAAGAGCGTTAGCCAGATTTGTGATGCTGACTCAAGAAGTCTGGGTCCATAAAGAAGCACACATTCAAGGACGAGTCACTGTGGCCATTTTTCATTGGTGACACCCATAATCTGGCTGTTTGATATTCATAGACACTTCTTGACTGACTTGGATGCTGCTGGGTATACTGTGTTTTCATTTTGTGTTCTCTTCTTAGTTTTATTCCCACCAGTCGGTAATACTTTGTCTTCTATCTTTATCTTTTTTTTTTTTAATTATATGACTTTTAAAATCTTTCCTTTTCTTTCAAAAGCAACTAATTTCTTTCTGGTTTTCTTTTTCACTAGTTTACACCAGAGTTCTTTCCTCTCTCCCCCCTGTCTCTTTTCTACATACAAGGCAAGGTATTGTCTAAATACTGTATCACAGTGTTAAAAAACAAAAGTTGAGTCCTTTTGCTATAAAGTGTACTGTCTACTATGAGAAAGAACATCATTTCTTTTTAAAATTTAAAAAAATTATTCTTTAGTCATTTTTTACAGTCCAGACTTTATTTCTCTCCAAGTCTACCCTCTGACAGTTCCACATCCCATACCTCCTTACCCCAACCCTACCCTACCAGACCTCCCAACTCCCTGGGGTCTCAAGTCTTTTGAGGGTTAGGTGTATCTCTGACTGAGTCCAGACCCAGCAGTCCTTTGTTGTATATGTGTTGGGGACCTCATATCAGCTGGTGTATGCTGCATGGTTGGTGGATGAGTGTCTGAGAGATCTGCGGGTCCAAGTTAGTTGAGACTGCTGGTCTTCCTATAGGGTTGCCCTCCTCCTCAGCTTCTTCCAACTTTGCCCTAATTCAACCAAAGAGGTCACTTGCTTCTCTGTACATTGGGTATAATATCTGCATCGGACTCTTTCAGCTTCTTGTTGGATCTTTCAGAGTGTAGTCATAATAGACTCCCGTTTGTAAGCACTACCACATCAGTAATAGTGTCAGGCCTTGAGGCCTCCCCTTGAGCTGGATCCCAATTTGGGCCTGTCACTGGATATTCTTTTCCTCAGGCTCTTCTCCAATTTTTCCCCTGCAGTTTTTTCAGACAGGAACAATTCTGGGTCAGAGTTTTTGACTTTGGGGTGGCAACCCCAACCCTCTACTTGATGCTCTATCTTTCTACTGGAGGTGGACTCTACTAAAACCCAATCCTGTAGTTATAAAATTTAAAAATATTAGTTATCATGAACTGATCTGTCTAGGTACCAGAAAGAAACAAGTATGAACTTCAGACTTCTTAAATATAACACTTTAATTAGATGGCTTGACATAAAATATAAAAAACTTTTTAGTGCATAATATGTATTTTGAATAGAATCTTAGACAATAACATCACCTATCCGTACAAAATAAGTTTAATTTACTAAACATTACTAAACAGACATTTCTTTTTAATTACTTTACATTTTTATTTAAAAAGTAAATATTTTCAACATAGTAAGTGCAAAAAAGGAAAACACAAAGTTATTGGTTTGGTATTTATATATCAGATATGGGTTGCATTTGTATATTTTAAAAATATTTTCTGAGGGTTGAGGCAAACATCAGGACAGCTTGGGATGGGTTTGCTCATGACTGTCAAAATAGAGCAATAAAGGTAAAGTAGGTTATATGCAACACTTAAGAAGCTGGGATAGGAAGAACAAAAATCAAGGCCATCTGAGATATAAAAAGAGATCAGAGAGAGAGAGAAAGAAAGAAAGACAGAGACAGAGACAGAGACAGAGACAGAGACAGAGAGACAGACAGACAGACAGACAGACAGACAGACAGAGAAAGAGACAGAAATAAGAAATAAATGTTTAACACTGGAAAAAGGTATGAGTTTAGGAGATGGCTTAAAATTAATGATCACATGAGTACTTGCTTCCTGCAGTATCTGGGAAGTGCAGCATAGTATAATGGGAAAATAAAAGGCAAAAATGACAAAATAATTAAATAAACCACCTGGATATTTTCTGGGAAATGGCCATAATCAGATATCCTACTTTTTTTTTTTTTTTTTTTTTTTTTTTTGCCTGTAGATCTTGTGAGTTCCTGTTTCACACAACCTGAGGAAAAAATGGAAAATAAGTAACCAAGGTAAGACACCAATAAGAGCTGTGTGCCTACCTTGGGCTTCCAACCATTTGACTTTTATTTTAAAGATGATATATTCCAAGAAATGTGCTTTGTTTCTGAGCTGTGTGTTCTCAGTTTCTCTGAAATCAAAATAGGTAGGGCAGGTCCATATTCAAGAAAACATTTATTTTTTCTTTCATTTCTGATTTCCTAGTCTCTCTTGTTCTATATAGGGTTATTATTTCTTGTTCTATATAGGGTTTCTATTGCTGTGATGAAACCAGACAGCACAACTGACTCCTTGTCAACTTGGCACACAAACACATCACTGTAATACACAATCTTTCCTTTCTTATTCATCCTCAAGATCATACATTAAAATTGACATCACAATAAGGAACATTTTAAAAAGTTAAAAGGTCCCATGGTCTTTATAAATCCAAACACGTTTAAAAAATCAGTCTCTTTAAAATATCTAGTTTGTTTGAAAAATCAGTCTTTTAAAACTCCAAAATATTTTTAAGGTTTTTTTTTTTGACTTTTTAAAAAATTAGGTATTTTCTTCATTTACATTTCAAATGCTATCCCAAAAGTCCCCCAGACCCTCTCCGCAACTCTCCTACCCACCCACTCCCACTTCTTGGCCCTGGTGTTCCCCTGTACTGAGGCATATAAAGTTTGCAAGACCAAGGGCCCTCTCTTCCCAATGATGGCTGACTAGGCCATCTTCTGATACATATGCAGCTAGGGACACGAGCTCCGGGGGTACTGGCTAGTTCATATTGTTGTTCCACCTATAGGGTTGTAGACCCCTTTAGCTCCTTGGGTACTTTCTTTAGTTCCTCCATTGGGGGCCCTGTGTTCCATCCAATAGCTGTCTGTGAGCATCCACTTCTGTGTTTGCCAGGCACCGGCATAGCCTCACAAGAGACAGCTATATCAGGGTCCTTTCAGCAAAATCTTGCTGGTGTATGCAATGGTGTCAGTGTTTGGAGGCTGATTATGGGATGGATCCCTGGGTGTGGCAGTCTCTAGATGGTCCATCCTTTCATCTCAGCTCCAAACTTTGTCTCTGTAACTCCTTCCATGGGTGTTTAAAACTCCAAAATATTTTTAAAAGTTCAAAATCTTTCAACTGCAATCCTGTAAAATAAAACAAATGGAATATTTTCTTACTTCAAGAACAAAGATTGAGAGCATAGTTACAATTTGAATAAAGAAGCAAAATCTGTGCAAATAACTCAGTATCCAATGTTTGGGAACCACTCATGATCCTTTGGGCTCCTCCATGCCTAGGTTACTGTTTTAGCATCACACTCTGCAGCATCCGTAACTTGTCTTCCAAGCTCCAGCAGGCTCTATTCCACTGTTGCTGATGTTCTTGGTAATCATTCCATGATACTAGCATCTCCCTTGTTGCAGTCGCATTACACTTTCAGTAATAACCTTTTCTGGACTCTCTATAGGGACTCTAGCTCTGCTACATAGTGAAAAGCCTCAGCTGTTTTCCATGACGATATCATGCTTTCAAAACCAGTATCACACTATCAAGTTTGGCTGTCATAAAGGTACAACCTTGGCCACCTCTGGAACACAGCTTCTGTGTCCTGACCATGAGGTAACACTTCACAAAAGACTTCACATTAATGATGCTGTTCTCTTTTAACCATGACTAATTCTTCAGCTCTAGCTAATTACATACTACAGATTCTTCACTCAAATGGCCTTGTAGTCTTTAATTTGTTCTAAAACATCACAAGCCAAAACTCCATTTTCTGCGCTGCTTTCAACAGTCTTGGTCATGGATACTATTGCTATGATAAAACACCACGGCCAAATGCAAGTTGGAGAGAAAATAGTGCAATTATATATATATATATATATATATATATATATATATATATATATATCCATCATTGTAGAAAATAAGGACAGGAACTCAAACAGGGCAGGACCCTGGAGGTAGGAACTGATGAAGACGTCATAGAGAGGGTGGCTTTACTTGCTGGTTTGGTCTTCATGGCTTTCTCAGCCTGCTTTCTTGTAGAACCTAGAACCACCAGTTTAGTGGTAGCCCACCTGCAATAGACTAGCCTTTCCCACATCACTACTTTTAAATTACAAACAGATTTTTTTCATACAATTAATGCTGATTATGGTTTCTTCTCTCCCAGCTCCTCCCAGTTCCTCTCTACCTCACCTTCTATCTGGATTCACACACTTTCTGTCTCTTGTTAGACATAAGCAGGCTTCTACAGAATAGTAGTAAAATAAAACACATTAAAAAAAGAAACCAATCAGAATGGCCAAAGCAAAGAGAAGAAAAAGAGCCAACAAACAAGCAAAACAGGAGAAACACAAATAGATACAAAGACACACGTGTTAACATATACAGAAATCACACACACACACACACACACACACACACACACACACACACACACACACCAGAAGCCATCAAAGGACTCACAGGTTAAAAATGCCCACAACATTATGAGATACATAACGTTCAAAGACTCCATTGGGTTCACTTTGTGTTGGCAATGTACTGCTAGGTGTGCAGCCTACCATTAAGAGTGGTTTGTTTTACTAGTGAGACTTCCTTGAAGAGATCAAACTTTTCACTTGCAAGTGTTTATCAATAGCTTCTGGGTTAAGAATGGGGTCATGTGTGCATATTTTCTCTCAACTCTATGATCCCATGTGGTGTAGACTGGTGCTGGTCCTGTACATTCTGCCAAAGTGTTTGTGAAATCATACATGCATCAGTTATGCTGTGTTCAGAAAACCTTGATTCTTTGGTGTCCCCCATTCTCTGTGTATCTTAAAATAAAATAAAAACGTGTCCTGCAGGCTCGCCTATAGCCAGATATAATGGAAGCATTTTCTTGTAGGTGGCCATTCTGATGTTAAGGTCCTGTTCCTCAATTGGTTCTTGAGCTGTCATTAAAGAAAGTCATGGACCAATTACTGGTAGGAAGGTACAGGCAGGAATTCCAGGTCCCAGAAGGAAAAAGCAGATGCAAGGGAAGAGATAAGGTATATTGGCCATGCTGTGGAGGCAGAAAAAGCCAGCAGCCATGTGAGGTCTTGGGAGGAACTGGGGCCTGTGGCCACTACTACAGGTGGGTGGTTAGGGAGTTTGGCAAACAACAATTGAGTCCTAAGGCAAGTTGAAAAGGAATAAACTCTGTGTGTGTGTGTGTGTGTGTGTGTGTGTGTGTGTGTGTGTGTGTGTGACCTTTGTCTGAGGATTCAAGGGATACCCAGTGGGGGCTGGTAGCCAAGTCAACTCCCAGAATATCAGTGGGTAGGGCATAAAACTACACACAACATTTTCTCAATTGAGAGACTCTCCTCTCTGATGGGTCTAGCTTGTGTAAAGTTGACTTAAAATTAGCCAGCACACTTCTATTGGTAGCCAAGATTGCATCCAAAGTTTCAAAGTCTTGTTCAGCATTAGGTTTATAGGGAGGTCAAAACAGATAATGGTTCTCTTAGAATCATGCTATATCTTTTGGGGCAATGAGAATATATATGTTACATTGGGAATATATGTATATATATTACATTGTATGAATAAATAGTAATCCTTAATTTACCCTGTAGCACCACAATTTTTATTGGTACAATAAAACAACTATTATTTACAAATTATTAACAAACAGCAGTTTTACAAATTGACAAAGTTGTATGTGCTATTTTATCTGGACATGTATATATCATATATTGACTATGTCAATATATTCTTCTGCTCCCTCTCTTCAGAGAAACTTCCTTAGCAGGAAATTGAAAACATAAGAATATATCTAATAGTGACTTTCTTAGCTAATAGACTCCAAATGATTCACAGAGTAATTATATGTGAAAATACAGTTATTACTTTTCAATTACTAAGCTACTACTAAGAATTATAATGTTTATTAAATGAGTAAGTATTTGTTCTAAAATTTTTATATAAATGCTTGCTTATCTTTTGCAGATATTATTGTCTTGATATTTAATTACAATTTATTTCTTAATTAAAAACCCTCAATTTATATGGTAGAACAAAATGATTTCAAATGAGTTATACTTGATGATGCTTTTTTAGAATTAAAATATATGGAAAGCATGTAGCCAGCATTGCATTTTTATTGCTCATATAATCTCAAGACTATGGGACATGTACCTGAGGATTAGCTTCTACAAACAGCTGTAGGGACAGGAACTCAAAAATGTTCATAGTTAGACAAGCAGAAGCCCATAGAGACTGGGCATTTATGAGTGTTTGACAATTATTATAAAGAAAATGAATACAAAGTATCAAAGTTAAATTGATAATATGTTATATTATTCTGCATAGGAAGAATATTTATGTTGTAGTGCTTTTTTATGAAATCATACACAGGCATGTATCAATATGAAAAACAAGCAAAGTAAACATTGTCAATAGATAAGACTTAGAGAAAGGGAAATGTTAGTTTTATTTTTGTTTCTCAAAACTTACAATTTTATTTTAGTTTTAATTATGGACTAGTTAGCAATCCTACTTTTGACTCTTCTCATTAATGACAGCTAATTTACTTTTAATCGAGATTACTAAGAAGTGGACTTGGTAAACATTTTATGTACTTTTTGAAATATTAAAAGATTAGCATTTTGTGAAGATTCCAGAGCTCTTTGCATGGTAAATTTGAAATCCATCTGTGTCTCCGGCATCTTTAATATTCTGTCTGTCTTCTCTCATTCTCTTATCTTATCTTCAACTCAGCAAGGTGTCATCACTTTACTTTCAAAGAGAATATATGGTGTCTTTGCCTAAGCCCTTTCTCTGCATAGTTAAAAGCTGTGACAAATGAATTTAATAGGAGGTACAGGTCTTTATTGCATTGCAGAGTCACAGTAATGGGTCCTGGCATTATAGCTGGGGCTCCTCTCATTGTTCTCTCCTAATTCCACTGTTATCAGCTTAATTGATCCTGGTCTTGTCAGAAGGCAATTTGTGTCAGAATGGCACAAAGGGAGAACCAATAAAAGGCTCTCCCTTTTAGAACCTTGCCTGGCAGATTTATGTTCATTAGCATCATGCAGTAGAAGGGGATAAGAGAAGATAAGGTTTAAGAGAGCTGTTTTCTCAGTGGACCAATTAGATGAGGTGGTTTGACATATGAACAAGTTGAACTTCTTAGGTGCATCTTACCTGAACAGCAATTTAGCAGCTATAGTGCATAAAATATCATTTGGGGGTAATTATGGATGGAAAATTCTCTCTAATGCTTAGAAAAAAAGAATGTAGTGTTACAGAGTAACAAGTAGATACAGTGAATCCAATGCCTCATGCTATTCATTAAAGAGAAGAAAAAGTGAGATTATATAATAATAATATGAGTGTTCTACACTTGTAGTGATTCCATATGTTCATGTGCACAGTGGTATATGTACATGGATGCTCACATTCACACTTTTGAGAATGACTGAGAGTAACATTTTGCAAGATTTAATGCAAACAGTGCTCCTGAGTCAAAGGACAAATAGTTCAATAAAAACTACTGCCTTATATTTAAAATATTAATTTAATTATAATAAGAACTGTTAAAAGGTATTCAGCAGGATTTAAAAGTTTCTTCCCAGCCACAAAAGACACAAATAAACAACAACAAAAACAAAACAAACAAACAAAGAAAAATGATAATCAGCATGAAAGGAAAGCTTTACAGAATGGAGAACGCTTGACTATTCTAGAGAATAGTCACCAGGGTATATACTGACATCTACGATATATAAAAACCTCAAAGATTAAACATTGGAAGATTCAATGGTCCAATGAATAAGTGAGAAAATTTACTGAATAGACACTTTTCAAAAGAATTTCAAGTTACCAAAAGATACATGGAAAAATCATGTCTCACGATCAGGAAACTACACGGAGCTTCCATTTCTCTGTAGTCAGAAGTCTTCAATAAAATCAATACAAAGCAAAATATTTGTGAGTGAGGATTTAGAGACAGGGTAAGAAAGCCTTACAAACTGTGATTAGGTATGTAAATTTTTATATCCACTATGAAATTAGGTATGGACATTCTTCAAAAGGTAAAAACGAAGGGACAACATGATCAAGCTATATGATTTCTGAATATATGTCCCCTAAAATCAAACACAAAATGCAATACAGATACATACATACCCATGTTTATTGCAGTACTATTTACAATAGCCAAGTTATATAATGAGCCTGGTGCCAACCAGTAGGTGAGTGGATCATTGTCCATAAAGAAGAGTTAAACTGTGTTACTTTTAGGAAAATAAATATAAGTAGAAGTCATTGTGTTAAGCAAGATTAAGTCAAAGTCATAAAGACATTTAGTAGATGTTCTCTTCCATATGTGCAATCTTAAAATCTAAAAATATCATTGAAAGTAGTAGATGATAAGTCAAAGAGTAAAGCATTGGGTGGGAGGTAATTGTGAATAATGGGGGAAAGATACAATCAAGTGCTATATGTACATATGTTAAAATGTAACAAAACTCAGTATGTTATTCAATTAATACATGATGATAAAAGTGAAAAGAAACTGGTCATGCATTAAAGACTGTTTAGCAATATTTTTGAGGACAGTGAGGGATAATATGTTTTGACTGTCAGCATCTGGACTTAACGGGACACTCCCCAAAATCTGTACATGTATCTCTTTTCTAACTATGATGTGTCTTCATATTTTCATGTGTGGTTGAGGGGTGGAATTAATTTATTGCTAACCTTTGCTGAGTAACTGAGATATACACAATTATTATAATATTGACAAAACAGTGAGATATTTCATGACAGAACTTGAATTAGATTGTGTCAACATAAAAATATATTTCCTTTATTCCTTTAATTTTTATGTTTTAATTAAATGAGAATGATATAATTTCCTCTCCCCCTTTCTTCCCTCCAGCCCCCTCCATAGCTACTCTCACTTGAAGCCCCTTTGGTTTCTCCCCACTTTCAAGTTGATAATATCTCTTCCTTTCATTGTTTGTTATAGACAGACACGTGTCTGAGTGAGTGAGTGTGTGTGTGTGTGTGTGTGTGTGTGTGTGTGTGTGCAGTTTCAGGCTGACCACTCAAAATTAGACAACATATAAGGTGGCTAATCCATAAGAAGGGCTAATTCTCCTTTCCCGTCAGTAATTAGATGACTGTAGTTGTTTGTCTACAGGTAGAAATCCATGAAATTTCCCCTTTTCACACTAACACATCCATTAATATTCTATTGTTTTGGTCTTATTTTGTAAGTTTGTTCCTAGAAGATATTGTTTCACAGCAGACATCTTGGTATTCTGACTCTTTCAATGTTTGTGACTATGCTTTAGTGTTTTCTGAGCCATAGATGTAGGATCTGTGATGTAGATACCCAAGATTTGTTGATGTCTGCATTGTGTCCTGTGGTTTTCTGTGATGATCTCCATTTTCTGTAAAGGGTCGTTTCTTTGATAAGAGCTGAAAGCTATGCTATTTCTGGGTGTATATAATGCATCTATTAAGTCTCCCTCCCTCCCTCGCTTATCTTCCTCCTGCCCCTTTTCACCTCTCACAACACAGGGGAAGATTTTTCATTTATAGTAAAATTCTGAACGATTTTAAGTAACAAACTGATTTCAATTTTTTTATTTTCACCATATTGCCATATTTCCTGATTCTCTAACCTTACACTCACTATAGATACCCTTTGTGACTGTGAATAAAATATTAATTATGACAAGA
Organism: Mus musculus; assembly: GCF_000001635.26. Taxonomy (NCBI): domain Eukaryota; kingdom Metazoa; phylum Chordata; class Mammalia; order Rodentia; family Muridae; genus Mus; species Mus musculus. The sequence goes on along the minus strand of NC_000083.6, from coordinate 16,609,940 downwards.
GACCATTAATAACTTAAAGTTACCTTTTTAGGGTACTTTTTGCTTTCTGGAATGTGTGAGTTTAGCAAGACTTAGAAATGAAATTGGAGATAAGAAAAGACTCTCTGCTAGATTTGTAGGAAAGGGAGTACCTTCCTGTAGATGTTAGGTTTGGTTCTACCTTCAGGCCCATGTTCCCAGAAATAAGACTCAGATTTAAAATATATTTACAAATACCTTGGTCATATAGATAGGCTCTTCTCTGACTAGATCATAACTAAAATACCCCATTTATTTTAACTTACATTTTGCTGTGTGGCTGATTACTTGTGCTCACATACCATGCATCCTTCTCCTTATAGTTTCCTGGGTGGCTTTCCTGCCTGGCTCTTTCCCAGAATTCTTTCTTCTCCTGATGTTCCACCTCTTATTTCCTACCTATTTGATGCCATAGGCCATCAAATTATTACTGACAGGTGCTACATCCATACAGACATAAGTTATACTCTCTGAAATTCTCTTTTTAGTCAAATTACAGGGTTTTTTCAAAGCTAAAGTGAATACAATTATAACAATTATGAAAACTATAGGGTATGATATACATTTACAATGTCTAGTCCATAGCATTAAGGAGAATTTTCTATTATCTGTCCTATCATTTAAAAATGTCTTCATAGACCTAGAACATCTTCTTAAACCCTAAACAACTTACACTTACAGTAAGATTATCTAGTCTTCAACTCTACCAGATATCTGAGAATGAATAAATATTAGCTGACTATGTAGGAAGTATACGGGTGCCGCTTCCAAAAATTATAGAAATGATAGAGACAGCTGACTGCTTGGACAGTCCCCAATATTCTTTATAATGTTGAAGCATCTATCTTCAGCCTTTTGACCCAATACATCTGATAGACTTTTTATGAAGCAGGAATTGTGAAGGACTTGCTTACCTTGAATTGGCAGAGCTTGGAAACCAATGTCCCTTCATCTGATTGTCCTCTCTTGATAGCATTTTGTCTGTAGTTGAAGCATGGTCACTTTCTTTGCCCAGTGGCTAGCTTGCCATAATTAAAATAACTCCATATGGAAGTTATTGATACTCATCATCATCATCATCATCTTTTTTGAAGTAAAATGGAGGTGCTGGCAGAAGCAGAACTCTCTCATATTTAAAAGGTTTTAAATTAATTTTAAAAAAAAAACCTCTTAAAATGCAATATTCTGAGAAACTTTGAGGTTTTTAAAGACCACCTATATATTCTGAACCTATCATATCTGAACAAGTAAATGATGCCTGTTTCCACCTACCTATTACCTGTGCAACGCAGAATGTGTATTTATGTGACAATCTAAACTAATATCTGACATGACCATGAATTTGACTGTCTGATTATTAACCTGTATTCTTCTTTTCTTTTCTTTTCTTTTCTTTTCTTTTCTTTTCTTTTCTTTTCTTTTCTTTTCTTTCCTTTCCTTTCCTTTCCTTTCCTTTCCTTTCCTTTCCTTTTCTTTTCTTTTCTTTTCTTTTCTTTCTTTTCTTTTCTTTTTTCCTTTCTTTTCCTTTCTTTTCCTTTCTCTTCCTTTCCTTTCCTTTCCTTTCCTTTCCTTTCCTTTCCTTTCCTTTCCTTTCCTTTCCTTTCCTTTCCTTTCCCTTCCCTTCCCTTCCCTTCCCTTCCCTTCCCTTCCCTTCCCTTCCCTTCCCTTCCCTTCCTTTCTTTTCTTTTCTTTCTTTTTTTTTTTGTTTTTTGTTTTTCAAGACAGGGTTTCTCTGTATAGCCCTGGCTATCATGGAACTCACTCTGTAGACCAAACTGGTCTCAAACTCAGAAATACACCTGCCTCTGCCTCCCAAGTGCTGGGATTAAAGGTGTGTGCCACCACTGCCTGGCTTTAACCTGTATTTCTTAATTATCCCTAAGAGTTTGCAATAGCAGGTATTAGAAAGACTTGGGCTAAACCTTGTATTTGAAATGAGTTGCACGGGCACAATGCCTATCTAAGAGTTGAAACATAATATACAGTATGTTGTAACAAAATTAACCTTAAATTTTGTATCAAAATATAATGATTTATACCAATGAAAATCTTAAACCTTTATCAATATACAATAATCCATATCAATGTAAACAAAAATAACCTTATTTCAGAATATCGATAGCTCTAAACTGAAGAGTAGACTCAATAATCTATACTTGTTTGTCTAATTTCTTATAATATTTTATATCCCCCTTTTTCTTTTAACCCTTTTCTTTTACCTAAGAAATAAAGATAGAGAAAAGGAGAGAAAAATGAAATCTCTGTATCTAACCTCCCTATTTTGTCCTGTATAAGTCCATAATTATCCCCTACAATGACAACATTTCTATAACTCATAAAGTGATGAAAATAATCCATGCCAATTTAAGGGACTCGGAAAGCTGTCTTCTAATAATTGATTCCTGCTGAATTGGGGCAAATAATTCCTTTTTGGGGGCCTAAATATTAGAAAAATAGTCTTAAGAAAGCTAGCTGTAGCATTTGTTGTTCAGTCTCGGTATGCTGAGAAAGTTCAGGGTTTAACTGAAGTCCTGACTGGAATACTCTGTGATGTTGGACCAACTAAACTAGCTGATTTGATGTTGTCAAGGAAACAAGTCTTTAGAGGAAAGAGCACTGATGCAGTTGAGGCTGAATCAGTTGTCATAGACTCTTCAAAGATGGATCTTTGCCAGGACTGCTTCCTTGGCCTTATAATCTTCAATATACAAACCTTAGAAGCAATATATAGTTCTATAAAGACATTTGTATGGAATGTACAGGGTTCATAGATAAATTAATGTTTTTTTTGTTCTTTGGGGAATTGATGCTAAAAGATATTAAGAAATAGTTATTGTTGCTTCCTGCAATTTTTTATTATTGGAGGTAGAATTATATTTGTGTGACTATCCTCTTTGGGGTTTGATGAAAGAAGATTATTTTCTTGCTTTCTCTAGGGTATAGTTTCCCTTCTTGTGTTGGAGTTTTCCATCTATTACCCTTTGTAGGGCTGGATTTGTGGAAAGATATTGTGTAAGTTTTGTTTTGTCATGGAATATCTTGGTTTCTCCATCTATGGTAATTGAGAGTTTTGTTGGCTATAGTAGCCTGGCCTCACATTTGTGTTCTCTTAGAGTCTGTATGACATCTGCCCAGAATCTTCTAACTTTCATACTCTCTGGTGAGAAGTCTGGTATAATTCTAATAGGTCTGCCTTTATATGTTACTTGACCATTTTCCCTTACTGCTTTTAATATTCTGTCTTTATTTAGTGCATTTGTGGTTCCTATTACTATATGTCAGGAGGAATTTCTTTTCTGATCCAGTCTATTTGGAGTTCTCTAGTCTTCTTGTATGTTCGTGGGCATCTCTTTCTTTAGGTTTGGGAAGTTTTCTTCAATAATTTTGTTGAAGATATTTACTGGCCCTTTAAGTTGAAAATCTTCATTCTCTTCTATATCTATTATCCTTAGGTTTGGTCTTCTCATTGTGTCCTGGATTTCTGGGATGTTTTGCGTTAGGAACTTTTTGCATTTTCTTTGACTGTTGTGTCAAAATGTTTTCTATGGTATCTTCTATACCTGAGATTCTCTCTTTAATCTCTTGTATTCTGTTGGTGATGTTTGCATCTATGGCTCCTGATCTCATTGCTAGGTTTTTTTTTTTTTTTGTTTTGTTTTTAATCTCCAGGGTTGTCTCAGTTTGTGATTTCTTTATTGTTTCTATATCCAGTTTTATATCCTGGTTGGTTTTGTTCGATTCCTTCACCTGTTTCATTTTGTTTTCCTGTAATACTTTAAAAGATTTTTGTGTTTCTTCAATGGCTTCTACCTGTTTGCCTGTGTTCTCATGTATTTCTTTAAGGGAGTTATTTATGTCCTTCTTAAAGTCTTCTATCATTATCATGAGATGTGATTTTAAATCAGAGTCTTGCTTTTCTGGCGTGTTGGGGTATCCAGGGCTCACTGGGGTGGGAGAAATGGGTTCTGATGATGCCAAGTAGTCTTTGTTTCTGTTGTTTATGTTCTTACCCTTGCCCCTCACCATCTGGTTACCTCTGGTGTTAGCTTTTCCTGCTGTCTCTGACTGTGGCTTGTCATTTTTGAAAGCCTATGCATCAATATCCCTGGGAGATGAGTTCTCTCTGGGAAGAATTTGGGTACAGGATCATCTCTGGGCACAGACAGAAACTGGAAGGCAACAAATGTCTTTCTTTAGAATTTAGTTTGATCATATAATCAAACAACAATGTAAATCTACATTCATGCCATCTGAAAAAAAATGGTATGTAGAAATAAGTCATGGGAATTCCTTAGCTGAAGTTCTAGGTGACAACATATATATGTACCAGTCAGTTTTAGATTGTTTCAATAGAGGGTTTAGCATTATACACTACTCGTTGAGTTAATCCTCTTAATTTTCACCTTTCTGCAGTTGAAATCTTCAGAGATATCTATCAAATCTTATCCTTATTATTTTGGAAGGAATCCAAAGCTTTTTCTTAATTCCTGTTAACAAAAACCTAGAGCCTCTCTCCCAATATAGCATGCCTTTGGACCAGCAGTTTGAAGTCATTAAAAGTACAGAATGATCCAATCCAACAGTCTTTTTTTTTTTTTTTCATTTAGGTCTGCTCTGTTTTGACCTCTTTCAGAAGGCTGTCCAATATCACCATAACCATTGTATTTATAACCAACTCCGTTTTCATAATTTAAAACAATTTAAAACTACTATTATTGTTGTTCTTATTATTCATTGAAGCAAGGTATCTCTGTGTAGCTCAGGCTGACTTATTACATTTGCTCTGTAGATTAGGCTGGCCTTGAACTCACAAGGAACCTATCTGACCCTGCCTTTATCTCCCAAGTACTGAGATCAAAGACATGGATTTATTTATTTAGATTATATATACCCTTGAAAATATTTATATCAATTTCTATTTCTTTCTCTCTCCTTTGGAGATTATTATCTATGTTGATTTATTTATCTTTTTTCTCTTAATATAATATTCTTCTCTGTATTCAACCTTATTAAAATTCCCTTCCATCTAATGTATAAGCATATTCCCAAGTAACAATGTATCTGCTTATATCTTTTGCCTTTGGTTTATGTGTCATGCCCTGGAGTGAGCTGTAACCAGTTCTCCCATGGGAGACAATCTTTAATGAGACTAGTTGCTCAAAGTATTGTTGACACACTACCTCATTTGGAGTAGCAAATCCCAAGCTATACCATTTTAAATTATACCATTGTCTGTCAGTATATCCAATTAGATATTATGATGACATATCATGTTTAGAACTCAATTGGCATTAATCCCTTGTCTTTTTAAACTTCAAACAATATATTATTGTCTCTATGACATGTGTGTTTGATTTATTTATTTCCCTTGACAGAAAACACTTGTACTCTGTATTGCCAAGCTGATGATTAATGTACAATACAGTTAGTTAGCTTAACAGTATTATTTTTTATTTTCTTGTCTGGTGGCCTCTGGATTCCTTAGCTGGATGCTTTTCTTCTACTGGAAAGATAGAAGGAAGGAAGGATGTAAATGATAAGTAAAGATCTATTCTTACCTGACAGCCAAACTACTTGAATAGTTGAAGCTCCATTTACTATTGTTTAGTGTGTCAGCCATCAAAAGTTCAAATTTTATAGAATTATGACTGATGGTGGTAATTGGTTATATACTTTCAGACATTTTAATATTTAACTTTCATCACAGTTAAGTACATAGGAATTTATCTTTGTTTTTGTAAGGGGAAAAGTTTTCAGATTTGAGAAGTACAATGAATATATTTTTTTCTCTTGGTACCATTTTGAAATTCATCAAGGATAGAAGATTAGTGAACAAATACCTAGCTTCTTATGTCCCATTTCCCAAAACATTCAAACTATTCCTCGAAATCATTCTGACCACCATTCTACCATGACTACTTGGCAAATGTGCATAGTCTTTCTGAGGGTACAGCCTATAAAGGATTGGCACTGTTAGAATGACTGAGATTGACAGGCATGATGTGGGAGGAGCACATGTGGGAGAGGCAAAAATAACCAAAAATAAAGTAAATAAAAAATTTCTGAGAGTGACAGGCACACGTGGGAGGGGCAAAAGTAGGGAGGGGGACATATGGGGGGGCAAAACTTCTAGCTGTTAGCCACCTCACTTGGCCATTCTATCACTGAAGTTTTTCTCTTCATCATTCCAAGTGGTACATCCTAAAATTTTACTTCATAAAGATACAACTGCTATGCAGAAAGCAGATTAAGGTTGATTCTTAAAATCAGCTAGACTCATTATAAATTCTAAATTGAGCTGAAGTTAGGTGGAATTAGTTGTCCTTTCCTGGGTATTCTTGGGCATAATAAGATAAAGCATAGCTAATTTTAGAATGATACTAAAATTTGACACGTAATTAGTGATTAGTTTATGCTGCTTTATGCATCAATTATGTATTAGCTTAATACTGAGAGAATTCATTTGTAAAGACCCTTGTCGTAATTGTACAGAATAATTTTGATTAACATGATTATGAATTATTATAAGGTATATCATTATATATTCTTTATTATAATTTGTATACTCTTCTTCTTTGATCTGCTGCTTATTTGTTATTCGGCCAGATTCTCTTTGTGTCTTTTAATAAAGCCACTAATGCCACAAAAGAGATTTTTCAGATTAATCTACCAATGTTGACTAACTAGTGGAGTTCAGACTTGTTTAATGAAGCATCCTGGGATTTCTTTTTCCCGGGTCTCATACTAGGACTCAGCAGGGAAGTGTGAAGGATTCTCCTTTACTGAACTCCTTTCCCAAAAGCCATGCTGGCATTTCTAGAACAACAGTGAGATTCTCCTCCATGGTTATTTCTCGTACTGGCTAGTTTGTGTTAACTTGACACAGCTGGAGTTATCACAGAAAAAGGAGCTTCAGTTGAGGAAATGCCTCCATGAGATACAACTGTAAGGCATTTTCTCAATTAGTGATCAAAGGGGAAAGGCCCCTTGTGGGTGGACCATCTCTGGGCTGGTAGTCTTGGTTCTATAAGCGAGCAGGCTGAGCAAGCCAGAGGAAGCAAGCCAGTAAAGAACATCCCTCCATGGCCTCTGCATCAGCTCCTGCTTCCTGACCTGTTTGAATTCCAGTCCTGACTTCCTTGGTGATGAACAGCAGTATGGAAGTGTAAGCCGAATAAACCCTTTTCTCCCCAACTTGCTTCTTGGTCATGATGTTTGTGTAGGAATAGAAACCCTGACTAAGACAAATCTTTTCCTATATATTCACTTTAGAACTTGGACAAAAGGTTAATCTTTGGAAAGTAAACCTTTAACTATTAGTACAGATTTATATCTGCAAAACACCTTAAAGCCATGCAAATGATACATACTCACCAACCTTGTATCAACTTAGTTTCCCTTTGAATAACTCTGTAGATCAATATGGTATGTTTGACATATCAGAGAACCAATATGGATATATTGACCTCATTCAAGTCTTTTCTTGGTCCAGTGTCTCATCTAGGGATTCATGGTACATTTTGTTGTCATACCTCCTTAGGTATCTTTTTTCTGCTACATTGTTTCTGACCACATAAAATACGTCTTTCCAAATTATTTTTGAGATAGTAATAAAAATATATTACTCCCTTTTCCTCCCTCTCAACACCTTTTTGCTCTTTTTCAAATTTATGACCCTTGACCCTTTCCTCCTTGATTGTGTTAAACACACACACACACACACACACACACACACACCTAAATACATAAGTAAAACATACTAATCTTTTTACATTTTCAGAAATGACCATTTAAAATCACATCAAATTTCCTCCATCCATTCTAGCCTATCCCAGTTACCCTCTCTCCAACCTTTCTTATGTCCTTCCGCCAAGAAGCTGATAGTCTCTTTTTCTTTGATTATTAAGAATACAACAGTTGTTAAACTTTTTGAAGAGTACTGCTTTATTGAGACATGTCTGCTGATTTAACCATGGGTTAGGAGATTCTGGTAGAAAGACCAGAGGTGTAAAGTGTGCTTTCATCCAATCATATAAATGTTACATAGGACCGCCAAGAAATCATGTTTGCACAGGGATATTATACTTCCATCTGATCATGTTCATGTTACATAGCACTGTCATAAGATCATTTTTGAAACAATTCTCCACTGGAAAGTGTTTGGTTTTCCTTGTTTGTATCTATGCTTTGTGAATACAAGTTTATAGTTATGATGTGTGTATAGGGTGGGTGTTGTGTAACTCCTTGAGCATGAAGTATCTAAACATATCATTCAAATTATAAGCCAGAGAGTTGCTAATTTTTTCATTTGTTTTAAGTCTGCACATGTGTGTGTGTGCATGCACATGTGTCTTGTGTGTGAAGGTGTGCATATGACATAGTGAGTCTTGTGGGAGACAAGAATAAAATTGAGGTGGCCAGGCCTTCACCCAAGTGTCTCTACTGCAGAGCCATTTCAGCAACTGTTCTTGTCTGTTTATTTAGACTAATGGATGTTAATGTTCTTGCGAGTCATGATCCAGTACTACTTTTTAACGTTTTGTTGCTTAGACTGTGCCAACTCTAGTCACTGAGGTCCTGGCAGATGACTTCACAGTTCTCTGGTATGCTACCATTACTGTTTGTCTGTAGTTTCTTTGCTGTGCATTGCTTTAGCTTTATCTTGCTTTCCAGCTTTGCAATATCCTCCTGAATCATCCTGGATATTTACTGGCAAAGTTGTAGAACCAGCCATTTCTAAACAAACCCTAGGCTGCCTTAATTAAATAATGATATTGGAAACCAATGGGTCAGTGCTAGTATACAATCAGCTTTTCAAGAAAGAAAAAAACTCACAAATGATGCAAAGTATGTCACCTCTAATTAATAGCATTGATAGATGGTTTAAACAGAAGTTATCTAGGCATTTGTTCTTAGAAAACCTTATAATTATTAGGGACCTCCAAAAGAATTAGTTTATGTGGGTTTTATTTACTTATTGACTACTGACCTAAAAGTTAAAGCTGAGATATTTAGACATACTTCTTCAAAGCAGTATTTGAATAAAACACTAATAAACCCAGTTTGTTTGTATAACAAAAATAATTTTATATAAAATCTAAACTTTCAGGAGAACATAGCAATAACAAACTCATTGCTTTACACTTCAATAAATCTTTATGTTGCCTGTGAAAATTAAAAAAAACAACAACAACCAAATTTATCAGCTATTTTTGTGTTTAAACTACTGAAAGTTATTAGTTTGGTTGAAGTCTATCAAAAATATTTAAACTCACACTCTCACACCAGCACATAAGTGGAAATGAGACTTTAGTAGCCTTTTCATGTAACATCTGCATATCTGCTATGTCTTCATAAGAAAAACACATGGCATAGGTATATTTCATACTGCATATATATATATATATATATATATATATATATATATATATATATATATATATATATATATATATATATATATATATATACACACACACACATATGCATGCCTTCTGGATTCCCTTGAAATCCTGCAGGAGCTCCAAAGCTTTGGAGAATGTTAGTTTTGATATCAAGTAGTAACATAAAAAGTATATAAGAAAATTGTTTACTATGGCTTACTCACTGTTTGATCAGAGGTGATTTTCATCGAATTAAAAAAACCTGTTTCATAGTAAAAGAATGAACGAGCATCAACCCTTAAAACAGTGGCACAGTCGTGAATGACATAGAAATGAAAGCTCGGTGCTGACAAGCTGACAATTCATCTTCAGCTGCTATATTTTTCCTCTATTCTCATTCTCTCTCTCTCTCTCTCTCTCTCTCTCTCTCTCTCTCTCTCTCTCTCTCTCTCTCCCTTTCGTTTTTCTTCTTTTGGTTCCTACTTTCCCATTGCAACTTGTCTCACTGTCACGTTCTCTATCAGAGTGACATGTTTGGTGCAAGGCCACTTGGAAGCATTTTTCATGCTTTTCACTGACCACCTGTCAGTCCCTGTGAGTGCTTATGTGAGCAATTTTCACCATGCAAACACTGCATGGGGCACTTGAAAGAAAGCAAAGCAGTTTGGCAAGGGCGAGGAGGCAGGAGTCCAGCATGGTGCCAATTTTCTGAGTCTGTTTCTCTGCTGGAATGACTGAGATGATGGATGGCTGATATCATTATCAAGTGTCTTTTATCCTTAAGGATAATTTTGCCAATTTTCCCGGAAAGTTAAATATCCACAGATGTTTGAAATGAAAAATTTCTCATTTGTAACCCAAAGGCTTTAACTACCAAATTGCTAAAGAATGTCAGTGGAAACTGGCAATTTCACTGTAGTTTCAGCAAAATACCATTGAATGTCCTGAAGACACCTTGTCATTTCGATCTTGCACAAAACTCTTTCCTAATGATTTTCTCTTTTTCAGATTAAGAGTAGGGATAGAATGTCAATGTTGCTAGTCTCAGCCCACAGTCTATGTGCATATGTGTACGTGTGTGTACGAGTGTGTGTGTGTGTGTGTGTGTATGTGTGTGTGAGACTGTTAGTCAAAGAACTATGTTAAGACTTTTAAATATTATTTTGTTTAACCTTAGAGAATTTTATACAATGTAAAAAGTGATTGTTTTAATAAAATAAATTTCCACTCACAAGAAACAGATATGGGCAGGAAGGAAGAAGATATATATTTCATACTTAAAATATTACTCCAAAGTTTCTTAAGAAAGTAGTGTTTGTACTTTCCATCTCTCTCTGACTAATAGAGTCCACCTCATCTTTATTTTTCTTTCTTCCTGATGCTCTATTAGCTGTATAGATATATCCCTAAACATTTGATGAAAAGGAAAAGTTATTGTCTCCACTTTGAAATCTCCATTAATCAAAATATATATTTTGATGGCATGTCAACCACTTGAATGAAATTTACATTAATTTATTTTTCAAGTGTATCTTTAAATTATATAGGAAAGGTCCATGTCAATTTATTTTTTTTTAATTTGTATCTTTTGAACATAGTGATAACCATTCATAATCTTAACCTGCATTTTTCAATTGTGTTCAAGCTAGAACACTAGGAACCATTAGAAAATAAATGGGGGTTTGGTTTCTACCCACAATAAATGAGTCAGGACTAGGGCACTGTTAATTTTTAAAGAAACATTTTAAGAGGTTCTAATGCATAGTAACAGTTTAAAGTTGCTATTTTAGACATTTGTGACAAATTCACTTTCGTGCTATGCAACAGTATCAAGAAACCAATAGCTATCTAGATAATTATATTAAAATGACCTCAAGGCCATATAGAGTCACAATGTAGGAATATTGTGATGCATTTGCAGTCTGAACCTGATGCTCCAGATGGAGAAGCAGGAACTCACATATCAGGCTCCTGATGTCTTTGTGTAGTTTTCTCCTTTTAAATGAATCAGAGTTCTTTTCTTGTTTCTCTGATTTCACACCACAGGATTCTCCTTATAGTTATGGCTAAACTGTCACAGGCTTTTCTTTACTTATAGGCAAATATTTTTCCTTACACAGGACTTTTCAAGTTAAAGGTTGATAATTGAATGATAAACCATCACATGTATAAACCCAGGATCATGTAAATTTTGCTATAATGGTAAGGGGGAAAACACAGGAGTTAAAACATTTATTTCTTTGGCACAAGACTGATTTGGAATGTTTTGTTATTCATTCATTTTTCTTTTAATAATGAGTATGTTGTAAGATGATGAAATTTTTAATTATATTAACTATCTTGTCCACTTTGAGAAAATAGCACCCTGGACTAGATAACATTTCTTTTTTTTTTCTGTGTTTTTTTAATTAATTTTTTACACTTCATATTCCATTCCCTGCCCCACCCTTAATCCACTCTCTGACTGCTCCACATCTCACACCTCCTCCCCATCCTCTCTGTCTCCACGTGGATGCCCCCACACCCCACCACACCTGACCTCTAAACTCCCTGGGACCTACAGTCTCTTGAGGGTTAGGTGCCTCATCTCTGAATGAAAACAGACCCAAAAGTCCTCTACTGTGTTGGGGACTCATATCAGCTGGTGTATGCTGTCTATTTGGTGGTTCAGTGTTTGAGAGATCTTGGGGATCCAGATTAACCAAGACCACTGGTCCTCTTACGGAATCACCCTTCTCCTCAGCTTCTTTCAGCCTTCCCTGATTCAACAACAGGGGTCTGCTGCTTCTGTCCATTGGTTGGGTGCAAATATCTGCATCTGACTCAGCTGCTTGTTGGGTCTTCCCAGACTGCAGTCATGTTAGGTCCCTTTTTGTGAGTGCTCCATAGCCTCAGTAATAGTGTCAGGCCTTGGGACCTCCCCTTGAGCTGGATCCCACTTTGGGCCTGTTCTGGACCTTCTTTTCCTCCGGCTCCTCTCCATATCCATCCATGTAATTCTTTCAGACAGGAACAATTATGGGTAAGAGATGTGACTGTAGGATGGCAATCCCATCCCTCACTTGATGCCCTTTCTTCATGATGTAGGTGGGCTCTATAAGATCCCTTTCCCTATTGTCAGGCATTCTATCTAAGGTCCCTCCCTTTGAGTCCTGGGAGTCTCTCACCTCCCAGGTCTCTAATACATTCTGGAGGGTCCCCCCAACCTCCTACTTCCTGAGGTTGCCTGTTTCCATTCTTTTTGCTGGCCCTCAGTCCTTTTCCCTCACCCAATACCAGATCAGGCTCCATTCTGCTCTCCACTGTTCCCCCCATGTCCACTTTCCCTCCTAGGTCCCTCCCTCCCTCCCTACTTGTGATTGCTTTCTTTTCCCTCCCAAGTGGGACTGAGGCATCCTCACTTGGGCTCTTCAGTTTGTTGAGTACATACTATGCACATCCTTTTGGGTTTGACCTCACTCATGAATATTTTGTAGTTCCATCCATTTGCCTGCAAAATTCATAATTTGTCATTCACTTTTTAAAAATGTTTTTATTAAATATTTTCTTCATTTACATTTCAAATGCTACCTCCAAAGCCCCCTATACCCTCCCCCCACCCTGCTCCCCAACCCACCTACTCCTGCTTCCTGGCCCTGGCTTTCCCCTGTACTGGGGCATATGATCTTCGCAAGACCAAGGGCCTTTCCTCCCATTGATGGCCACCTAGGCCATCCTCTGCTACATATGCATCTAAGAGACACTAGCTCTGGGGGCTACTGGTTATTTCATATTGTTGGGTTAGTTATATGTTCGTTCATATCCTATAGGGTTGCCTACCCCTTTAACTCCTTGGGTACTTTTTCTAGCTCCTTTCATTAGGGGCCCATCTAATAGATGACTGTGAACATATGCTTCTGTATTTGCCAGGCACTGGCATAGCCTCACAAGAGAGAGCTATATCAATCAGGGTCCTGTCAGCAAAATCTTCCTGGCATATGCAATAGTATCCGAGTTTGGTGGTTGTATATGGGATGGATCCCAGGTGGGGCAGTCTCTGGATGGTCCTTCCTTCCATCTCAGCTCCAAACTTTGTCTCTGTAACTCTTTCCATAGGTATTTTTCCCCATTCTAAGAAGGAGTGAAGTATCCACACTTTGGTCTTCCTTTTTCTTGAGTTTCATGTGTTTTGCAAATTTTATCTTGGATGTTTTAAGTTTCTGGGCTAAAATCTGCTTATCCGTGAGTGTATAACTCACGGATAAGCAGATTTCCTCATACTTAATAGCTGAGTAGTATTCCATTGTGTAAATGAACCACATTTTCTGTATTCATTCTTCTGTCGTGGGACTTCTAGGTTGTTTCCAGCTTCTGGCTATCACAAATAAGGCCACTATGAACATAGTGGAAAATGTGACCCTGTGGCAGGCTGGGGCATCTTTTGCATATATTCCCAAGAGTGGTATAGTTGGGTCTTCAGGTAGATCTATTTCCAATTTTCTGAGGAACCTCCAGATTGATTTCCAGATTGGTTGTACCAGTTTGTAATCCCACCAGCAAGGTAGAAGTGTTCCTCTTTCTCCACATCCTCTCCAACATGTGCTGTCACCTGAGCTTTTGATCTTAGCCATTCTGATTGGTGTGAGGTGAAATGGCTCCTACTCTAAGATAAAGAATTGATAAATAGTACCTCATGAAACTGGAAAGCTTCTGTAAGGCAAAGGACATATTCAATAAGAGAAATAGGAAACCTTCCAGACTAGGAAAAATTTCTTCACTAACCCCACATCTGATAGAGGGCTAATATCCAAAATATATAAAGAAATCAAGAAGTTAATCACCAAAAATCCAAATAACCCCAACAAAAAATGGGGTATAGAACGTTTTAAACCGAGAATTCACAACTGAGGAATCTTGAATGGCTGAGAAGCACCTAAAGAATTGATCAAAGTCCTTAGTGATAACTTGCTTTATGCTAATAATTTACCTCATTGTGACTTCTTTTTATATGAATAATGAGCTCCCTCCCCTTCTTTCATAAATGACTGTCCCCAGCAGTATTTACAATAAAGATTTTGTGAGATGTTGTCATATCCTGCAGGTGTTAAACATCTTAAGGTCAACATTTCAAAGCAACATCTAAATTTTCATGCCCAATAGAATTTGCATGTTTTCTCATGCCCTTGAATTAACCACGCATGCAGAAAACCCATGTGCAAGCCATATGGCAAGAGATGTGTATGTCACTTCTGGGAATGTCTCCTACAAAGGCCTGGCTTGCATACCTGAGAAATGACAGCTGAATCCTGTAAGGATTAAAATACTATATTAAGACCAAACGCTGAAATTATATTTATAACAAAGGTACTCAAGGGCACCTAAGTAGATCTTTCAGTCAGAACAAGAGGTGCAGAGGGAGTGGCATTGGCTCATTTGGAAACTGTTCATTAAAGAATGTCTAAATGTATCCTTTCCTTAAAATTAGGCTAGAAGAATTCTCCAAGAGAAACAAAGAAACTGTGTCAGTTGACATAGGAAGTGATGCATTTGGTCATGTTACTGGCTATGCATTTTCTCATTTACTATATAGCCTTTGCTATTTTCCGTTGTTTTAAACACTGTCCAGTACTTACATTAAGGCTGCCAAGCTGATCCTTACCAGCATTTGAGTTAATAATTCCTGTGGGTGGCCTGGCTTGCTGTAATAGTTACCTCCCTTATGTCCTGTGCAATTTGCAATTATATTAATTTGGATTAAGTTTCTAACCCAGAGTAAATTAATCATGCCTTTAAATTATACTTTATCTTCTCTGAACAATATGGCCTTTTAAATGTTAAAATATGTTCATTGTATAAAATAATGTTATATTATGTACCTTCATACATGTGTGCTATGCTCTTTGTTTATGTTCACTGCCTGTTCTAGATAACATAATTCAGTGCAATCAAGTAGTTTTCACTAATGTTTTTCATGTCACTGTTGCCTATCAATTCATTATCTCTAAAAGTAACTAAGTACATCTGTCACTGACATTATTCAGTTTTTAGCCTGGTTATCTATTATGCTTGGTTTGAAAGAGAAATTTGAAGTTTTTTTTTTTTAATTAATCATTCTATTTGTTTACATCTCAAGTGATATCCCACTTCCTGGTTGTCCCTCCCTAAACCCCCATCCCACATCTGCCCTCTCCCCCTTTCCCTTTGACTCTATGAGGGTGTTCCCCCCCATCCTCTTACCATCCCTCCCCCACCGCACCAGCATCCTCCTATGTTGGGGCATCATATCTCCACAGGATAGAGGAACTCCCCTTTTATTGATGTCAGACAAAGTCATCCTCTGCTACATGTGTAGCATCTTTCTATGTATGAAATTTATTTCAGCTTAATAGTGCTTCCTTCAACAATATCTCACACATGGTTGATTCACATTTAATCTTTTTTTTTTTTTTTTTTTTTTTTTGCTCAATTACTTTACAAAGGGTTTTGGGCACTTTATACATGTATTTTTTTCTTGTTTGTAATTTTTCTGTTGTCCTATGGAGTTGATAACTTCATAGGTTACTTTACATAGGTGTTTATTTTAAAACCATTTTGTATTGGCCTATTTGCTTCAGTTTTTTAGGAATGATCTTTGACTATAAGATCCAAGTCTTGTTATTCTTCCTCAAAGGCCTTGCTACTTTACTTATAAATTCACCTTCCGTGAACATTTTAAGAGTCTTTGAGAGTTAATATGGGTACAGTTTCACTCGAACCTCAGCTTTTTTTTTTTTTTTTTTTTTTTTTTTCGAGACTGGGTTTCTCTGTATAGCCCTGGCTGTCCTGGAACTCACTTTGTAGACCAGGCTGGCCTTGAACTAAGAAATCTGCCTGCCTCTGCCTCCCGAGTGCTGGGAATAAAGGCGTGCAGCACCACACCCGGCTGAATCTCAGCTTTTTATCCAGTTTTTGCCCAGCTCCTATGTCAGTATCTTTTAGTCTAAGTTTCTCACCATGTAGCTTGAATTAGGGCTTGATACCTATGAGCTGATATACTTAGTGTACTGATGTTGTGAAAAGAAATCTGTCTTTGCACTTTATTTAATTCACTTTATAATATGTTCCTGGATCAATAAACAATTTCTCTAGGTTCTTTTGTTTGTTTGTTTTAGTTTAGTTTAGTTTTGTTTGTTTATTTTCAAGACTGGGTTTCCCTGTGTATCCCTGGCTGTCCTGGAACTCACTCTTTAGACCAGGCTGGCCTCAAACTCAGAAATCCACTACCTCTGTGTCCCAAGTGCTAGGATTAAAGGCATGCCTGGCAACACTAAAACTCTTAACCCCCCCCCCCAAAAAAAACCCTAAAATTTATTTAAAAAAAAACCCTCAAGAACACTAAAAATATAAAACCAGGAAAAAAAAACAGTAAAACCCTAAAAGAAACCCATAAAGCCTAAAAAAAAAAAAAAAAAAAAAAAGCAAACCTCTAAAACACCATAAAATCCTTAAAAATAAAACCAGAAAAAAACACTAAACATACACTAAAACACTAAAAAGGAAAAAAAAAACCCTCTAAAACCCTCTAAAAGGTCTAAAAACCCTACAGAACCCTTTAAAAAACCCTAAAATTATAAATAACAATACACAAGAACCCCAAAATGACCCCCCAAACTCTTTTTTTTTCTTTGAGACTGGGTTTCTTTGTGTATCCCTGGCTGTCCTGGAACTCACTCTGTAGACCAGGCTGGCCTTGAACTCAGAAATCTGCTACCTCTGCGTCCCAATTTCTCTAGGCTGGGTTTTTTTTTTTTTTTTTTTTTTGCTATTGGTGCAAGATTTTCCTTGTTTGTGATGCTATGGGAGACCCAGGGTGAGTCCACTTGTTCTTCTGTTTGAACTCAATTTTTATGACAGATCACTTGTAGAATGAGAGATGTTCCCTGAGGAATAATATGCCAATTGGTGATATAGATCTTCTTACCTTTTTATGAGCTGGAGTATAAAATTATACATTCTGAGAAGGAATTGCATAAATATAATGGAGAAAGTGAGTCAAGTGTCCTAAAGGTAGAACAAGAAGAACAAGCAGGTATGGCAACAACAGTGTACATTTTAACAAAGATGTATGTAGATGAGTATTGATGTGTTACTTGTATATTAGTAAGGAGATATTATATAAAGACTTTAAATATCGAAGTGTTTTGGGAAAACTTCAAGAATGGTTAATTATGGAGGTTAGCAAATAGTTTCCATGAAAAGTAGTAATGAAATTGCAAAATTACCAACAGCAACATTTTCTGGACTCTGAAAAATTGACTAAAGAATTCAGCAAATTAGAAAGTATTTGTTTAAGAAAAACTACTGAAGCCTAGTAACCATCCTAAGAATATATCGCCTTTTAATATACAGCTGTTCACATCCTGCATTCAAAGTCCTACCTTCCAGCTCCAGCCATGATTATTCAGGAGAAATCCAGATTTCTAAGTTTAAATTCCAAATGTCAAATATGAATATGCATGTATACATGAGTTTAGACTTGATACAGGCTATAAAAGACTTTTAAAATCTTCTCAATTTGTATATTATCATATGATAAAAGCACAGAGGGTAGAAAAATACTCAAACTTAACTAAATTTATCTTAATACTAACAGATTGCTAAAGACAACTAACAAAACTCCTATTCTAAAATGATTGCTTTAAAAGTAGTGTGTATATATATATATATATCCTAGAAACTAAAACATCTATGGGTAAATTAACTAGTTGAGAGTTAAGGGTCAAGCGGTGTTATTAATTTAATGCTTCATTTTGCAGCCTTTATCAGGCATAATAGTATGTTCTGAGAATTTTTCAAAGGGAGTAATATTGAGTGGAAACAAGATAACACCTACTCCCACTTGTTCTAAGGTCCCAATAAAAAAACACGTTTCAGTCCTCCAGAGATCCCCTGGGTAATCAACTGAGTTTATTGGGATTACTTACAGAGCATGCTAAAGCAGCCACACTATGGAGTATTCACCCAGCATGGGTGTTGGCTTCCTCATGGCTGCCTAAATGCAGCCCCTTCCTCCCAGTCTCC
Organism: Mus musculus; assembly: GCF_000001635.26. NCBI lineage: Eukaryota > Metazoa > Chordata > Mammalia > Rodentia > Muridae > Mus > Mus musculus. The sequence continues at coordinate 16,591,500 of NC_000083.6, read as the reverse complement.
ACAGCCTATGTTTTAGTCCCAGCCTTCAGATACAGAGACCATATGCAATTAGAGCAGAATTGCATATAGCTGGTAGAATGGAGTAGCTGAATGCTCATGTAAGTGGCTAATGACCTTCACCTTCCTTCTTTTTTTTTTTTTTTGAGGGAATGTACACAGTCAGCCAGTCCAGATCTTTTACATGGAGACACAGCTTCACAGCTTGTCTTGTACAGATGGCAGCAATTCTATCTGGATGATAATGCTGTGCGCCATAGTGTCTAAGAGAAATTTGATATTGTTTCCTAAACAACAACTGGCTAATTCTTTTGTTGCATTTACCTAGTCATACCAATGTACCCAACTAGAAAACTGGCTAGATTCAGACTTTAGCTTTTAAAAATGTGGTATTTTAGTGCTTCTTTCTGTTTCATGTAGCAAGAGTTAGTTCTTCTGTTGCTAATAATGTTTAAAACCTGCAAACCTCAGGGCTAGAGATATTGCTCAGCAGATAAAACACGTACAGAGGACATGCGTTTCTAACATAGTGACTCTGTTACTCCCGTTTCATGGGAATTAATGACTTTTCTGACTTCCATGAACTCCTGCGTGTAAATGGTACATATACAAACATTCAGGCAAAACACACACTAAATAATTAAAAATAAATAAATACCTTTTAAAATGCCACAACCCCTAATGTGCAAGTAATTATGGAATCCCTACATGCATTGAACTTGTTTATATCCCATAGACAAACATAAATCCCAAGAAGTAGTGATTCTCATGAGTGGTTACAAGAAGGTGTGAGTCAGTGGACTCCATTTTGGTCACAGCCTACCCAGTCTTACCTCCAGCTCCAATGATTCATTTTTAGCAGGGCACAAAACACATTCATTCTTTCCTAAGCACCCAGGACTTCCTGCTGACAAAGCATCAATCAGGAAGTCTATGATCTCATAATCCAGATCAGGTCTGGTTGTGGATGATGTGTTTGAGTGTAGTAACCCTAGACCCATAGATTCATGGCCTAAAATTCAAGGACTTTGTCTCTCCATGTATACAACAGTGAACCACAGAGAGATGCCAACAATAGAAACTTCTATTTCAAATGAATAAGAAGGTATTAATCACTTGACCATGCAACTCAAATTATCAGTGTGATTCACACTATGGGCAGAAAGAGCTTCTGAATTAGATAGGGTCAAGCTGTGTTTTCTGGGAGTAATTCTCCCAAGACTGGTTTTCTATGTCTCTTGTTTCTTAACTCTGAAAACTCTTATCTACCTATAAAACAGCTATTCTAGTCCTCTCCCTCTTCCATTACATGGTTCAGCAGTTTATTAAGTGGAAATTAAATTAAAAGTTAGCAGTACTGTAAAAATGACTGCTGTATATTGCCACACTTTAAAAAGCTGTGCTGTGAAGGTTTTAGTTAGATTTTGATGAGAGACAAATTTTGACCTAATCATTTTATTTTTATTTTAAGTGGATGTACTTAAATGTATGTATGTGCACCACTTGAGTGTTTGGTGCCTATGGAGGCCACAAGAGGGTGAAGGATCTACTGGAAGTAGAGATACAGGCAATTGTGGACTACCGTATAGGTTCAGTGAACTGAACTCAGGTCCTCTGTAAATGCAGCAAGTGTCCTTAACTACTAGGTCATCTCTCCAGCTCCAGCACCTCTTAAGTAAGGAATAAAATAGATAAAACAGGAATGTCAGATAGCATTATAAAGATGGCCAATAGTCAGTCATCAATGGGAGGAGAGGCCTTTGGTCCTGTGAAGGTTCTTTGCTTCATTATAGGGAGAATGCCAGGGCCAAGATGTGGGAGTGGGTGGGTTGGGGAGCAGAGGGAGGGGTGATGTATAGGGGATTTTCGGAGGGGAAACTAGGAAAGGGGATAACATTTGAAGTGTAAATAAAGAAAATATCTAATGAAAATAAAAGTAAAACAAACAAACAAACAAACAAACAAAAAACAACAACAAAAATAAAGATGGCCAAGGAATAAGAGCTGATTTTTGATTGAGTCAAATGAGCAATGTTATGACATTTGGGAATATTTATCTATATAGGAATGTTCCCTATGTTGACACTAATAGAAAACTCACATATGTAGTAGACATTTTTCAGGTTTTTTTCTGACCAGCAGTGATCCATAACATCTGTTCATATATTACTCTATGCAATGTTTCTCTTATGATTCTATATGACTCCATCTATTCTGTTTGGGAAGCCATTCAAAACTGAGGCTGTTTTCCAAGCTAGGCTAATTTAAACTTCTCTCTCTCTCTCCCTCCCTCTCTCTCTCTCTCTCTCTCTCTCTCTCTCTCTCTCTCTCTCTCTGTGTGTGTGTGTGTGTGTGTGTGTGTGTGTGTGGTGTAACCCTGCCTGTTCTGGAACTTGCTACTTAGACCAAGCTAATCTACTTTTCTCTGACTCCGAATATTGGAGTTAAAGGTATGAGTCACCACATCTAGCTACAGGTCATTCATTTTTGTTTTTGTTTAGTATAGATCTCTAATCAGGCTGGATGCCACATCTGGATATGACTAAGTATTTATAACCAATGATTCAAAAATCTGAAGTTTTTCATGCATCTGCAAGACCCAAAAATATTTTGCAACATATTTTGAGTTTGTGAAACACAGATTTTAGATTTAGGGGTGAGTAATTTCAACCTACACACTCTATGGCAGCATATCAAATATATGAAATTTCTCAGAGTCTGATGTTTGTTGTTTTCAAATATTTCATCTAAGGGCCATCTAGTCTTCTGATTGATAATTTCCACATGATATAACTTACAAATAAAATGAATATAATGTATCTATTCATAAGTATGCAAATAGATCATTCTCAGTCTGCATAATATTACTTGTATACATATATGTTTAAGGGCTGATTATTTGGTATTGTATATCTAGTTGTACTCTTTTCTGCAGGAAGACTACTTCTACCACTCTCAGCACTCCTTGGTTGCCTGTAGTTTTTTCTTTCTATCTAAGAAATTAAACACACACTCCACTGGGCAGTAGAACATCAAGATTATTTTCCTTTCTAATTCAAACACTGTGCACATTGATTAATTTCCTCTCATCATTTCTTCAGTCTTTGGTGCTGTCATGTGAGGTTTAGTCTTTTTTTTTTTTCTTTTGTTTTTGTTTTGTTTTTTCGAGACAGGGTTTCTCTGCATAGCCCTGGCTGACCTGGAACTCACTTTGTAGACCAGGCTGGCCTCGAACTCAGAAATTCACCTGCCTCTGCCTCCCGAGTGCTGGGATTAAAGGCGTGCGCCACCATGCCCGACCAGTTTAGTCTTTTATAAGAGCTAATATGAAGTGTAGACGCCATCCAATAATTTATGTTTCTATCAAACTTTCCTCAAGTTTTCCCACTGATGTGCATAAGTCACTTCTTCATCTATATCTTTTGGGAGCTCGAACACTTTCAGGCATCTGGGTTGAATGAAGATATGATGGCAACTTTATTTTTAAGAGCAAAGATAAAGACCCCTTTAATATGTTAGGGTTATTTGATTACCCATGTTCTCTTCTTCCTGGTTTATTAGCTAATTTAAGGCAAAGAGTTTTGATTCAGTTGGATTTTTTTGTATGTGTTACTCAACATTTGGCTAGAGTAACAGATCAATGTGTGGGTTTTGGTTAATTTAAATGATTTGTTTACTAGAGGGTGTTTGTTTGAGTTTGTGGTTGTGAAGGATTGATGAGTATGCAGGGATGTTTCCTTTGCAGTTCCTTTAGAAACACTTTGTAGCTGATTGATAATTTTAGGAAAGTCGTTAACATGGAAATACTGGGTACTGTGCTGTCATAACACATTCTCATGTTCTCACATTTGTTCTTATTTCTAACATAGAATAAAAGCTCAGTAAGGGTTGCTGTATTAGAAAAAGTAACAGGCTTGGTTCTATATTTAAGACATTTACACAAGTCAAGATATTTGTATGCTTGAAGTCAGTAGATCAGTACCCAGCACTCGGGGGTTACAGGAAGCTACAAGATAAGAAACTTTTAAAATAATCTATTTCAAATTAAGTAGAAATTGTATTGTCTATATAAATGTTCTTTATAATATCTTAACTGCAATTTACTTGATACTCTGGAGTTCCTAGGAAAATAAGACTTTCTGAGAATATTCCAGGCAATCTAACAAGTAGTAAATGAGAAACAAAATAAGGTTTCCATTCCTGTTACTATTTTAGAAGTCTTCTGTTCTGACTTAAGTTTGGAAGCAGAAGAAAGTATTTATAAGGACCATTTATATTTTGTAAAAAGACTTCAATGTAAAATCATGCTTGTTTCTTGATTTAGTACTATAGTTACAACATCAAGTTAGTGAGGTTAAACCCATGAATTTTACTGTCAAATATTCCAGAGTAAGCTATAAACGCAGAAGGTGCTTTGATGACTAGCAAGAGAAACAGAAAGAGACAGTTAACACTCAAAGTAGAATTTTATTTCTTCTATCACCTTCCTAGGTATGTGCTCAGACAAGTTAACTAACTTATCCTTTTAAAGGGTAGCAACAGTATCAAATGTATACTAATTATTTATTAGAAACTTTGGAAACTAATGTAACAATTCATGTGAAATTGATTTTTAAATTTTCAACACAATGAATTCATTTGGTAAAAGTTTTCTGTCATCAAAGCAACGATGAAAGACTTGGAGCATTATCATAAGATCTATCACTTTTATTACAAAAGCATTAAGTATAAAATCTTATGCACCATCTGTTATCCATCTGTCTATCATCAATCAATCTATTTGTCTATCTATATCTATTGTCATGTATCTATTACTTATCATTTATCTATATATTATTATGCATCTATTACTTATCATTTATTTATCAGTTATATTAATATATCATCTATTTTTATCAATCTATCATATGATTGTCATCTATCTATTGTCTATCATTTACAAAGCAATTATTTATCTGTGAATTATAAAAGTCAGTAATAAGTTGGGTTAAAACATTTGATAGGTTCCAGAATATGTAAATACTCCTAGATGCAAAACCTTCTCATTGTATTTATGATCAGGTATGACATAGCTGGTCAAGTAGCTCAGTGCCTACTCTTGAAGTGAAGTTTTAAGATATGAATGAGAAAAAAAAGTGGCTGTTCACTTTCTACCACATTTATGCACAGATTGATTGCAATTTTAGTTCCATAGTTTTTAACTGTTAGAAACTTCAATTGAATGTTTTTTTTCCTAAATTGCACCTTTCAACACTTGATTAGGTAGTCTGCATCCATTATAAGAAAAAGTAGGGTGTATACTTCAACTTATAAGCATAAACAAGGACTTTCTGAACAGTAGTGCTGAAACAAGACCAACAATTGACTGATGGGGCCTCATGCCCCATCAACTAAAAAGCTTTTGTACAGCAAAGGAGACAATCAGGGAAGTGAGGTGTAAGCCTATGGAATGGGAAAACAAAACAAAACATACCAAAACGTTTCCAACTATGCATCTGGCCAAGGATTTATGTGTAAAATAAACAAAAAGTTAAAAAAAAGAATATTAGAAAAGCAAACAGTCCAATTAAAAGAACCCGGGTGTAAAATCTAACAGAGATCTCAAAAGAATAGAGCAGCAATGACCTTGTTTGAGAAGCTATGCAGTAGGTGTCACATCCTTTGAGCATATGCCAAGATGTGGTGGAGTGGTGTGTGATGGTTTGTATATGCTTGGCCCAGGGAGTGGCACTATGAGGAGGTGTATCCTTGTTGGAGAAGGTGTGTCACTGTGGATGTGGGCTCTAATATCCCTATCCTAGCCTCCTGGAAGACAGTCTTCCCCTAGCAGCATTCAGATGAGAAGATGTAGAACTCTCAGCTCTGCCTGCATCATGACTGCCTGGATGCTGCCATGCTTCCATCTTGATGATAATAGACTGAACCTCTGTACCTGTAAGCTACAATTAAATGTTGTCCTTATAAGAGTTGCCTTGGTCATTGTGTCTGTTCACAGCAGTAAAATCTTAACTAAGACAGAAGTTGGTACCAAGGACTGGGATATTGCTGTGACAGGCCTGACCATGCTTTTGTTTTGAAGCATGTGGATTTGGGGACTTTGTATTTGGAAAGCAGTAGAATCATTTAAGTTGGATTTAATGGGCTAACCTAGTAGGGGTATGGAAGGCCTCTTGGTGAGAGTGATTTTAACTGTGACAATTTTGCCCAAGTGGTTTCAGTGAAAAAGAATTTCAGTATGTGGCATAGAGACTGCTTTATTGTGGTATTTTAGGGAAGAAGGTGGTTGCTTTTGCCATTGCCCAAAAAGTCTGCCTGACGCTAAGGGGAAGAGATGTAGATTAATTGCTGTTAAAAAAAAAAAAAGTTTCCTTTCAGCAAAATCTTGCTGGCATATGCAATAGTGTCTGGGTTTGGTGGCTGATTATGAGATGGATCCCCGGGTGGTATAGTCCCTGGATGGTCTATCCTTTCGTCTTAGCTCCAAACTTGGTCTCTTTAACTCCTTCCATGGGTATTTTGTTCCCTATTCTAAGGAGGAATGAAGTATCCACACTTTGGTCTTCCCTCTTCTTGATTTTCTTGTGTTTTGCAAATTGTATCTTGGGTATTCTAAGTTTCTGGGCTAATATCCACTTATCAGTGAGTGCATATCAAGTGACTTCTTTTGTGATTGGGTTAGCTCATTCAGGATGATAACCTCCAGATTCATCCATTTGCCTAGGAATTTCATAAATCCATTGTTTTTAATAGTTGAGTAGTACTCCATGATGTAAATGTACCACATTTTCTGTATCCATTCCTCTGTTGAGGGGCATCTGGGTTCTTTCCAGCTTCTGGCTCTTATAAATAAAGCTGCTATGAACATAATGGAACATGTGTCCTTATTACAAGTTGGAACATCTTCTGGATATATGCCCAGGAGAGGTATTGCAGGATTTTAGTGGAACATCTGTCCTTATTACCAGTTGGAACATCTTCTGGATATATGCACAGGAGAGGTATTGTGTGATCATACTATGTCTAATTTTCTGAGGAACCACCAGACTGGTTGTACAAGCTTGCAATCCCACCAACAATAGAGGAGTGTTCCTCATTCTCCACATCCTCAACAGCATCTGCTGTCACCTGAATGTTTGATCTTAGCCATTCTGACTAGTGTGAGGTGTAATCTAGGGTTGTTTTGATTTGAATTTCCCTGATGATTAAGGATGTTGAACATTTTTTCAGGTGCTTCTCAGCCATTCAGTATTCCTCAGGTAAGAATTCTTTGTTTAGCTCTGAGCCCCATTTTTTAATGGGGTTATTTAATTTTCTGGAGTCCATCTTCTTGAGTTCTGTATATATATGGGATATTAGTCCCCTATCTGATTCAGGATTGGTAAAGATACTTTCCCAATCTGTTGGTGGCCTTTTTGTCTTATTGACAGCATCATTTGCCTTGTAGAACCTTGCAATTTTATGAGGTCCGATTTGTCGATTCTTGCTCTTACAGCACAAGCCATTTGCTGTTCTATTCAGGAATTTTTCTGCTGTGCCCATCTCTTCGAGGCTTTTCCCCATTTTCTCCTCTATACGTTTCAGTGTCTCTGGTTTTATGTGGAGTTCCTTGATCCACTTAGATTTGACCTTAGTACAAGAAGATAGGAATGGATCAATTCACATTCTTCTACATGATAATTGCCAGTTATGCCAGCACCATTTGTTGAAAATGCTGGTTTTTTTCTACTGGATGGTTTTAGCTCCCTTGTCGAAGATCAAGTGACCATAGGTATGTGGGTTCATTTCTGGGTCTTCAATTCTATTACATTGGTCTACCTGTATGTCCCTATATTAGTACCATGCGGTTTTTATCACAATTGCTCTGTAGTACAGTTTGATGTCAGGCAAGGTGATTCCACCAGAGGTTCTTTTATCATTGAGAAGAATTTTTGCTATACTCGGTTTTTTGTAATTCCAGATGAATTTGCAAATTGTCCTTTCTAACTCACTGAAGAATTGATTTGAAATTTTGATGGGGATTGCGTTAAATCTGTAGATTGCTTTTGGCAAGATAGCCATTTTTACTATATTGATGCTGCCAATCCATGAGCATGGGAGATTTTTCCATCTTCTGAGATCTTCTTTGATTTTTTTCTTCAGAGACTTGAAGTTCTTATCATACAGATCTTTCACTTTCTTAGTTAGAGTCACGCCAAGGTATTTTTATATTATTTGTGACTATTGAGAAGGGTGTTGTTTCCCTAATTTCTTTTTCAGTCCATTTATTCTTTGTGTAGAGAAAGGCCATTGACTTGTTTGAGTGAATTTTATATCCAGGTACTGCACTGAAGCTGTTTATTAGGTTTAGGAGTTCTCTTGTGGAATTTTTAGGGTCACTTATATATACTATCATATCATCTGCAATAAGTGATATTTTGACTTCTTCCTCTCCAATTTGTATCCCATTGATCTCCTTTTGTTGTCGAATTGCTCTGGCTAGGACTTCAAGTACTATATTGAATAGGTAGGGAGAAAGTGGGCAGCCTTGTCTAGCCCTTGATTTTAGTGTGGTGATTCAGGCTTCTCACCATTTACTTTGAGGTTGGCTGCTGGTTTTCTGTAGATTGCTTTCATTATGTTTAGGTATGGTCCTTGAATTCCTGATCTTTCCAAGACTTTTATCATTAATGGGTGTTGGATTTTGTCAAATGCTTTCTCAGCATCTAACGAGATGATCATGTGGTTTTTGTTTTGAGTTTGTTTATATAATGGATTATGATGACAGATTTCCGTATATTAAACCATCCTTGCATCCCTCGAATGAAGCCTACTTGGTCATGATGGATGATTGTTTTGATGTGTTCTTGGATTCGGTTAGCGAGTATTTTATTGAGTATTTTTGCATCGATACTCATAAGAGAAATTGGCCTGAAGAACTCTATCTTTGTTGGGTTTTCGTGTGGTTTAGGTATCAGAGTAATTGTGGCTTCGTAGAATGAATTGGGTAGAGTACCTTCTGATTCTATTTTGTGGAATAGTTTGAGAAGAACTGGAATTAAATCTTCTTTGAAGGTCTGATAGAACTCTTCACTAAACCCATCTTGTCCTGGGCTTTTTTTGGTTGGGAGACTATTAATGACTGCTTCTATTTCTTTAGGGGATATAGGACTGTTTAGTTCATTAATCTGATCCTGATTTAACTTTGGTACCTTGTATCTGTCTAGAAATTTATCCATTTCATCCAGGTTTTCCTGTTTTATTGAGTATAGCCTTTTGTAGAAGGATCTGATGGTGTTTTGGATTTCTTCAGGATCTGTAGTTATGTCTCCCTTTTCATTTCTGATTTTGTTAATTATGATACTGTCCCTGTGCCCTCTAGTGAGTCTGGCTAAGGGTTTATTTATCTTGTTGATTTTCTCAAAGAACCAGCTCCTCCTTTGGTTGATTCTTTGAATAGTTCTTTTGTTTCCACTTGGTTGATTTTGCCCCTGAGTTTGATTATTTCTTGCAGTCTACCCCTCTTGGGTGAATTTGCTTCCTTTTGTTCTAGAGCTTTTAGGTGTCTTGTCGAGTTGCTAGTGTGTACTTTCTCTAGTTTCTTTTTGGAGGCACTCAGAGCTAAGAGTTTTCCTCTTAGTACTGCTTTAATTGTGTCCCATAAGTTTGTGTATGTTGTGGCTTCATTTTCATTAAACTATGAAAATTCTTTAATTTCTTTCTTTATTTCTTTCTTGACCTAGGTATCATTGAGGAGAGTGTTGTTCAGTTTCCATGTGAATATTGGCTTTCTATTATTTATGTTGTTATTGAAGATCAGCCTTAGTCCATGGTGATCTGATAGGATGCATGGTACGATTTCAATATTTTTGTATCTGTTGAAGCCTGGTTTGTGACCAATTATATGGTCAATTTTAGAGAAGGTACCATGAGGTGCTTAGAAGAAGGTATATCCTTTTGTTTTAGGATAAAATGTTCTGCAGAAATCTGTTAAATCCATTTGTTTCATAACTTCTGTCAGTTTCACTGTGTCCCTGTTTAGTTTCTGTTTCCATGATCTGTTTATTGATGAAAGTGGGGTGTTGAAGTCTCCCACTATTATTGTATGAGGTGCAATGCGTGCTTTGAGCTTTACTAAAGTTTCTTTAATGAATGTGGCTGCCCTTGCATTTGGAGCATAGATATTTAGAATTGAGAGTTCTTCTTGGAAGATTTTACCTTTGATGTGTATGAAGTGCCCCTCCTTGTCCTTTTTGATAACTTTGGGTTGGAAGTCAATTTTATTCGATATTAGAATGGCTACTCCCACTTGTTTCTTCAGACCATTTGCTTGGAAAATTGTTTTCAAGCCTTTCACTCCGAGCTAGTATCTGTCTTTTCCCCTGAGATAGGTTTCCTGTAAGCAGCAAAGTGTTGGGTCCTGTTTGTGTAGCCAGTCTGTTAGTTATTTCTTTTTATTGGGGAGTTGAGTCCATTGATATTAAGAGATATTAAGGAAAAGAAATTCTTGCTTTCTATTATTTTTGTTGTTAGAGTTTGCATTCTGTTCTTGTGGCTATCTTCTTTTAGGTTTGTTGAAGGATTACTTTCTTGCTTTTTCTAGGTTATAGTTTCAATTCTTGTATTTTTTTTCTTTCTGTTATTATCCTTTGAAGGGCTGGATTCGTGGAAAGATATTGTGTGAATTTGATTTTGTCATGGAATACTTTGGTTTCTCCATCTATGGTAATTGAGAGTTTGGCTGGGTATAGTAGCCTGGGCTGGCATTTGTGTTCTCTTAGTGTCTGTATAACATCTGTCCAGGATCTTTTGGCTTTCATAGTCTCTGGTGAGAAGTCTGGATTACTTCTATTAGGCCTGCCTTTTTATGTTACTTGACCTTTTTCCCTTGCTGCTTTTAATATTTTGTCTTTATTTAGTGCATTTGTTGTTCTGATTATTATGTGTCGGGAGGAATTTCTTTTCTGGTCCAGGTCTATTTGGAGTTCTGTAGGCTTCTTGTATGTTTATGGGCATATCTTTCTTTATGTATGGAAAGTTTTCTTCTCTAATTTTGTTGAAGATACTTGCTGGCCTTTTAAGTTAAAAATCTTCATTCTCATCTATTCCTATTATCCATAGGTTTGGTCTTCTCATTTTGTCCTGGATTTCCCGGATGTTTTGAGTTAGGATCTTTTTGCATTTTGCATTTTCTTTGATAGTTGTGTCCATGTTCCCTATGGAATCTTCTGCACCTGAGGTTCTCTCTTCCATCTCTTGTATTCTGTTGCTGATGTTCGTATCTATGGTTCCTGATTTCTTTCCTTGGGTTTCTATTTTTAGAGTTGTCTCCCTTTGGGTTTTCTTTATTGTTTCTACTTCCATTTTTAGATCCTGGATGATTTTGTGCAATTCCATCTCCTGTTTGGTAGTCTTTTCCTGTAACTCTCTAAGGCATTTTTGTGTTTCCTCTTTAAAGGCTTCTAGCTGTTTACCTGTGTTTTCCTGTATTTCCTTCTTATAGTCCTCCATCATCATCATAAGAAGTGACTTTAGATTCATTTCTTGCTTTTCTGGTGTGATGTTGTATACAGGACTTGCTATGGTGGGAGAGTTTGGTTCTGATGATGCCAAGTGACTGTAGCCTCCCCTCCCCAGCCTGAAACCTGCCTGCACAGGTTTCACTGTTTACATTGGGGTGGACCTTGCTGCTCAATCATTCTGCCACGGCCACAGCTGGAGCCTGCAGCTTTGCTGTTCAGGAGCCATACACATACACACACAAGTTGACCCAGTGCTGCTGGCGCAGACTGGAAAGGATTTCCTACAGCCAGATCTTTTTTTTAAATATATATATATACTTACGTATTTTCCTCAATTATATTTCCAATGCTATCCCAAAAGTCCCCCATACCCTCCCCCCGACTCCCCCACCCACCCATTCCTACTTTTTGGCTCTGGCGTTCCCCTGTACTGGGGCATATAAAGTTTGCCTGTCCAATGGGCCTCTCTTTCCAGTGATAGCCGACTAGGCCATCTTTTGATACATATGCAGCTAGAGTCAAGAGCTCCGGGGTACTGGTTAGTTCATAATGTTGTTGCACCTACAGGCTTGCAGATCTCTTTAGCTCCTTGGATACTTTCTCTAGCCCCTCCATTGGGGGCGCCGTGATCCATCCAATAGCTGACTGTGAGCATCCACTTCTGTGTTTGCTAGGGCCCGGCCTAGTCTCACAAGAGACAAATATATCAGGGTCCTTTCAGCAAACGCTTGCTAGTGTATGCAATGGTGTCATCATTTGGAGGCTAATTATGGGATGGATCCCTGGATATGGCAGTCTCTAGATGGTCCATTCTTTTGTCTCACCTCCAAACTTTGTCTCTGTAACTCCTTCCATGGGCGATTGTTTCCAATTCTAAGAAGGGGCAAAGTGTCCACACTTTGGTCTTCGTTCTTCTTCAGTTTCATGTGTTTTACAAATTGTCTCTTATATCTCGGGTATACTTAGTTTCTGGGCTAAGATCAAGAATTCAGGTGACAGCAGATGCTGGCGAAATTGTGGAAAAAGAGGAACACTCCTCCATTGTTGGTGGGATTGCAAGCTTGAACAACCACTCTGGAAATCAGTCTGGCGTTTCCTCAGAAAATTGGACATAGTACTACCGGAGGATCCAGCAATACCTCTCCTGGGCATATATCCAGATGTTCCAACCGGTAAGAAGGACACATGCTCCACTATGTTCATAGCAGCCTTGTTTATAATAGCCAGAAGCTGGAAAGAACCCAGATGCCCCTCAACAGAGGAATGGATACAAAAAATGTGGTACATTTATACAATGGAGTACTACTCAGCTATTAAAAAGAATGAATTTATGAAATTCCTAGGCAAATGGTTGGACCTGGAGGGCATCATCCTGAGTGAGGTAACACAATCACAAAATAACTCAAATGATATGTACTCACTGATAAGTGGATATTAGCTCAGAAACTACAGCCAGATCTTATGGAGACATTTTGTTTTGTTTTGTTTTTATTATTTATTTTTAAAGATTTTTTTTATTTTTATTTAACTGCATGCATTTTTTGTATATAAATACTAATTTATTTATACATAATTATTATTTCAATTATTTTCTTTTTATTATATATTTTCTTTATTTACATTTCAAATTTTATCCCCTTTTCTAGTTTCCCCTCCAAAAATCCACTATCCCCTTCCCCCTCCCCCTGCTCCCCAACCCACCCATTCCCATTCCTGGTTCTGGCATTCCCCTATACTGGGGCATAGAGCTAATCACAGGACCAAGGGCCTCTCCTCCCATTGATTACTGACTAGGCCATCCTCTGCTACATATATAGCTAGAGCCACAAGTTCCATCATATGTTTCTTTGATTGATGGTATAGTTCCAAGGAGCTCTGGGGGTACTGGTTAGTTCATATTGATGTTCCTTCTATGGGGCTTCAGTCCCTTTCAGGACCCTGAGTATTTCTCTGACTCCTTCATTTAGGACCTTGTGATGGAGACATTTTCTTAATTAAGACTTCCTTTTCTCAAATGGCTTTGGTTTCTGTCAAGTTGACATAAAGCTAACCATTACAACTCTTTCCCCCTCGAATATAAATATCCTTTACTACCTTGTAACTTATAGTCCCCCAACACACAGAGCATCATAGATTCTGGAAGGTGTAAGATAAATACTTTATTCATATATTTTTAAATAATAGCATATATGAATGGATATTTTTCATTTTTTAAAAAAATCAAATATTAGGACTTGCTCTACTGCCTATGCTAATCTTGAATTCTTTGGCTCAACTGATTCTTCTGTTTCAGACTCTTGAGTAGCTATAAATACAGACATGCTCTGCATACCCAGCATGGTATATGTTTCTTCTAAATTACTTTTAGCATTTCAGGGCTTGACTCACATTTCCTCATAAATAGACAGAAATGGAAATCAGGCTTTTTGTTCCAAGTCCCAGCTAAGCCAATGATACAGTAATAGATGTGTTTGCATAAATTCCTTATGGAGATGTGAGAGACGTGTGTAGTACATAGCAAATAGGAAGATTGAAGAGATATGTAGATGGGGTTAATTAAATCTTTCCAGGCAATTTTTGAAATTCTTTTACCTGTCTAGGCCACTCTAGCTGTGAATCATATTTAGTGTGTTTATACACATCACCCAAAATTTATCAAATACTTGGCTTTAGTTTTTTGCTAATATTTTCTGGGCACAACTTAATTTTCATATTATTTGAGTTTAGTATTTACCTCTTTTAATTTTCTGTTTATATTCATTCCTTAGAGTTTATATGTTTTGTTACATATTTTCAGATCTATTTTCATACATTACTCCTACATCAATTTTATTTTATAATCCTGTTTTTATAAAGTTTATTTTAGTATTTCAAAGTAGTTCATTGTCTTCAGTAATATTAAACTGCCCTTACTATAAAATTCCTTTTACTTGATTATGATTATCTTAGTAAGGTACTCTTCGTCTTGGGTACATTTTGTTTGATTTCAATTATTTCTCAGTTTCTTTCATAGACAGCCTGATCTCTTTATCAATTTTGAGAAGGCTCAGCTCCACAACAATGATTCTTTGCTGCTCCTCACTAGGATTGCATTTCTACTTGATACCTCTTCATTTCCTTTTTATTGCTAGCTTTTCTATTCTTCTTCTCTCCTTGCCTTTATTTAAATACGAGGTCCCAAATGTCTCTTGATCAATTTTGAGTTCACCAATTCTTTCTCCTTTTGAATTTGTTGAATTAATGCATTTATATTTAAAATACAACCAAGGCAAAATTTAGATAATTTTAATACAATATTAATATTTAAAAGACATACAGTTTTGTTTTCCCATCTTTTCATCTGTTTGTGTTTCTTTCATTTGTGTAAATATATATATTTTTATGATGTATGTGTGTATATGATATGTATATACACATAAATGTGAATGTATACTCAGTCTAGAAGCATGCATATACACCTGTAGTTCAGTTGTTCTCTTGAGCACAGGCCTCCTATTTTTATCCCACTGGAGTTCTTCAAAAGTTTTCCTGCAAAGAATGTACCTGAATACCAGCTGTTATGGGTGATATTATCCCCCCCCCCATGGGAAATATTTCTCTTTGTCTGTTGACTAGTTATGAGTGACTAGTATTCATTCAAAGGATTCTTCAGATAACTTAGAATTATGTCATAGTCATGAAAAGGTCAGCACACCCCTGGCTTGCATAAAATAAGCCTCGTTGCTTCTTAAGAAACTGGTAAGACTCCCTTGTGTTTCTAAAGCACCATGAGAAAGAGCCCTCAGCCTTCTGCTCCATTTACAGTAATGTCTGCAAATCCAGAAAGAATATTGATTCAGAGTTAGAAACAAGCCTTCCTATTCCATTGATTTTTGCCTCTTAATTACCCTGAAAGTGTGAAGAGTTGCATGATGGTTTCTAAGCTTCTAAGCTTCCTGTCTAGTTCCCCACTTCTAGTTTTAGAAACTTCAGTGGTTTCTCTGTTCTACAGTAAGTAAGGTTTCTTCTCTAGGCCAAGTTTCAGTCCTCCGTTTACATCTGGATTTACAAAGGCTGTGAGGAAAGAGTGTGAAGGAGCTGGTCATCTAGGAAAGGTATTTTCCTTGCTACTTCTGCAGCGTTTAGTTATTTTTTTTTCTAATTACAGAAGTCATATTGATCCCTTGCAACCTTGTATCTCCTGTCATTTTGTTTCACCTAAAGCATTATTTCTCATGTATTTCCCATCAATAATTTTCCATCAGCCTTTCTGCCGGGCAGAAATACTTTGATGCATCGACATTCCCTTTCTATGTTTGCTCAAAAAAGTCATTTTCCTCTGTGAATTTCACATTGTACATTATGGTTTTAACTGTAGATAACATTGAGTACAGCTTCACTTTGCCATTCTGCATAAAATAATTTGGTGGTAATATGCAATAGCCGAAGTTTTTTGCCAATTGAATTGTGGGGACACTTTTCCATACTTTAAAAACACCCTTATATAAATCAGACTAGTCAAAGTCTTACCTTTGGTTCTGAGGTAGTCTTTTAGTTGTGTTATACTGTTTTTCTAACAGTGTTCAAGTTTGTTTACTATCTGATCATTAAAGTTTGTTTGCTATCTGATCATTCTTTTTTGCTTTGATTTTTTTTCTAGGATACATATAAATACATATATGAACAATTATATTTTTTAAAAGTTTTGGAATACATTTATTAAATTCCTTTAAGTTCAATTGCATTGCTGGAATAAAGTTGCTAGTAAGGAAAGAATTTTGTTTCCATGATGCTAGTTGTTCCTATCCAACATCATCTACTCTTTCCACAACTTCCTTCACACTATTCAGAAAATAAGCAGTTTTGATGAGATGGTTGCTAGGGACTTTGAGTTTTTTTACTATTACAACCATTAGTCTTTATTGTTGCTAATAAAATGTTATTTTCTGTTTTATTACATTTCAAATTATGATAGTTTTATGTAGCTGAATACACTTAAAAAGTTTATTTTCATTTTATTTTACCAAGCATATTAAGGTTTCTTATTGATACTAATGAGTTTTAATTCATTCTGCTGGTTTTTATATTTAGGTGAGCTTTATATTAATGATTTTATAGCATTTTATTTATTTTAACATATTTTTATATTATCAACAAAATGAGTAACAATATAAATTTTCTTGTAAATTTTTGCCTGATTTTGAGAATTTTTTATATCTATATTCTATTAAGTATAATTTTTTTACTATAGTCTGTATTACAGATTCAAATCTATTTATTGCTTACTAAGAGTTTTGGTCCTAAATAAATTTTGAATGTTGAAAATTACTCTTATGTCACTATTTTCTTTCAGTCATTGATGTAGTTAATATCATTCTAAAATTTTCTATTGTTGACATACAGCCTCCAAGAATGATGATAATAGTAACATTGACTTTAGAAATTTTACAGATATGTTTATAATTGAAATATGCCAGTGACTACTTGTATATGATTTCTTTATTTAATTTATTTTGGCAATTGTACAAGCTTTATTAAATCAATTTGTCCTTATTTTTTAGAAAATTCAGAAACAAATTTTGTTAGATAAGATATAGCAGTCTAGTGAAGGACTCAACACCAAGAGCAGAAACAAATATTAATATGCATAATTCATCTAACAGATTTGTATTTGCAACCATCCTTTAGTCTGATTAGCTATATTAGATTTATTTTTCCATAATATTAGGTTAAGAAATGTGTGATGCACATTACAGTCTCAGTCATAAGGTTTGCCCTTGTATTGCCAAGAACCATTTACAGTGTTTGGATTTGATTGTGATAATCTTTCCAAATACTTCTTGGTTGAATATATTCAAGATTTTACATATATACTGGAGTTTAAATTTAGAAATTAGACATAATGAAAATAAAGAAATATAATATAATAAAAATATATTTCATACTTAATGAATTTGTTGAAATGAAGTCTCTGGACACAGGTCTCTTCTTGCCTAAACCATCTGGGCTTAATGTCTGAATCCAGTTACATCATTGACAGGAAGAAACAGGAAATAAATTTGAGCAACATCTGCTTTCCACCTTAGACACATTCATCTATTGGATCCTGTCTTTTGCAGCTGTTTTCCCTTTTGTTCTATAAACTTGAAAATATCTTGGTTCTCACAGATTCCATGAACTTCAGCAATATTGGAGAGTGACAAGAGCTCTCTTGCACTCCTTGGACAGTTTTTCCTTCATGATTACTAATCTAACATATCATTATAACAGATGAACAAATACTGTTACATTCTTTGTAAAGTTATCACATGTCCTGAATGAATGATGATACAGTATATTATAGACCATGAACCATAGTATACAAACAGAATGTAAAATGTATTCTTTTGTTTAGGTAATAACAAGAAACTCAATATTAACATATTTTGCCTATGATTTTTATTTTTGTACTTTAATATTAATTTAAAAAATACATGTATCTATGTATTTAGAGTGAGGTGGGGTATATAAACATGTCACGTACACATGTGGATGTCAGAGGACAACTTGCTGGAATCAGTTCTTCCTACCACCCTGCTAGTTCTGGTGGTCAAAACTCAGATTTTGAGCTTAAAACAAATACCTTTTTCTATTAAGTCATCTCTGTAGCCTTATTTCTTAGCTATTTTCTTATTAATTTTGTTTTCGTTGCTTTTGTTGTTGTTGTTGTTTTAAATTCATCATCACATGTTTTATGTCAATATTTAATGACTAGGTTGAATATACAATTTTGGTAGTGAAAAATGTTCAGTACAATAGTCGTTGCATCTCCTTGGTTTCCTGCCTCTGCTCAGTGTTTTTGTATCCAGGTTTTTAAGATACATTTTAGGATGCTATGTCTACTTGACTCACTTCTCTCTTATGTAGCTTTTCTTAGTGCTTAATGGTGACTTCTTATATACTTGCCTTAGATTTTTGTTTTGTATTCCTTATATTTGACACTTAGCTCACAAAGGCTTAAAAGCCTTATACTGCTCAGGATAGGATCATCCAACATTGAGTTTTCTATTCTAGGAGAATCACAGCCCTCTATGCCCCAATTGGTGAGTCTTTATAAAAACCTACTTGACACAGTGTCTTATTTCAATCAAAGTCCCATGGCTTGTCACTTTATAAGGACAAGTGCCATTTTTTGTTGTGATATTCAGAATCATACATACTGATATTTTATATTCATTGTGTCACAAACAACTCGCTTTTCTTGGCAGAAGGTATGGCAGGATAGCACACAAAGACTGGTGAATCAAGAAGTTTTTTTCCCTATGGACACTTGTCATGGCAGCATTTCTTTAAAATGTATTTTAATTGGTTAGCATAATGTTGTATACTTATTGTTTTGTAAATTTTCCTGAGTAGATGCAAAGACATGTTTATTCACCTCAGAAAAGGGACTAAAATCAGACCAAAAATGATGCCTCTTAGGTCTAGTTTAGTGAATCAGTTGTTACTTGGCTTCCTTACAAGAGCTTGAGTGACTTGAAGTCAGGTGCACCTGAAACTTAGACAACTTACAAAAACTGCCTTTCTGTAGCAATCTGCGGGCCACTTGGCTGGATTGAGAGTCTCCTCTCTGCAAGGGTATTTACTGCTTTAGAATCTTGGGGGGTGGGAACTGACAAATTTTGTAACTTGTAACTGTTTAATTTCTGAACTCAGTTAAGTTTCTTTGATTTTCTGAAACTTATGAGTATTTCTTTCCCTCACTGTAGAAGAAATATCTACACACTTATATAAAATGTGTTATTTCGAAAAATGCATGCATCGTAGAGCACAAATTAGAATACACCCCTCACATGTCCTCATATTCTTCTTAGAATTTTAAATAATATATTGCTGATATTTGCTGTCATCTTGTACAATAAATTTAAATTAATTTATTAAGAAATGCATTTATGTATTAATTATGTGCTTGAAAATACATACACCAGGCACTAAGTTAAACATTGACATTCTTTGGCTATGAAAATCAAAGCTTGTAATTTTTGCAAAATATTCTAGACACAAATAAATATATTAGGAAGAATTTTCCATGTCCTTCTATTTCTTAGCAGTCCCAAAGTTCTTCAAAAATCTTGATTAAAGTTGATTATAGAACTTAATTGAAGCCCTCTAAGAATGACCAATTTTGAGGACTTTTAAGTAGAGACATCACTACAGGTAACACATTTGGATTTTACCTCTTATGAGTTCAGGGACAACTAGAAATGAATCCTAAAGTGCAAGTGTGTAGCAGGGTGCCCACTAATTGGTGTCAAAGAAAGCAGGATGTGCTTTGATATCAATTACACTAACCTCCAATTAAATCTTGACTAGGGGCAGGTCTTGTGGTTAATCTAATGACTCATTAGTTGAAGAACTTGTGATGAGTTTTCACTTCCCATTAGTGAGACTTCAAAAACAAAGTCCAGGCTGGAGGATCCAATCTCAGACTAAAGCGCAGAACCCAGGGTGCCGAAGCCCCCTACCTTTCTTTCTTTGAAGGCTTCTCTCGCTGAATTTCAAAGTCCTGTTTGCTATTCCACATGGAATACCGCAGATCTGAGTATGTATGTGGAGCAGGATAGAATGAATACAAAGGGGAACGATTCCATTTTTGGTTGGAGTTGAGGTTTGACAGTAAAGAAAAGGAAAAATGTGGGCATATGGGCTCTTAAAGAAAGATTTACAGCTAAAGAGCCATCAAATAAAGAAGAGTTTAAAACCTAGGGTATTACTTTATGAGAAATCGTACCTAATCCTTTTTACATTCTTGCCTCGGGGTTCCGGGAGGGCCAGAATTACTAAGAACATTATATAGGCCCTTTTATATATATAACAGCCTTGGATATTGCCCTATAAATCTAACACATACAGACTTCTGTCAATTCACTAGACAGTCTTAGGAATGCTGACAAGAGACTAAAGGAGTCAATCTTGCCATCTCATGTGCAGAGGAATTGTCCTGCTCCCCAGAGGGTGGACATCTGCTCTTGACTACTAAATAGTCACTAATGACAGTGAAAAGAAAATATCCTCTTAGCACAAACATTTTTTTTCCAATGGTTTTAGTCTTTTTCTGAATTGTGAGTAGCCTTTGAAATGGGAAGGTGGTTGAGAGCTGAGTTATACATTAGGGAAATTAACAAATTACTAGCATGCATATTGCATAATTCATGAAAATTATAATATTATAAATAAATATAGCAAGGAAGTCTTTAAACGATACTGGAAGAAAAGGCATATTTTGACTGAGGAAAAATAACCTTTAGAACACAGTTAAGTATTAGAATGGGCAATTCTTTTCCTCTGGATGTCTCTAAAATATATATTCTCACCTATAAGAAATAGTTTATGATAGGATATAAAGGCTGAAAATATGGTTGAAAGGAGGCTGTTTGATATTTATCTCAGTGAGTGATCAGATTTAGCTTCAGGCAGCACACATTGGTGACAACAGACAGTGAAAATAATACCTGGTATCAAAATTATATATAGCACTACATAATGTATATATGCCACTATATATTAAAATTTATATATTGGAGGCATTAGTAGTAGGAAAGGAGAGAGCAGATATTCATCAGGGAAAAGTGATGTGATTTAGTGAGAAATGGTATCACAGGCATCTGGAATGACTCCTAACTTTCTGCTGACTTAGGTATATTGCTTATAGTTCTATAAAAAGAATGGGGGGGGGGGCAGGGAACTAGTTAGTTTAAGGTGAATAAGAAAATTCTTATTCAGATACATGAAGACTGTGGTGCCTAGTGAAACATACCAGAGACAATTACCCAGAGGTAACTGCTTAACAAATATTGTTGTTCCACATGCACACAACTTCTTAGGACAACTCCTGTTGGCTGCTATGACTTTAGCAACTCGTCTTGTTGGAGGTTGGAGGCTGTCTCCATGAAATACTCTACAACTTTAACTTTTTTCTTTGAAAACTTCATACATAGATACTGAAACTACATCACTCCTGATACCACCCCCAATTCTTCCTATTTCCTCCTATCTTTGCCCTAATTCATGAGCCCTTTTTTTTTAGTTACTTTATAACACACACACACACACACACACACACACACACACACACACACACACACACACACCACATATTTAGAAACAACTTACTAACTCCGTTTACTATTGGCCTCTCATATGTTCATGGGACAAAGGCTGACCATTGTGATTAGACACCCTATGTGAATCTTGTCTTTGAAGGAAACATTTTCCCTCATCAGCAGCTAATATTTATTGGTATTCTGTCTCTCCCTTCCCCTCTCTCTCTCTCTCTCTCTCTCTGCATGTGTGTGCATGTGCATGCTGTACATCATGTACAAATCTATGTGTGTGTACTTGCAAATGTGGATGCATGTGCAGGTGCACATAAATGAATGTAAGTGGAAGCCAGAGTCGATGTTCTGTGTCTTTCTTACCAGTTCCACCCCCTGTTTTTTAAATCCTGGATCTCACCTACTCAGACTGGCTGGCCAGCAATCTTCAGGGATATGCTTGACTCAGTTCCTCTGATGTTATAGATGAGTGCATAGTTTTCAAATAGATGCTAGGAATACCCAATTTTACATGTTAAACAATTGTTTTTCAACTGGGCCATGTCTTCAGCCATGGATTTTTATCTCTATTCTGTTGATTTGGTCAACATTTTTTCCATACGGAAGATTAAAGATTTCCTATTTCCCTTAGAGAATGAGTCTAATTAATTATTATTTAATAAATTTTAAAACTCCTGAAGAATTCAGGAATTTAGTTGTGGGACAGAATGTTCAGATCTCAGGTAAGTGTACTAGGAATTCAGTCATTTTTATGAGGGAACATACACTGATAAGCCTATTCCAGCAAGAGTTAAGATCTAAGTTCTATGTGCTAAATACTAAAGTCTGGGAATGATCTGCGGGGAACTCTGTGAATGATCTGCAGGGAACTCTGCATAAAGAATTATTTCACAGGCACAAAGCTGTTTTAATCGTCATACTGCATATGCCAAACAATTGATATGGCTACATTCCAGGCATGGCACAAAGAAAATGCCATCTCACCTATTCATGGAATTGAACTTAGCAGCAGCAGAATGCTCAACTACGGAGAATCATCCTTCATCCTTCATCGTGAGTGTTTCTTGTGAAGTTCTCATAATTCTTTAAATGTCACCTTCCTACAGCTGACTAGAAGGTCATTATTTTATTTTAATTAGGAAGGTGAGACTTGTACTTCCCCAGAGGAAAGTAGTATTGCCAGGTTAGTTGCAGAGATAATATTACAATTAAAATGGTCTCAGTATTTATCCTAAAGAACACAGAAATGCTTAATTGACAAACAGGTTTAAAATAAAGCCACATTAGTCACATTTATTAGTAAACATTATTTCTCAGAAGTTTTCATTTTTCTCCTTTTTAGAAGCTCTTCCTTATAGAGTAAATGTAAAAGAGACATTCATGTGGGCTTCTTTGACATTGCTTTAAATAATTCTGACTTTCTGATGTCTGATAAAGTATATTTGAAATTTAAGAACACTTCCTGACTTTTCTTGACCACAGGTCTAGACTTCTCTTAGATAACTGAGGTAAAAGAGGGTTTTTTTCCTTTAATTTATGCATTTATTCATTTTACATCCTGAACGCTGTCCCACCACTCCTACCCCCACCCCCAACGCCTTAGGTCTCCCTTCAGAGTCCCTCCCCACTTCTCCTCTGACAAATCTCTGCAGGGCTCATCCTCTCTCACTGAGGTCAGACTAGGCAGCCTAGTTGGGGAAACTAGCCTAGTCTAGTTCCACAGACAGGAAGCAGCTTTAGTGACAGCCGCTGCTCCAGTTGTTAGGGGATCCACATGAAAACCAAGATACCCATCTACTATATATGTGCCAGGGCATTCACTGGTCCACCCCGTGTATTCTCTCAGGTTGGTGTTTCAGTCCCTGAGAACTCTCAAGAGTCCAAGTTAGTTGACTCTTGTGGAGTTCCTATCCCCTTTAGGGCCTTCGGTCCTTTCCCCAGCTCGTCCACAAGATTTCCCTAAGTACAGTTTCAGTCAACTGCTGGGTGGAGCCTCTCAGGGGACAGTTATGGTAGGTCCCTACCTGCAAGCATGTGGCATAAGTAATAGTGTTAGCAGTTAGTGTCTCTGCATGGAATATATCCCAAGTTGGGACCATCACTAAATGGCTTTTCCTTCTGTCTCTGTCCCATTTTTGTCCCTGCATTTCCTTTAGATAGGAACAATTCTGGGTCAAAAGATTTCAAGATGTGTGGGTTGCCCTATGCCTCAACTGAGAGTCATGCCTATCTGCTAGAGGTGGTCTCCCCACTGTTGAGTATTTTGGCTAAGGTCATCCCCATTAAGTCTTGGGAGTCTATCACATCCAAAGTCTCTGGGCCTTTCTAGAGGTTCCCCCACATCCCATCCCGTGTTGCTGCATATTTCCATTCATTCTCCTGGCCCTCTGGGCCTCTCTTCTGTCTCCTGATACCTGATTCTGCCACCCATTTCCCCTCCCCATTCCCTCTTCTACTGAGGACACTTCCTCCCTTTGCAACCCCTGTTTATTTTGTTTCTCCTTTTAAGTGTTATTGAAGTAACCATACTTGGGCCCTTCTTCGTTTTAAGCTTCACAATGGTCTGTGAGTTGTATAATGGGTTTTCTGTACTTTTTGGCTAATATCTACATCAGTGAGTATACACCGTGCATGTCCTTTTGCGTCTGGATTACCTCACTCAGGATGATATTTTCTAGTTTCATCCATTTGTCTGCAAAACTTATGATGTTCTCATTCCTTTTTTCTTTTTTTCTTAGATATTCTCTTTATTTACATTTCAAAGTTATCCCCTTTCTTCATTTCCCCTCCGAAAAGCCACCTATCCTATCCCTCGTCCCCATGCTCACTAACATACCCACTTCTGCTTCCCTGTCCTGGCATTCTCCTATACTGGGGCATTGAGCCTTGACAAGGCCAAGGGCCTCTCCTCTCATTGATGTCCCACAAGGCCATCCGCTGCTACATATGTAACTGAAGCCTTGAGTCCCTCCTTGTGTACTCTTTGGTTGGTGGTTTAATCCCTGGGTGCTCTGGGGGGTCTGGTTGGTTCATATTGTTGTTCCTTCTATGGGGCTGCAAACTCCTTCAGCTCCTTGGGTTCTTTCTCTAGCTCCTCCATTGGGAACTCTGCACTCACTCCAATAGATGGCTGTAAGCATCCACTTCTGTATTTGTCAGGCACTGTCAGAGCCTCTCAGGAAACAGCTATATCAGGCTCCTGTCAGCACTTGTTGGCATACAAAATAGTGTCTGGGTTTGGTGACTATATGGGATGGATCACCGGGTAGGTCTCTGGATGGTCTTTCCTTCAGTCTCTGCTCCACACTTTTTCTCTGTATCTCCAGAAGCTGAAAAGAACCCAGATGTCCCTCAACAGAGGAATGGGTACAGAAAATGTGGTACATTTACAAAATGAAATACTACTCAGCTATTAAAAACAACGAATTCATGAAATTCTTAGGCAAATGAATGGAACTAGAAAATATCATCCTGAGTGAGGTAACTGAATCACAAATGAACACATGGTATACACTCACTGAGAATTAGATATTAGCCCAGAAGCTCGGAATACCCAAGATACAATTCACAAACCAAATGAAACTCAAGAAGAAGGAAAAACAAAGTATGGATACTTTGGTCCTTTGTAGAAGGGTGAATAAAATATTTCTAATTTTCTGAGGAACTGCCAGATTGATTTCCAGAGTGGTTGTGCCAGTTTGCAACCCCACCAGCAACGAAGGAGTATTCCTCGTTCTCCACAGTCTCTCTGGCATGTGCTGTCACTTGATTTTTTTTGACCTTAGCCATTTTGATTGGTGTAATGTGGGGTCTCAGGGTCTTTTTGATTTGCGTTTCCCCAGTGACTAAGGATGTTGAATATTTCTTTAAATGCTTCTCAGCCATTCAAGATTCCTCTCTTGGGAATTCTCTGTTTAGCTCTGTATCCCATTTTTTAATTGGGTTATTTAGATTTTTGGAGTCTAACTTCTTAAGTTCTTTGTGTATTTTGGATATTAGCCCTGCATCAGATGTAGTGTTAGTGAAGATCTTTTCCCAATCTATAGGTTGCCATTTTGTTCGACTGACAATTTTTTTTGTGTAGGAGTGAGGTCTGATGAGACTTTCTCCATCCACTTTGGCATGCCCATTGGTGTCATTCTTGTTCACCTCACAATTCCTTTCGTTCTTTCTTTCTTTCTTTCTTTCTTTCTTTCTTTCTTTCTTTCTTTTTTTTTAGGGCCTAATTATTTTTTCCATTTTTTATTAGGTATTTAGCTCATTTACATTTCCAATGCTGTACCAAAAGTCCCCCATACCAACCCACCCCCCACTCCCCTACCCACCCACTCCCCCTTTTTGGCCCTGGCATTCCCCTGTACTGGGGCATATAAAGTTTGCAAGTCCAATGGGCCTCTATTTCAAGTGATGGACTATTAGGCCATCTTTTGATACATATGCAGCTAGAGACAAGAGCTCTGGGGTACTGGTTAGTTCATATTGTTGTTCCACCTATAGGGTTGCAGTTCTCTTTAGTTCCTTGGGTGCTTTCTCTAGCTCCTCCATTGGGGGCCCTGTGATCCATTCGATAGTTGACTGTGAGCATCCACTTCTGTGTTTGCTAGGCCCTGGCATAGTCTCACAAGAGACAGCTCATATTTTCAATCTTTTCAAAGTTCATCTACCTAGGCACACACAGCAACAAGTTCTAGGGTTAGACTTAATTTGGGTCTTTAAATCTTGAGTTCCCCTTTAGGCCAATAAGTTTGCCTTTGTGGCTAGATCTTAAACCTAGAGTAAAACACCGGTGTTGTGGAAATGCTTATGATATTAAGTGCTAAAATTTGGAGTCAGTTATAATGTTTAGTAATAGAGGAAGAAAAATAAATTAAAGTATGTTTTTCCTATGAATTAGTTTGCCTCTACTATCTCTTTTTGTGAAGAATTTATAATCATATGGAAAATGTCAAAATTAAATTAAAAGACACACCAAAGAGAGTTTGTATATATAGCATTTCCATGGTGTGTAAAAACCATATGTGTGGAATAATGTGTCAGTGGGTAGAAATCAATCAAAATGATGTATTATTGTTTATGTGTGTTTTTGAAGTGATCTGTCATGATTTTCTTTCCTATTTATATTGTGCTTTACCTCCTCACAGAATTTTTCTGTAATAAGAAAATGAAGTTATACATCCATTTCTGCAAACACAGTTTGACTTTACAAAAAATGTTTTTTTTATCTTTAAAAAATTATATGAGTCTGCTAAAATTGAATCATCTAGTACCAGTTTTGTGTTTGGTTTTGTGTTTGTGTTTGGATGACAGTAAACCTCAGAAGTTTGTGGGGATGTTGGTCTGGGAAAATTTCTCTTTTCTTCCTTGAAAAAGAAATCAGAAATTTCTGTGCATACTCGTAAGCCTGTGGAAGTTTTGATAAGACAGTACACTGAGTTTCAAAGGTTTCTTGTAGTTAGACTTATTCAATGCTGTTATTTGTCTCATATATAGAAATATCTAAAAAGTCTGTTTCATTGATTCAGTAGTAGAAGGAAAGCCAGATTGCTGCATGGTAACCTACATTTTCAGAACATGGCAAGATCAAAATAGATTAGGGAAGCTTTCTGAAGACAGATGAGGTTCACATATACCAGAGAAGACCAGCAGTCGGTGAACTTTAGTTCTATTTAATAGAGATTCCTACACTGGCAAATAATTCTTAGAGTAGAGAATTCGTAACTAAGGGCTTTTTAGTGCTGCAATATTAGAAACCTATGAACCAGAGAAGACCTAATTAAAAGAACATCCTGGGAAGGGAGCCCAGAGAACCCATAGAGTTTCCAGGAGACAAACAGGCAGACTTTATAATAGTGTCTGGCTCCAAATGTTGCTTTCTACTAGCTTGTGACAATGTCAGACAAGTCAGAAGATTTTAGTCTCCCTAGTTGGACCTCGTTTTCATTTTCCAAGTCTATGGGGTCAGAATGTGGAGTTGCCAACAAGAACATAGGGCAAAGAGTTGGGATAGAAAGAAAGTGGTGATGACCTTCCTTGGGAAAAACAGAAACTCTGCAGTTGGATTTATATTGGAAATATTGACTACTATATGAGACTATATACTTAAAGATAGAAGAAGGGAATGATCATAACCATGATAGGAGACACTGAGCATTGTCCTTCAAAGTGAAGACACAATAGCCTTTTTACCTAAAGGCTATTTCTGTTGTCCATACGCTGATAATAGATACATAGGCACCTTAAATCTAAAAATAACTCCCAATCAATGAATGACTGATGGGAAATCAGAAGAAAATACTCCATTTCACTGGTTACTCACATGGGATACATTCAACATAGGCCACTAAGAGTTCCCCAGCTAGGATTGAGTTCCCTGTATCCTCTATAATCAGCCATTCCATCTGACCTCCTCTGTTGACTTCCTTCTATTTCCTTATGCATATGCCCATCTTTTCATCTGTACTTATAGAATCCTATCCAAAAATCATACTTTATAAAATCCTTGTTTTAATGTCTACAGACTGGCAAATCCAATTTATGACAGGTTAGACCAGAATAGTTTTAGAAGAGAGGGCCCTAAGATAAGACTTTGGACAGATGGTAGTTTTGGGGTTATTTCCACATTGAAACTATTAATATTTCTTGTATAATGTACTGATATTGCATAAATATAGAAGAAGGTGATCAAGTGACTTTTCAATGCTTGCAGTGCTTGGACAATGAAGACACAATGGTGAGTGAAATGTTCATTAGTTTCTAATTGCTGTTTAAAACATCCAGAGATGACAAGATGCTCCATCATCTTCACAGTCAGTTAAAACCATACTCTTCATGTAGCATTTAAACGAACAGTTATTTAATTTACTAGAGAGCAGGTTGTTTCCTTTTTGCCTTGAGGTTAGTGTGTGCATGCCGCCAAATTTTTTACAAATTGCAAAAAGGCACATTAATTCCTGCTCTCAACTGCCCCATTAGTTTAAAATGCCATGAAATAATGAGAAATATTTAAGCTGCTTTTACCTCTTAAATTGGTGTTTGATTTAATGAAAACTAAGAGCATGGAAACTGAGAACCTCTTAGAAAATTGACCTATGCCTTGTAGATATGTAACAAATTTAGATGAATGAATGTTACTTTAGAACTGATATATTTTTTCTGATGTTGGCTGAAGCTGTAGCACGTAAAATGGGAGTGTATTACACTCTTTCAGATTTCACTTTTCCTAAAATCACCTCCACTGATGCTGGTAGAGGATACTACACTGGGTAAATTTATGCATATTTTGATTCAACAGTGGTAATCTGAGGGATAATCAGCCTTAATTTATATATGTACAATAAAACCCATATACTTAGGGTATATGAACATGGAGCAAAAAGGAAAGGAAGACTATAAAAGTCAGAGGAATACAAGTCTCCCGTGTCTTTAGTTATGACAGGGAAGCTACATAATTAAATAGCTACAATATGGCTTCCTAAACAAGACCTGAATACTAGTAACGTCATTTGGAATACCACAAAATGTATGGAGAAACTCTAATGGGACCCCACCCATAGATGATTAGTGACTACTGAGAGAAAATTTGTCTTTCCTAGGGATGAGTCCCCTTATTAGTTATCTACTATCAGCAATAAAATCATATACCACCCCAAAGTAATACTTTTCAAGAAAAAAATAACATGAGTCTGAAATTCTGGCTACTTAGATGGCTGAGGCAGAAGGACCAAAAGTTAGAAGTAGGTTTAGGCTATACAGTGAGTTGAAGCCCAGCCTAAGTATGTACTAACTTAGTACGACCTTCCCTCAAGATAGCCAGGCAGACAGATAAACAGACAAAAGGGTAACTGAACGTTTTCCTTTTCCTGTATGAGGAATCAAAAGCTACAACTGTTAGGAGGA
Organism: Mus musculus; assembly: GCF_000001635.26. Classification (NCBI taxonomy): domain Eukaryota; kingdom Metazoa; phylum Chordata; class Mammalia; order Rodentia; family Muridae; genus Mus; species Mus musculus. The sequence continues at coordinate 16,562,036 of NC_000083.6, read as the reverse complement.
ATCTTGATTGCATTACCACATGATTACAGCTGTTCCATGTTTGAATGAGAAGAATTTGTTTAAGATGTATGGAAGGTAAGTTAATTACTGGAGATAACATATTTAAAAGCTTGAAAGATGTGTAGATACGTTTTGCTTTGATTTTAAAAAGTAAATATTTATAAGAACTTGAATCACATATTTTAGTCCCCTGGTCCAAGTCACACTGAGTTGAACTGCTGAACTAAGTATGCCCACATTGCTGTGCAACCATCACCAAAATCCAGTTTTAGAATTTTGTTATTTTTCCTGCCTACAGGCTTAGACTGAATGGCAAGGGAGAACATTTATTTTTCCCTTTTAGGTACCTTTGCCAACAATTATAAATGGTTCATATGACCACTCTAGAGTGACACCCTCTTCCAGCTCCTTGCTACCACACCAATTCTCAAGACTTGTTCTCAGACCCACTGCAGATACCACTTCAATTTTTTTTTCATTAGGAGAGGTTTTGTTTTCTTCTTTTCTTTCTTTGTTTCTTTCTTTCTTTGTTTCTTTGTTTCTTTCTTTCTTCCTTCCTTCCTTCCTTCCTTCCTCCCTCCCTCCCTCTCTCCCTCCCTCTCTTTCTTCTCTTCTTCTTCTTCTTCTTCTTCTTCTTCTTCTTCTTCTTCTTCTTCTTCTTCTTCTTCTTCTTCTTCTCCTTCTCCTTCCCCTTCTCCTTCTCCTTCTCCTCCTCCTCCTCCTCCTCCTTCTCCTCCTCCTCCTCCTTCTTCTCCTCCTTCTTCTTCCCCTTCCCCTCCTCCTCCTCCTCTTCCTCCTCCTCCTCTTCTTATTCTTTATTTATTTTTAAAATTTCTTTAATTTTTTTTTACACTGCAGATTTTATCCCCCTCCCGGTCCACCCTACAACTGTTCCCCATCCCATACTTCCTCCCTACCCCCTGTCCCCATGAGGAGCCCCCACTTCCCTCTCCCCCCCCCACCAGACCTCTAAACTCCCTGGGGCCTCTAGTCTCTTGAGGGTTAGGTTCATCTTCTCTGACTGAACCCAGACCCAGCAGTCCTCTGCTGTATATGTGTTGGGGGCCTCATATCAGTTGGTGTATGCTGCCTGGTTGGTGGTCAAATGTCTGAGAGGTCTTGGGGGTCCAGGTTAATTGAGACTGCAGGTCCTCTCAGACACTTGACCACCAACCAGGCACCCATATCCAAGATTCTTCTGGTGTGAATTCCCCGATTAGTTTTATTTCCCATTTTCTGATTGGGTTGTTTGGTTTTTTGGTGATTAACTTCTTGAGTTCTTTATAAATTTTGGATATTAGCCCTCTATCAGATCTAGGGCTAGTGAAGATTTTTTTTTCCCAATCTGTAGGTTGCCGAATGTCTTATTGACTACGTCCTTTGCCTGACAGAAGCTTTCTGATTTTGTGAGGTTCCATTTATCAATTCTTGATCTTAGAGTGTGAGCCATTGGAGTTTTGTTTAGGATATTTCCCCCCTGTACCAATGAGTTCAATGCTTTTTCCCACTTTCTCTTCTATTATAGTCAGTGTGTCTGGTTTTATGTTAAGGTCCTCAATCCACTTGGAATTGAACTTTGTGCACAGTGACAAATATGGTCTACTTTCATTTTTCTACATATGGATAGCCAGTAGAACAGCACAACTTTTGAAGATGCTTTCTTTTTTCCATTGTATATTTTTGGCTTCTTTGTCAAAGATCAAGTGTCTGTAAGTGTGTTGTTTTATTTCTGGATCTTCAGTTCTATTCCATTGATCGTGTCTCTACTAATACCATGCAGTTTTTATCACTATTGCTCTGTAGTATAGCTTGAGGTCAGAGATGGTGATTCCCCAGCTGTTCTTTTATTGTTGGGAACGTTTTCACTATTCTGGGTTTTTGCCTTTCCAGGATTTGAGAATTGCTCTTTCCACATCTTTGAAGAATTATTAGGGATTTTGATGGGCATTGCATTGAATCTGTAGATTGCCTTTTGTAGGATGGCCATTTTTACTATGTTAATTCTGCCAATCCATGAGCATGGGAAATCTCTCCATTTTCTGAGATCTTCGATTTCTTTCTTGAGAGATTTGAGGTTAATTTCATGCAGATCTTTCACTTGTTTGGTTAGAGTTACCCCAAGATATTTTATATTATTTGTGGCTATTGTGAAGAGAGTTGTTTCCCTAATTTCTTTCTCAGCCTGTTGTCATTGAATGATCAATAGGAGAGGATTTTATCTTAAACGTGTTATCTTCACTTGAGTTAAATTGCAAGAATATCCATTAAACACCAAAATTAAAAATGCCAAAAGAAATGCCATATTGTCAAAATGTCCAATTAACCTTCCCAGACATCTCAAACCCACCCTTTACTCACCTCTGATAGCTCTCCATACTTCTTTCTATTTATGAAACAAGATAGTGTACACAGATATATTTTGGTAAGTGATAACTATCCACAGTCACTTGAAGATACAGTGCAATCTCTGGTCCAATATACAGATAAGAGAAGAAAACTTTCAACTTTACTTTCTAATCCATAGGAGCCTAGTACCTTCTGCCCTCCAGGAGAATGAAAAGAGCTGGAAGGCTTTTCTTTTATCCCAGAAAACATGATTGTGCTGTTGCATTTTCAGTTTTTGAGACAAAAAAAGGATTAAAATTAAGCTAGAAAAGAAAAGTGGAGATTATTTTCCCATTGTATTTTTCTCAAGCTATTTCTCCCATAATAAGTTGAGAACCACAGGGTTGAGAAGAAAAAGACATCAAAACCAGAAGGATGATAAGAAAGACTACATATTGCTCCCAGGGACTAGGGAAAGAAAATAAAATAAGAAGATTTAATTCCACCAGTATTCTATTGTATTGCTCATCTTTTTCATCCTTCTCTCCTTGCTCCTTTTCTTTGTCTTTCTCACCTTCCATCCTCATTCTCTCCATTAATACTTTCCAATCCATCACATCGCCATCATCTTCATC